>NC_140179.1:13361243-13897951 GCF_963971535.1 Notolepis coatsorum | reverse complement strand
TATTCCATGTGGCAAATAAAAACTCTGAACTGAACTGAACTCTCTCTCTCTTCCCCCCCCTCCCTCCCTCCCTCTACCAGTGCAGACTGTGGTCTGACTGTCACTCAAAGTGCTTATGGGCAGAGCCAGGCCATAACAGCCTGATTTCCTGAGGCTGAAAAATGATGGTTTCGACTACTTGATTAGAAATATAAAACAATGATTTTTTTTTGAAAAAAAAATTACAAATGTCTTCAATAGACTAACAGGAATTGTGTAAAGTTGCCCAAATAGTGCTAGGAATAGCAGTGCATAGCACCTTTAATGTGGGCACTGATATGCGAAAATTAACTAAATGGTTTTCTTTTTATTTAATAATAATAATAATAATAATAATAATAATAATAATAATAATAATAATAATAATAATAATAATAATAATAATAATAATAATAAATAAAAGAAAAAAAGCATATAATGGGCAAGCAATGTACTCGGTGGATGCCTGAACACAGAGTAACACCAGTACCACGACTACCGCAGCAAGCCCAAGAACATTATGGATTTAGCTGAACCCATAACTGGGCAAAACTGTCTTTATTAGACGTGAAGCACCTCTAAGAATGACGACATCAGTCAGTCAGTCAGTCAGTCAGTCAGTCAGTCAGTCCCTGTTAGCCACTCTGAATGCGGGCACCTTGGCCTATAAGGTCGGGCTCATGACAGACAGGCAGACGCTACGGCCTATGGAGAGCCGTGATAAGAGGCAAAGGGGCGGTACAGGGATAAAGAAGTGGAGCTTCAGTTTGAACAGGGTAACGCTGGTCTGTGCCAAATGATTACAGTTTTTCTCAGTCGCTTTGGTGCATTTCTCACATCACTATTTACATTTGCACAACAGTTAGTGCATTTCTCAAAACAATTAGTACAAACTGCAAAACCTAGTTGATAACCTGCAAAAGCGTGTCACTTGCTCAAAATGGATAGTTCCTTCTTCAAAAGCAAGTATTCATGTCAATGCAAGTGTCAGTGTCATCAAAATGAAAAGTCCTGACACCATTGTTTATGAACAAGATAGTCAAATGGCTTTGTCATGTTTTCATTATGACAGATCACTCTGTAAGTGTTATCCAATGCAAAAAAGTCAGATCTTGGTGACACTACCTGAAAATGCTCAAGACAGCACTATACACTATTTGCACAGCCATTTTACATCTACAGTTACACATTACTGTACACATTGTAATATTCCCTCCTTGTTGGTCTGGGACATCAATGATTGCTCTCTGTCCAATGTGATTTCTTCCACGCCTTCTACCTTTTGCCAGATTGAAACCCGCCTCATCAACGTATAATGTGTGCAGCGGTTCCCTGGTACACGCTTTATCCCAGAAGAGAGAGAGAGAAAAACTATAAACTTTTCCTGTGTAACATAATGCATTTTGGACAACATATTGTACAGTATGAACTGTCATGTAAGTGTACTGCATGGCACTACACAAAGTAACCAGTTTACAGCACTGAACATTAGAGTATGCATAGAACACATAAATGTTTTACTTGTACATACTGGTGGCAGATCTCCTTCACTCTGTCACTGTTCCGGTCAAATGGCACATTGTACTACAATTGTTTCATGCACATTTAATTTCCCCTGAGCACTGTCAATTGTAGCGATTGAAACAGATTCAATATTCCCAAAGATATTGTCATCCTCTATAACAGCGCTTTGTATCTCTCTCAACCTTATGGCATTGTTTGCAATCACCATTGCACAAATGGCTTCCTCTTGTTGCGGAGTAAAAAGGGGCCCTCTTCCACCTCTGCGAGGTTGTCTTGCAATCCTATGTGGTGCAGAGTAAAATTACAGTAATGTACAGCATATACTGCTTTACAGTAACCCATATATATAGTGTACAATAACAGTGCTTCCCACTTGTAAAATGCTGCAGTACAGTACCATACTGTAAATATGGCAAATCTTTACTACAACACTACTTTACAATACAGTAAATCTGTGCTGCAGTAAAGCTGTCTAAATTCTTGACCCACTGCAAGCTTCATGTATGACACAATGGCAGTAGTGCAGTGCAGATTGTTTAGTGCTGAATTACTGTCCAGTATACACACCTGCTCTCCCGACAAAATGTTTGAATACAGTAATTTAATTTACAGGGGTTCTCTCAACATTTGACTGCACCCTTCGACCAGCCTCAGCCATTGTGAGGCCGTGATTGACAACATGGTCCACAATTGACAGATTTTGACAACTAGTTCAACATTTTTGTATGTAATGACTCAAGAAATGAAATGACTATTAGTTTTATAGGGAATGACTATTCAGCAGTCATAAGTATAGTTAATTTTGACTGACATGACATAAGCAAATGATAATGTTATAAAACAGCAGAGAATTGTATGAAAGCAATTGATGCATGGCCAAAAGCATTTGCAATTTGTTCGGAGGAATGAGAAACTGCTACTATGATGTGCACAAATGACAAAATGTTGTGGAGGTTGAACTAACAGTTATGAGAACTTTAATTCTGATCAGAGAAATGCACCAAAGCAATTGAGAAAAACTGTAAGTCAGTTGCTAGGATGTGGCTCCGTGAGGCTGGTCTGTGAGGCTGCTCTGTGAGGCTGCTCTGTGAGGCTGGTCTGTGAGGCTGCTCTGTGAGGCTGCTCTGTGAGGCTGCTCTGTGAGGCTGCTCTGTGAGGCTGCTCTGTGAGGCTGCTCTGTGAGGCTGCTCTGTGAGGCTGCTCTGTGAGGCTGCTCTGTGAGGCTGGTCTGTGAGGCTGCTCTGTGAGGCTGCTCTGTGAGGCTGCTCTGTGAGGCTGCTCTGTGAGGCTGGTCTGTGAGGCTGCTCTGTGAGGCTGGTCTGTGAGGCTGGTCTGTGAGGCTGCTCTGTGAGGCTGGTCTGTGAGGCTGCTCTGTGAGGCTGCTCTGTGAGGCTGGTCTGTGAGGCTGGTCTGTGAGGCTGGTCTGTGAGGCTGCTCTGTGCTAAATGCTACATTAATGGCTGGACGCTTCCGACAACATCTGGCTCTTTTTGCGAAGGTTTCGTCACCGGGAGGATCTCAGAGTTCTGCACATTTATGTTCCATTCTGCATTTGCGTTGGTTAAAGCGGGACTATTCATTTGGTTCATGCACGCACCGAACATCCTGTACCGAACAGTTTGGTACAAATATGTACTGTTACACCCCTAGTGTGTGTGTGGCCTGTGCTACCTGGCTGTGTGCAGGTGCTGGTGCAGGGGTAGGGGCAGGGGCAAAGCTATCGAAGAAGGACAGGTCTGGGGCAGCATTTCCTTGACTGGGAGCAGCTGTTGTTGCTGCTACACCTCCTGATGGCAATGGGAGAGACGGGTTACCGAGCTAGAGATGGGAACAGAGACAGAGAGAGACAGAGAGAGAGAGAGAGAGAGAGTCTTTAATACAACAGATCCACTGCAATGTGATCTAATGTCTGTTAAAAAGGCACATTCCTCAGGGGTAAATCGATCATAGGCTCCGATGCTCGCCATGCACGGACTACGAATGGGGTTTCTCACTATTCCTCAGTTTTACACCAACTGTGGCAGGTGGATCTGGCTGTGTGTTTTTTTCATATTTAAAGTTTTTATTTTTCACAAGCAAGACAATACAAACATGACAAGACAAACTAAGACACAAATTATTATAATAATAATAATAATAATAATAATAATAATAATAATAATAATAATAATAATAATAATAATAATAATAATAATAATAATAATAATAATAATAATAATAATAACAAGGGGGTGAGGGTTGCAGAGTGTTACAAAGGTTCAGTAGTACACAAACATATTCAAGATAGTGATCTGATAAAGTTCCAAGGACCTTGAAGGCCATCGGGCCGATCACTCTCTTGAAGAGAGAGAGCAGCCTGTTCCATTGATATCAAGTCCATGAAGTCCTTGCACCAGTTCTCCAAACTGAAGTTCGGTTTGTGTTCTTTCCAGTTCAATAAAATAATCCGTTTGGATGCTAGAAAAGCCAATGCTACAATATTTTTTACAATCTTTGCTTGAGCAATGACCATTTTTACGCCCAATATACAAGTTATAGGGCAAGGATTATTGTCAATTTGGAGAGTAACTGACAAAGGTCCTCAGCCATGTCAAACCAAAATTGCCTAACAAGCGGGCAGTGCCACCACAGCAAGTACATGAGCGTACCCTCTACTCCACACCCATGCCAGCACAATTTGGGTAGGGTGTGATACATTTTATTCAATGTACAGGGCGTTATATAGGCCCTGTGTAGTATCTTTAATTGTAAAATTTGATATCTAACACATTTTGATATTTTAGTACTAAGTGCTGCTTCCCATTGTGTTTCAGATATGGATCTGGCTGTGTTGATACTGAAGGTATCATTTGAATGACTTCATTTGAAATGTAATTATATGCACAGGCATCTGTGCCACTTTAGATGGCTGCCGACTTTTAATCCATTAACCCTTTCACTACCACACTACCAAATGGTTAACCCTTTCACTGTGACAATACAGAAGGTTAACCCTTTCACTGACACACGACAATAGTAGTGTGGTAGTGAATTCTGTAGTGTGGTAGTGAAAGGTTAACATTCTGTAGCGTGGTAGTGAAAGGGTTAACACTTTCAGTGCCACTCACGAGATTTCTCTGGTTTTTTTATAGGTGGTTGCATGCCACTCACGAGATTTCTCGGAATTCTTTTTTTTTGCGATCTGAAAAATTATTGCATCACCCGAGCTACCCGAGTATAGCCGAGGGGCGCCGGCGATCACTGTGGAAAAAAGCGCCCCCTGTCGTCTCCCAGATGACATACCGTAATTCCTCTAATAGTAACCCCGGCTTGTATTTGTTTCAACTGTAGCGGGTACCAGGCTTGTATTAGGAGGAGGCCTGTATAAGAGGGAGGCCTATATTTCAAATTTTCAAACGGATCATAATGAATAAATCAACATTTTGTGTCAGTTTGAACCCAGTAAAATGTACTGGGTTCATTTATTGAAACCAAGTACTGTATGAAATAGTAAACAGTGCAATTACAGGTGGTCACTGGTCATTTCAACGTTTTCAAAGTGAAATCAAGTAACTAGCTCAGTATGCAGCTCAGTATATTAGTAACCCGGCTTGTATTAGGAGGCCGGCTTATAATTGCTTAGCTCAAGAGCGCACCCGGCCATTAATAGAGACCCGGCTTGTATTTGAGACCCGGTTACTATTAGAGGAATTACGGTAAGTGATTTTGGAATGGACTCAATGAAAATGAATGGGGAAAAAAATCCGGTACTCCACATTTTCCAGTTCACTGATCCAGCCGGGGTTACTAGAGTTCATTCTGGAGCCTCAGATCCCCGCGGATCATAGAGATCTACAGTCTTGCGTTGGATCCATACACGTATCGATTTTTTCGAATGGTGATCAGGAATTGGAATATACCAGTTGGATACCATCTGATGTCAGGTAAGGACTCTATGTTATCAGTGGTAGGATAATCAGAGTAAGTTTGATGAAGTTATAAGCTGTTTTGTGAAATGTCTTCTTTCGGTTTCACTGTAAAAGTCCGTGAGGAAATCAACGGAGCGATTATCAGTGCGCGGCCGTAATGTGCGTGCGTGCACGTATAATATTGATCATCTAGCGTTTATTTGAAAACGATTCATAAAAAGGCCGACGAATATCAACGTTGTGGAATATTCCACTAAAAGACGGTTTTCATAGAATGCTCCAGAATGAGCTGTTTTTTATATCAAAACGGGGGCTTTTCTAACTGCTCTGAAATGGCAACGACGCGATAAAAAAACAATCTGCCTTCACAGCACTGACTGGAAAATAGTCTTTGATAATGCGATGGGCAGATTAGACACATAGCCATAATTTAAAACATAGATTAGGCGATATTAACGTTAACATTGGCGCCGATGGTGGCATTCAAGCGGTAAAACGGAAAACCAGGCGTGGCGCTGAAAGTGTTAATAAAGGTTTGGTCTTAGTCCATCAAGGCTTTCCACAAGTCTGTTTTTTTAATGCTTCTTTCCATGAGCTATTTTGTGGATAGTGTTAAAAGGAACACGCCAACATTATGGGAAATGCGCTTACCCTCTTCTCCAGAGTCAGACTAGAACATAGATACCAATGTCCTCTCTGTGCATTCAGTTGAAAGCTATCTGGCTGCAAGCTAGCCTAAAACTTAGCACAAATGAATGGAAGTGGATATGACTATGACAGGGTTCCCACAGACATTGCAAAAAACGTCCTTTTGCTAAATGAAATTCAAGGACTTTCAAGTACTTTCCCAAGCACTATCTTTCATTTTAAAATGATACAATTAACTTGTAAATGCTGTTTTTTTTTTATAGAAAAAAATTATCGGATCCAATATTTATGGCTTAGAACCAATTTCCGACAATTAGTTACACTTTAAATTAAAAAATGTGTTACATTTAACACTTTGAATGCCGACAACGACTATTCTCGTTTTATCATGCCCCCCCGTTGAGTGCCAACGACGCGATTTGTCGTTTGATTTTTTTATTAGCGATCTGAATTCATATTTCATCAACAGAGTCTCCCGTTGGTACAGCAGCCCCTCCAGGAGCTCAGATGGGAAAAAAGCGCCCCCTATCGTCTATCCCTGTGTAACTGCAGGTCAGTCCATTAGACTGGGAGATCCCTGTGGGATCTGTAGAGGTGGAGCCAACTGGCTCCATTATGCTGGCGATGGATCTGATGATGAGGGATCTGATCGCGAGACGGAAAGCAGCCTGGAATATATATTTACAGCAGCCAATAATCAATCAATAAACGCGATCAATATTTGGAATGGCGATCAGGAATTGGAATAATCTTTTTGGAGAACATCTGATCTAAGGTAAGGAGTCTATGTTACCAGTCTTGGGGTAATCGGAGTTGTATTCACTGAGATAACAGCGTGTCCCTATGTGTGTGTGTGTGTGTGTGTGTGTGATGAGGAAACGAGAGAATATATTTTTCAGCTCGCTTCGATAGCGTGCATAAGTACATATATACTATCGATAATCTAGCGTTTATTTGAAAACGATTCATAAATAGGCAGAGAAAATGACAACGTGTCTAGTGTATTCGAGAATATTCCAATAAATGCAGTTTATGGGGGAATCGTTCAATTTTCCGAAAGTTTGAGAGAACGATAGCTTTTCGAAATGCTATAAAAAGGATATGAACCGATTAAAAAACAATCCGTTTAGACAATGTTGACTGCAAACAAGTCATTGATAAGCGACGGGCAGATTAGACACATAGCCATAATTTAAAACATAGGTTAGGCATTTTTAACGCCAACATTGAAGTGGATGATGGCATTCAACGGGGTAAAAAGGTAAACAAGGTCGGCACTGATAGTGTTAAAAAAAAGAATCTTGATTCAGAAATGTTTTATCATGGATGAACAAAAAACGTTCAATGCAAATGGTTGATTTGAATTTCAATTACTTTTTAACACTTTGGCTGCCGGAAGACGTTTTTAGGCGTCCTTCCCCGCCATGCTCAAGTTGCCGAAGACGCCGTAACTCGTCTTTGATATCAATATTTCAAAAATCTGTGATCGAAATCATATTTTCTTTCCGGAGCCCTGAGATGTACTGGTGAGCTCCCATCAACTGTTTAACGGTTCGAGAGCGCCATCTGGTGGCCGATCGGCAGATCGGCCAAGAGGGAGGAGCTCGCCAAACAGGAAGTGCTCATCCTATGTGCTCCGGGCACTCGCGATCGGTAGCCGGACTCCATCTCAACACACTGGATGATCAATCGCTCGCCCTAACTCAATAAACAACGTTATTTGGACGTATATAGTATTATACAACCTGAAAATGGTTCATCTGGATAAACATCCCATAATCGAAAACGGTCTACACCACGCTGATCGTCCAACGGCGCGAGGAAGATACGGTAAGATTCAGCGTTATTTTTGAACGTGTTCGATATAAACTGCTCTGATGAACATATGACCCACACTAGATGAATGATATAACGCTGCCCACGGAATTATAAACGATCCCCCGCCCATCCTGTCAACATCAGATGATACGTAGAAACTTCTAGAAGTACGTCCAATTGAAATTTTTTATATCGCGCCGATTGCCATCAAACTGTATTTCATCATCAATATAATGCATTTGGGGCTATAGATCACATTCTGGAGAAAGCTGCAGAAAGAGATGAAAACATACTTATACATTAGACCATATTTTACTATGAATATGTGAATGAAAAAGTTTAACGTTGCTACACAATGAACAATACATATAGGACTTTGAATGGGCCATAATAATGGCAATTTAGCAATAGAATTTAAAAGGTTATAGCCCTGCAAAGAAGGGGTACTTATCCATAGACAAATAGAGCTGGCAACCTATGGTATATCATGAATTTAGCCTTAGGCAATCAAAGTGTTAAGCACCTTGTTAAAAAAATTGCTGTTTTCAAGGAATTCTTAAAAAAATCAAGCACTTTAAGCACTTCAAGGACCTTGTGCGAACCCTGCTATGATGATAATTCGACTAAGCAGCCACAGCCTTGCGTTCAATACTAGTTATATTTTTTCTAACTCTGTAGTGTACGGTTACTACTGAGGCCAGCAGGCTTCTCCCTCGGTCCACAGCGCCGAGATAAGAGACGTGTTGCTTTGGAGACAGAGTGAACTTTGTGTCACTTCATGTCCTGCTGGTGTTTTTAATGAAAAAAAGCAAATAAGAAAGAGCAGCTTGTGTTTATCGTTCGTCAATGGGAGTATTATTGTTAACAGAAGGAATCAAGGGGCAGCTGGGGAGGTAACTAAGGGTCAAATAACACACAAATATATTTCTATCTAATACACACAAATATATATTTATATCTAATACACACACACACAAATATATATTTCTATCTAATACACACACGTACAAATATATATTTCTATCTAATATACACATACAAATATATAAATATATATTTCTATCTAATATACACACACACATGTGACGCTCAGTAATGTTTGGAGCAAAACTAAATAGTTTACCAGACTGTAAAGCAAACACTCTGTTCTGGCCACAGCATGAATCACCGACAACATACTGATGTCATTACTGGACCGTGATGGTCACGCACGCACACACTGGGTCGAATGCAGGTGGGCAACAATGTTATCACTATTTTCTTTACTCGCTCGGCGGAAGTAACATGTGTTTATTTACCTTCAAGCAGACATGTTTCAACTATCTGACGCATTTGTGTGCATAATGACTATCTGTGTGAAGGTCAGATTAGACTGAACAACATTCCAAGAGATTCCCTCGATGCCAACCTCAATGTAGTCCTCCGGCACCAGCCCAACCTCCCCTCTGGCGTTCTGCACTTCGATCCAGCCGCCTCCGATGTGCTGAAACGAGAGACACAAACATTTCCTGATAAGCCATGATTGGCTGGATGGGATTTTCTGATGGGGAAACTATGCATGTTCCCATATATAGGGACTGATCTTTGAACTGTTATATCTCGCTCTCTCTCTCTCTCTCTCTCGATAGTGGGGGACTACACAAGAGAATATGTAAGTATTGTGTGGACAGTAGTTACAAGAGGCGCCTCAATACCATTTTTATTCTAGACAGTTCTGAATCTACTCGTTCTTCTCTTCTCTTCCATGCTGGCTACTATAGTATGTCAAGTGAAGTCCATTGTTCCTTAGCAATGGGAAAGTCAAGAGTTGCCCCTACTAAGGTCACAACCATACCAAGGCTCGAGCTGTCAGCAGCAGTGGTAGCTGTCCGCACCAGTGACATGCTCAAGAAAGAACTGGAAGGAGAGTGCCTACAAGAAGTCTTCTGGACTGATTCAAGAGTTGTCCTTGGGTACATCAATAATGAAGCCATAAGATTTCATGTTTTGTTTGTAGCAAATCGCATGGAACGCATCAAGCAAAGCACAGAGTCTACACAATGGAGGTATGTGGCTTCGGAAGAGAATCCAGCCGACCATGCCTCAAGAGGTCTCACAGCAGAGCAACTGATATCCTCTAACTCAGTGGTTCCCAAACTGTGGTGCGCGCCCTCTAGGTGGTGCGTGACATGAAAAGGGTAATGGTGGTAAATCATTTTTTTTTTTTTTTTTTACAATACAATTTTATAAAAATCTTAGTCAAACCTTTACTATTATGGATATTAAACATGCTGGCAGAGTACATGCATCCATGTTGTCGTGAACATTTTAATTAAATAAAGAAATTCCCTATCCATAGTCGCCGTGGGAAGAGATAAAATAAAAAATAAAATCTGTGCACGGAGACCAGCAACAATTTTTTCTAACAGAAACCCATTGGGGGGTGCGTCAGCTAGGTCGGGAGGTGACAGGGGGTGCACGGCCAAAAAAGTTTGGGAACCGTTGCTCTAACTGGTTGACAGGCCCAGACTTTCTTTGGCAGAAAGAGTTACCAAGTGGAGAAGTCAAGGTGGGAGAGATCGCAAGTGACGACCCTGAACTTAAGAAGGCCCAGGTTCTCAACACCCAGGTGAAAGAAGTCGGGTCGCTGCTAGATCGCTTACACAAGTTTTCAGACTGGTCCAGAATGGTGAAAGCTATCGCCAGACTCCAGCGCCATGTGAAAGAAATTAAAGGTCTCAAGCCAAAGTCCTGTGAAGCCACCAGTTTAGAGGAAAGAAGAGAAGCGGAGCCGACCATAATCAAGATGGTTCAAGAAGCAACCTTCTCACAAGAAATACAGTTACTGGGGGCGGCTAGGTGGCGCAGTGGGCAAGGCGCTCGCCACCAACGCAGGAGATGCTGGGTTCGAGCCCAGCTCTCGGCGTTGCTACCAGCTTGGCTGGTCGTTCATACTAATACAATTGGCAGTGTTAGGGGGTGGGAAGCTGGTCGGTTGGTGCGCCTGCGCAGTAGAATCAGGAGGCGACGAGGGCGGCGTGTCCCTCCCACGCAGACCCTCGCCGCTGAGAGATCGCGCTGTGCAGGTGAAAAGATGCGACGGCTGCCTCCTCGAGTACCGGAGGGGACACGTGATGCAAGGCTTCATCCACATTGCAGCCGGCTTGTGGGAGGCATGGCCTAACAACGTTCAAGACAGGGGAGGGTAGAATTGGACAATATACGAAATTGGGGACGGGAGAAAAATAAATAAATGGGAAGAAAAAGTAGATCAAAAATATATATATATATATATTACTGTACCTGATTGGTGACATTGACTGTCTCTCCTTCGCTAACTGAGAGCTCATTGTTCCCCGGCTCAGCCGAGAAGTCATACAAAACCTGTACCTGAGAGGAAACAACACATCAGAAACACATACATACAACACATATCTACATACATACATACAGTATACATACATACAACACATATCTACATACAGTACATACATACATATACAACACATATGTACATACAACACATATCTATACAGTACATACATACATACAACACATATCTACATACATACAGTACATACATGCAACACATCTACACATACATACAGTACATACAACACATATCTACATACATATACAGTACATATAGTACTAGGGCTGACATTCGATTTCTTTTTTGGAATTCGAAGCTTCGGGGCCGAGATTCGATTTTAATTCGAAGCTTCGAACGTTTTTTTTTTTTTTAATCATTTCTTTTTTTTATGTTGTGGGACTTGTACAGCACTTTGTTCAACTTTGTCAGTGCTGTAAAGTTTAAATCTTAGACAAACTAAACACTTTGCTTCCATGAAATATTGTATTTGTAAGCCGTCATTTGAGGCTTTATAAAAGCAGCACAATGAACACAAATCGGTCAGTGCAGAGTCCGACCTCATCTTAAATAACAAACAGCATTGCTTGTTGTAGTTAACAAAGAGAGGCAGAGTTGATTTTGCAAAAAAAGAATATTCATAATCGAATCCCATGTCCATCGAACGAAGCTTCGAAGTATTTAAGACGGCCCTAGTACATACTGTACATACATACAGTACATACATACAATACATGCATACAGTACATACATATACAGTACATATCTACATACAACACATATCTACATACATACAGTTACAGTGCATATATATATATACTAATCATTCGGCATAAGATATTAATCATTGGCTAGTGCATTTGTTTGGCTATTGTGTCACAAAGTAAATAAACTCCCTTTGAAATGGTGACCGCTGTGTCATTTATGTTTAATGTAGACCTTTTTTTTCTTTTTTCCAGCTCTTTGACTGCCAGAGTGGAGTGGACTCAACTCGGACTCGACTCAGGCTCTTCTTTGGTGACTCGGACTTGGACTCGAACACTGGGGACTCGAGACTCAACCTCGAGATTTAGTGACTCAACTACAACACTGCATACAGTATACATATATTACACACACACACACACAAACAGTACATACAGCCTAACAAGTTCTTCTCAAAGACAGGAAAGAAGACATGCAGGTCTCTGTATAGATTTTTTAACAATCAAGCTGCTCCTGAATGAAATTCTTCTTCTTTTGTAGTTCCTTCAGTCTAGACGCTTTGGAACATTCAACTGCCACCAATCAAATGTTTCGATATATAACAATAATATTTTTTTACCTGGATAATTTTTTTGGTAATCATTTGAACGATTCAGTTGATTAGCCTAATCGTGATACACCCTGACGCACACACCAGCTGAACCACAGGATACATAATTGTTTAACTCCTAATTGTCCCATCTCTGGAGAGATGAGGAGGCGATGTGAAACAGGCCAAACTAGTTCTTCTCAGTCTGTTGTAAACGAGACACCAGTATACTATAAACCAATAACAAGGTCTGAAGCACCAGACCTGCACCCTTACTGGTGTCCCAGCTGTGAGCTAGACCCACCCATGACTCCCACAGCAGCACACACAAGGAGAGAGAGAGAGAGAGAGAGAGAGAGAGAGAGAGAGAGAGAGAGAGAGAGAGAGAGAGAGAGAGAGAGAGAGAGAACAAAAATAAAAATATGGTGAGACATACGTATGTTTATTTAATAATGTCAACATGCACATAATGTACAGCTCACTCTGGTATAATATATATATACAGACTCTATCCTAAGTCTACCTTGTATTAAATATACAACACCCAATACAAAGTCTTAGTCTACCCCCGGTATAAATAAACAGAACACACAACTAGTCTCAGCCCATCAATCAAGTGTTATGGATCAGTATGAATGTACTGTATGATTGAAAATGTGAATGAATCCATGGGGTTGGGGGTGGGGGGGGGGGGTGTATCCAGGATGGTGCCCAGCTTCTTTCTCGTTCTCTCCTCAACCACCTCCTGTCCAGCTCGACTCCCACTACGGCGCTAGCCTTCCTCGCCAGCTTGTTCAGTCGTTTGTGTCCCTCGTGTTGACGGCCCTCCCGGCACACCATGGTGACGAAGAGGACGCTGGCCAGTGGTAAAACGACTGCAGCAGCCCATTGCACACGTTGAAGGACCCGAGCCTCCTCCGGAAGAACGGCCTGCTACTTCCCTTCCTGTGTGAGGCCTCTGTGTCGTCTGACCAGTTCAGTTTATTGTTCCAAGTGTATTCCAAGGAACTTGTAATACGGTCACGGTCACCCTTCCCCCAAACTATGAATCACTAAAGACACTTTCTAACTGCTGCTGTGACCCACTGTCAGCTCCATTTTATATTGTAAACACTGTGAATCGGAACGTGCAATGTTACTCACTGTGCCAAGTTATACCCTTTTAAAAAATATATCAATTTTTACCTTCTTTTTTTTAGCACTCATTTGTATTTAAAAATTGTAAAAATATTTTTGTTAAGTATTGTGTGAAGGGCGGACTAGCAAGCAAAGTAAGATTTTCATTGTACGGCAAACTGTCTGTTTAACTGTGCACATGACAATAAACAAACTGTCTGTTTAACTGTGCACACAGGGGAGGAAACTAACTTTTTGGCTTACCAGCCAACTGGCGAGTATCTGATTTTTTTTACCAGCCAAACAGATTTTTTACCAGACAAAAAAAATCGCTAATTGTGATAATTACTTCTTTGTATGTCAAGCCGCGTCAATGTTGTGTATGCATCTGGGTAGGCACACTGTGCCTTTAAGACAGCACGTGGTCTTACGACAGTGCTGTGAAGTACCGTCAAGTGTTGTGGTAACGTCAGTTGGGTTGGTGTGCTGTTGACGTTGTGCACAGTGCACTGGTTGAGCTAGCCCCTTTCGTGACTGCGATGTGCAAGCCAGGGGCTTTTGAGCATGAAATAAAATGTTTAACCTTACGTCGTAGTCCGGTGCTTTTTTGGAAACATTATAGTCATAACAGATATACACCTAGCTGGCTGCTTTGAGCACACGGGGCTAACGTTAGCTAAAACGCTAACTAGAAGCTAACCACTGTATACAGTTCCAGTAGACAACATTACACCTCTGTGATTTAAATGTGTCCTTAGTAACTTATACTCGATGGTTGTACTAGGGTTGGATGCAGTTCCCCGTTGGTCAGTCTGTCTGTTTTCCATATTCTGCTGTGTTTAACGTTATCTGTTTGCGAGTGCTCCTGATGGCTAGCCTAGTAGTACCGCGGGACTTTTATTATTATATGTCCGCGGGTTGGCCAGTACTGCGCAAACGTTTATTAAACATTATATGTCCGCGGGTGGTCTTGTGCAGTGCTCTCGTGGCACTGTCAACTAAAGCGAGCACTCAGAAGACGCGCACCGTTTGCCAGTGCAGTGATTGCAGAATGTTTTATTTTTTTGTATACTCGCCAGACTGGCGAGTGGTCTTCATGAATCACTCGCCAAACGTAAAAAATACTCGCATTTGGCGAGTAAAGTGGCCTAATTTCCTCCCCTGTGTGCACATGACAATAAACAAACTGTCTGTTTAACTGCACATGACAATAAACAAACTGTCTGTTTAACTGTGCACATGACAATAAACAAACTGTCTGTTTAACTGCACATGACAATAAACAAACTGTCTGTTTAACTGTGCACATGACAATAAACAAACTGTCTGTTTAACTGCACATGACAATAAACAAACTGTCTGTTTAACTGTGCACATGACAATAAACAAACTGTCTGTTTAACTGTGCACATGACAATAAACAACTGTCTGTTTAACTGTGCACATGACAATAAACAACTGTCTGTTTAACTGTGCACATGACAATAAACAAACTGTCTGTTTAACTGTGCACATGACAATAAACAACTG
Source organism: Notolepis coatsorum (assembly GCF_963971535.1). NCBI lineage: Eukaryota > Metazoa > Chordata > Actinopteri > Aulopiformes > Paralepididae > Notolepis > Notolepis coatsorum. The sequence goes on along the minus strand of NC_140179.1, from coordinate 13,882,746 downwards.
TCTGTTTAACTGTGCACATGACAATAAACAAACTGTCTGTTTAACTGTGCACATGACAATAAACAAACTGTCTGTTTAACTGTGCACATGACAATAAACAAACTGTCTGTTTAACTGTGCACATGACAATAAACAAACTGTCTGTTTAACTGTGCACATGACAAAACAATCTTGAATCTTGTAGTAGGTGTCCACCACCTCCACCTCCTCCCCTCGCATAGTGCCTGGAGTTGGGGACCTCCTCCTCCACCTCCTTGCTCTTACCAATGTTGAGCTGGAGGTGATTGTTGTCACACACAACCCTACAAAGCTTGATTGATTGAACAATCATTGAGTAATTGATTAACAGATTGCAGAATGGGCACAATACAGTACGGCTCAAATACACACAATTGTTAAGGGGATGCAGACCAGAGAAAGAATTTCGTCTTGTTTACATTTTCAATTCATCATAACATATATGACATACAGATAGACAGTACTGCTACATCTATACATTTATGACATACCAGATCTACAAATATACAGTACTGTTTAAGAGAGTTTCTAAAAGAGACTAAGAGAGTATATACATTTGAGGGAGAAGAAACTGTACATTGGAGGGGGTTTGGACATTTACGGTGGCCAGTTTCGAATTGCAGCCTCCCGTAGGTGCTCTTTGAGAGCGGTTTTGAAGGTGGGTAGTGATTCACATTCCTTTACAGCTGTGGGTAGGGTGTTCCACATTGATGTGGCATAATTGCTAAACGTGTTTAGTCCCTTGTTTGAGCTCTCCACCAGAACTTTATCAGGTGTCAATATTGATCCCCAGCATCTGACCACCATCTGACCTGCAACCTGACGTACTACTGTGTTCTACTGCTGAAGTCAATAATCCAGGCCACCAGGCCATTGGTCCAACGCCTGTCTATTAGCAGCGTCTCTGAATAGACGTCTATTTTAGCATTAGCCTCTCGGCTCCCACGAGTCAAGGAGGACAGAGGCTTTCAGACAGGAACTGGAGAGAGGGATTGATGGAGTCACAGGGGTGTTAGTAGCTACTAGCTATAATGCTCTCTGTGATTCAGACAGGAACTGGAGAGAGGGATTGATGGAGTCACCAGGGTGTTAGCTACACTAGCTATAATGCTCTCTGTGATTCAGACAGGAACTGGAGAGGGGGATCGATGGAGTCACAGGGGTGTTAGTAGCTACACTAGCTATAAAATGCTCTCTGTGATTCAGACAGGAACTGGAGAGAGGGATCGATGGAGTCACAAGGGTGTTAGTAGCTAGCTATAATGCTCTCTGTGATTTTGGATTCAGTTTCGCCCGCTCAGTCATAGGGGGCTGGGCAATATACAGAATTTGACAGTTTATCGTCAATCTATTGTAGCGTCCTCGCTATTAAATGACTCACAGAGGCTGTTGTTTCTCACTTCGTGTTTTATTCAACTTAGTCGTGGCTATAGGTCTCGGTACAAAAGACTGGGTGCATCACCTCTGCTTGTAATGTGTAGACTCGTCTTGAACTTCCCATACACCAAGAGAGTGCACCCTCAGGTGTACCAGTCCCACAGGTCAGCCCCTGCCCCCTGCACCCTACCAACCCCCGGGCTCACACGACCAATAGCGTCACCTGCCAGCCCCAGGTTGGTAGAGTGCAGAGTGGCAGCTCGGCTGACCAATCGCCCCAATCCCAGGCTGTTGTGTTATTATTGTATTGTGTTTTTTGTTAAAAGAAACCGGTTAAAAGTTGTTTTCAGCCTCACAATAATGCTTTGGTGTTTTAATAAGCACTAGATCTAAATAGATCCACGACTGCATTAATTTGCAGTACTAAGCTATAGGCTACTGTGGAAAGTCATTTCACAGAAACGACATTGTTAAAAAATATTAGGGTATTTGATTATTCAACTGAGATTTAGGTTGATTGAGAACAGCCCTAATACTGCATCATGCAATGAGGGTCTGGACCTTCAAGTTAGTGTAAACGGTTATGGCCTAGTATGGTTTCTTAAAATATGATTCAACATTTCATAGATAGAAATGGAACAATATGTAGAACACACAGATTAAATACCCCCCCCTCCCTCTCCCTCTCTCTCTCTCTCTCTCTCTCTCTCTCTCTCTCTCATACACATACAGACACACACATGATGAATTGAAAATGGGGGTCCCTGATGTAAACAAGACGAAAGTCTTTCTCTGGTCTGCATCCCCTTAACAATTGTGTGTATTGAGCCGTACTGTATTGTACCCATTCTGCAATCTGTTAATACAATTTTCAATCAATCAAACACAACTACGTTTCCCAGCATTCCACGGGGCAGGCATGACCCACACACTTGGGTAGTAAAATGTCACAAGACACCTTTTAGTGAGACATATTTTCCATGTTATATTAGATCATTTGTTTGTTATTGAAAGCACTACCAAAAACGTGGGCTACTTCGTCAGATGAGGATTAAAAAGTGTTCACTACTTCGCCTAGATTGAGCAGAGCCAGATCAGGAAAGGAGTTTATTGGAGTTCGCCAGGCTAAAAACTGCGACTATATATACTTCAACAAACCTGTTGTTGTAATCTCGCCACGAAAAAAAAAAAAGTACATTTAGATAGATCGCAAGGAGTATTACAATAACGTCTTTGGTAAACATGTCGCGCTTACCTTGAATGCCATTGTCGGAGCGTTGATTAATCATTACAAAACAGGCCCAGGGTGTCGGGGGATTTCAAATCCTCAGCTGGACATTTCCCCGCTGGTTTCAAGAGTGTAACGAAAACAAGACAATTCCTCAAATGTTCTAATAATAGATCACTAAATAAATACCGATTGGCCTTTAACGTCAAACCCGGGAGAGACAGTAGAAATAAAGTCTAACAGACAAGAGAAATAACGCGTCTGTAAAGTGGAGATTGAAAAGACTCCACGGCACGGAGAGAGAGAGCGGCTGAACCGGGGGCGCGCCACCGGAAAGATACAAGAACACAGCGCAGTCCAATGTTCCCCTGGCTGCAAGACACACTGAGCTGAATTATTATGCTGGGAAATAATTACAGTAGTAATAATAATACGAATGTATATTTGATTTGATTTGATGTTTTATTTTTATTTTCGTGTTTTACATAATTATGTAGGTGTATGCCCAGCCCATTATGGGCGTACAATACACATACACAATAAGTATAATATACTTGACAAATTATGACATATAGACCAAGATGGCCACAAAAAAAAGAAAATACAATAAAACGTAATATAACACAACTTAAATGTAAACAAAGAAACAAGAGGAATTCATATACAATTATAGGATAGTGTGTTTTGTCTCAAGTGCCAAGTATACATGTAGTACTAGTATAACAAGTTATGCTAATATAACAAGCATAACCTGTTATACATTATTATTATGATTGTAACATGAACATGTATGTAGTATATTTTTATTTGCTTATTTCTTGTGTTTAATATTTGAATGTTTAACATTCAATATCTGACTTTTAGATTGATTGATTGATTGATTGATTGAAAACTTTATTAACAGATTGCAGAATGGGTACAGTACAGTACAGCTCAATACACACAATTGTTAAGGGGATGCAGACCAGAGAAAGACTTTCGTCTTGTTTACATCAGGGTCCCCCATTTTCAACTCATCATAACAGATTAGTGATGGCCTAGTTTCAGAGGTTCACATTCTATGAACTATCGCTAATGAACTCGGCTACGGGGTGTTTACTTTTCAATGTTTGATGTTTATTGGTTACAATGTAGTTACAACAAGTATCTTTACTTTCCAAAGTTTTGACAGCTCAGATGGGCCGAATGGAGGGATCCCTACAACACAGAACGCGTTTCCTTGGCTTCAGTCGCCCTCTACTGGATAAAATGCAGCATTACATTTAAGGCAAAGTCTGATTGATTGATTGATTGATTGAAAACTTTATTAACAGATTGCAGAATGGGTACAATACAGTACAGCTCAATACACACAATTGTTAAGGGGATGCAGACCAGAGAAAGACTTTCGTCTTGTTTACATCAGGGTCCCCCATTTTCAATTCATCAGGACATATATGACATACATGACATACAGATAGTCAGTACTGCTACATCTATACATTTATACCAGATTTGCAAATACAGTACTGTTTGTGATACAGAAGGAGTCAGGAAAAGGGAGTATATACATTTGACGTAGAAACTGTACATTGGAGGAGGTTGGGTGGGGGGGGTTGGGTACACTGGGATATTGACAACCATACTGGGTAATCTACATTGGAGGTGGTTGGGGGGGGGGGGGGGGCACACTGTATATACAAGCAAAACTGTACATTGAGGGGGGGGGGGGACACTGTACAAACAAACAAAATTGTACATTGGACTATTGACAAAACCATACTAGGTAAATGACTGTACATTGGAGGGGGTTGGGTTAGGATATTTACAGGGGCCAGTGTTGAATTGCAGTCTCCCGTAGGTGTCCCTTGAGAGAGGTTTTGAAAGTGGGTAGTGATCCACATTCCTTTACAGCTTTGGGTAGGGCGTTCCACATTGATGTGGCATAATTGCGAAACGTGTTTAGTCCCTTATTTGAGCCGAATCTGGGTTTAACATGATTTGTGGAGCTCCCTCTGGTGTTGTGATCGTGGTATTCACTGACCTTTGGGAAGTATTTTGACATGTACATGGGTACCTTGGTCGTGTAGTGTATCTTGTAGACCAGGCCCATTGCAAGTTGCTGTACTCTGTCGTCTACTCTAAGCCATCCTAGGTTGTCAAAGTGGGCAGGGGTGAGGTGGGTTCTAGGAGTAAGATCAAGCAGTAGTCTGACCAGTTTGTTTTGAGATGTTTGTAATTTTGTTTTTAGCGCCTTTGAGGTGCTTTGGTACCATGAGGTGCAAGCATAGTCGTAGTACCCCTGAATGAGTGCTCCTGCCAGAGTCTTCAGGGTATTCTTGTTTACCAGAGAGGAGATCCGGTACAAGAATCGAGTTCGTTGGTTGACTTTTTTTATTACATTGGATGCCATTTTGTCACAGGAGAGATTAGCCTCTAGGATGGAACCCAGGTAGGTAATTTCATCTTTTCTTGTGACAATATTGTCACCCACTGTAACTGAGAAGTCGTCGGTCTTGCTGAGTTTGTTATTTGAACCGAAGAGAATGGACTCTGTTTTGCCCATGTGTAATGATAGTTTGTTATCAGCGAGCCATATGCAGATTCTGCCTAGTTCCGAGCTGAGGGTTTTTTCAACCTGTAACTTGTTCTTGTCAGAGACCAGCAGGGCTGAGTCGTCCGCAAACAGGAACAAGTTGCAGTCACAAGCTGACGACATGTCATTTGCATAAATTAGGAACAGTAGCGGTCCTAGTATGCTTCCTTGTGGAACACCACAGCTCACTGTGAGGGGGGGGGATAGGGTACCGTTTACCTCCACCATCTGTTCCCTCCCCTCAAGGTAGGATTGCATCCAGCTCACTGATAGACTATCAAAACCAATTGCTTTTAGCTTGTCAATCAGAATGGAGTGATTGACCGTGTCAAAGGCCTTTTGTAGGTCCAGCATGACCATGCCGCAGTATTTGCCTGCGTCCACCTCTTGTTTGATGTGGTCATTCAAATAGAGAAGGCATGTGTCAGTGGAGTGGGATGTTCTGAAGCCAGATTGGAATTCGTAGATTAGATTTTTTTCCGCTAGGTACTTTTCGACCTGTTCGTAGACTATTTTTTCCATGACTTTCGAGATGGAGGTGAGAATAGAAACAGGGCGGTAGTTGCCTGGGTCTAATTTGCTGCCCTTTTTGTGCAGAGGGGTCACCCTCGCAATTTTGAAGTCCTTGGGGACGTGTCCCTGTTTTATGGAGAGGTTTATTATGTGTGTGATGATTGGGGTGATGGCGGCTGCTGAGTCTCTGAGGAATTTGGAAGGGATGTTGTCGTGGCCAGTGGCCTTGTTAGGTTGGAGGGCGCTCAGTTTATTGAGTACCTCATCTGTTGTTACCATTTCCAACTTGAAGTCGTCCTTGCGGACCCCTAGGTTTTTGTAGTAAGCTACTATGTGTTCTACCCCATAAAGCCCTGAGTGGGAGGGTAGTTTGTTTACCAGTGTTGTGGCTATGTTTGTGAAGAAAATGTTTAAGTAATTGGCTACATCCAGCTTGTCTGTGATGAGCGTGTTGTCCGTTTTTATGTTTATGTTTGAGAATCTGGTTTTAAGTTTTTTACTGCATCCTAGTTGATTATTGAGTAATTTCCAAAGTTCACGTGGTTTGTTTTTGTTTTCCTCAGTTTTGTCATTGATGAAATTCTTTTTTGCAGTTTTGATCATGGAGTTTACGTCTGGAAGGTTTATTATGGGTTTTGGTTTATGGTCAGAAGTCAGGACCATAGAATTATAGGGTCAGGACCAAAAAGCGTGTCTGATGTACCCGCACATGACGACAAGTAGCAATATGTTTTCACCAACGTGGGTTTAAAGATGTCCTCCACATGTATTTTAAACCCTTAAATGTTCAATATTGAATAACAATTTGTATACTACTGTATAAATATGTTTTTTCCACCCAATTGTTCAACGAACTACTGAAAATGGCTTAGCAGCATCTCTACACTGTTACCCTCATTTATTGATTGATTGAAGACTTTATTAACATATTGCAGAATGGGTACAGTACAGTACGGCTCAATACACACAATTGTTAAGGGGTGGCAGACCAGAGAAAGACTTTCGTCTTGTTTACATCAGGGTCCCCCATTTTCAATCCATAATGACATTTATGACATACACAACATACAGATATACAAATCTAATCTAATAATCTAATCTAATCATGACATTTATGACATACATGATACAGATATACAGTACTGTTACATTTGTGACATACAAGATATGCAAATATACAGTACTGTTAAACAGAGATCCTAACAGGCAATATATACATACGAGGGGGAGGAAACTGTACATTAGGAGGGGGTGGGTGGGTGGGAGAGGGATGAGAATGCAAGTTTCTATGAATATGCAAATTGCCAAACAGCCGTTGGGTGTTACTCTTACTTACTGAATACAAATTGTACACCTGTACTGGTGTACCGTGTGTATTCTACAACATGTTAAAACAGTATGGTACTTACTGTACTGGTGTACCGTGTGTATTCTACAACATGTTAAAACAGTATGGTACTTACTGTACTGGTGTACCGTGTGTATTCTACAACATGTTAAAACAGTTTGGTACTTACTGTGCTGGTGTACTGTGTGTATTCTACAACATGTTAAAACAGTACTGTACTTACTGTACTGGTGTACTGTGTGTATTCTACAACATGTTAAAACAGTATGGTACTTACTGTACTGGTGTACCGTGTGTATTCTACAACATGTTAAAACAGTACTGTACTTACTGTACTGGTGTACTGTGTGTATTCTACAACATGTTAAAACAGTACTGTACTTACTGTACTGGTGTACTGTGTGTATTCTACAACATGTTAAAACAGTACTGTACTTACTGTACTGGTGTACTGTGTGTATTCTACAACATGTTAAAACAGTATGGTACTTACTGTACTGGTGTACCGTGTGTATTCTACAACATGTTAAAACAGTATGGTACTTACTGTACTGGTGTACTGTGTGTATTCTACAACATGTTAAAACAGTATTAGTACTTACTGTACTGGTGTACTGTGTGTATTCTACAACATGTTAAAACAGTATGGTACTTACTGTACTGGTGTACTGTGTGTATTCTACAACATGTTAAAACAGTATGGTACTTACTGTACTGGTGTACTGTGTGTATTCTACAACATGTTAAAACAGTACTGTACTTACTGTACTGGTGTACTGTGTGTATTCTACAACATGTTAAAACAGTATGGTACTTACTGTACTGGTGTACTGTGTGTATTCTACAACATGTTAAAACAGTACTGTACTTACTGTACTGGTGTACTGTGTGTATTCTACAACATGTTAAAACAGTATGGTACTTACTGTACTGGTGTACTGTGTGTATTCTACAACATGTTAAAACAGTATGGTACTTACTGTACTGGTGTACCGTGTGTATTCTACAACATGTTAAAACAGTATGGTACTTACTGTACTGGTGTACCGTGTGTATTCTACAACATGTTAAAACAGTATGGTACTTACTGTACTGGTGTACTGTGTGTATTCTACAACATGTTAAAACAGTATGGTACTTACTGTACTGGTGTACTGTGTGTATTCTACAACATGTTAAAATAGTACTAGTACTTACTGTACTGGTGTACCGTGTGTATTCTACAACATGTTAAAACAGTATGGTACTTACTGTACTGGTGTACTGTGTGTATTCTACAACATGTTAAAACAGTACTGTACTTACTGTACTGGTGTACTGTGTGTATTCTACAACATGTTAAAACAGTACTGTACTTACTGTACTGGTGTACTGTGTGTATTCTACAACATGTTAAAACAGTATGGTACTTACTGTACTGGTGTACTGTGTGTATTCTACAACATGTTAAAACAGTATGGTACTTACTGTACTGGTGTACTGTGTGTATTCTACAACATGTTAAAACAGTACTGTACTTACTGTACTGGTGTACTGTGTGTATTCTACAACATGTTAAAATAGTACTAGTACTTACTGTACTGGTGTACCGTGTGTATTCTACAACATGTTAAAACAGTATGGTACTTACTGTACTGGTGTACTGTGTATTCTACAACATGTTAAAACAGTATGGTACTTACTGTACTGGTGTACTGTGTATTCTACAACATGTTAAAACAGTATGGTACTTACTGTACTGGTGTACTGTGTGTATTCTACAACATGTTAAAACAGTATTAGTACTTCATATGGTTGGGGCAGGGAAGGGAACAGTGGTAAACAGGGGAAAGTCACTAGCGGCGCCTTCCCGGCGGCTATTGCCTGCAGCTGAGTAAGATGCAGGATGGCTCCAGCCGCCTGAGCATGAAGGTATTGCTGATGGTCGTCCAACACCGACCCGCCCGCCATCATCCCCGACATGTAGCGCGCCAGCTGCGCGATGTTAGACGTCGCAGCCAGGCTCTGAGTCGCGGCGATGTATGCCTGGTCACTCCAGTTAACCATCTGCCTAGCCGATTTCCCGGCTTTCGCAACAGCTCCCACACCACTTCGGGACAAAGAATAGATGTCATCGGGCTATCAAGCCGAGGCACCCCATCCCTTAATCCCTGGACCAAACCCGCCACCTGCGTGACTGGGGGTAAGGCCAGTGATGCGGGAGATTACCTGTCCCTGTCGCACGTAGGCCTCCATTGAAGGAAAGAATGGGCAGACAACGCCCGTCTCCCTCACAGGACGACGTTGCCAGAGATTACCTATCATGTCATCAGGGACAGGTGCAGGCAGAGGCTGCGGCAACGCCACGCCATTAGCGGCTGCGGCGGCCGCCATGAGCTCGGGGAACAAGGCACGCAACTCCCCTTGCGCACCTTCCTCCACGTCGCCCGCGTCCCTCACGTGCGGGAGGCTGCCATGTGTGGCGCCACCATCCGACGTGGCAGATAGCTGGGCATCTTGTCTCCGAGTCGGAGGTTCTAACCCGGAGAACAAGGGACCCCAAGGAGACGCAACACCCCCTGCCACACCCTGAGGGGGAGAGTGATACGTCTCCATTGGGGCATCAAACAAGAGCGCTCCCTCCATAAAATCCTCAGTTTCCATCGGAAACGGAGACAGAGCAGGAGCACCCTCATTTGGCTCCAGCAGTTCCCCAAAGACAGGCCATTCGCCCCTGCAGCTCGCCGCCCTACGACGGGAGCGAGCAGAGGCGAAGAGCCTGCGTCTCAAATCCTCAGCCACCAGAGGAGCCGTCGGCCGACCGTCCACTGGCCGGGGAACCAGAGCTGGAACTAGGCCATCTCACGGGAGACGGCCTTGATTCAACAGCCCCTCGGAGAGGCAGACTCCCCACTGGACGCCGCTCGGGCGTGTCTGACTGCCACGACCGTGGAGTCAGAGCAGCCCCACGACGCACGGCAATAGAAAAACGCTGGTGAAGGGTGATGTTGTGAGCGCTCGAACCCCCCGAATTAGATGTAGACATTATGACTTAGCTTTTTCTCATAAATCGTGAGAGAGAGAAAAAACAAGAAACAATGTCCATGCAGCTCCTCTCCAACAACTATTTTACACTAAAACTCAAGTGGTGTATACAGACACTCGCCGTGGTGAAAATAGGGAAGGAGCTGTTAGTATGGCCACACCCCTGCTTATGTAGAGGAGCGGATGGGGGTGTGGCCAGGCGGATGGGTGTGTATGTGTGAGAGAAATTTATTCAGTATATAGACTGATATGGGATATATTCCAGTAGGCAGCGCAGAGCGTAAGCCATACGATACATAACCTCTCAAGTTCAATGTGGGTTCCTCTGAACCGGTCACAGCTGGTGTCGAAATGATTGACAACCATTGTAGGTGTAGCCAAGGAGCGCATTTTGACTGCTTCAAGAAGCAACCCTTGACAACTCCAGCGCTGATTGCAATTTGGAAGTGCAACGACGACAGACTGAGAAGCCGGGTGCACTGTAGATTCAGTCAGAACAACTTCAAGAAGACAAACTTACCTCACTGCTTTCATGTTCAACCCAGATTCGGCTCAAACAAGGGACTAAACATGTTTCGCAATTATGCCGCATCAATGTGGAACGCCCTACCCACAGCCGTAATTTTTTTTTATCCCACCTTCAAAACCGCTCTCAAAGAAAGACAAAGAGCACCTGGCCCCCCGTAAATGTCTAAACCCCCCCTCCCACCCCCTCCGAAATAATGTACAGTTTCCTCCCCCTCATATGTATTTATTTTCTGTTAGGATTTCTATTTAACAGTACTGTATATTTGCATATCTTGTATGTCACAAATGTAACAGTACTGTATATCTATGTCATGTAGATGTATCATAAATGTCATGATATATATCTATGTTGTCGTGTATGTCATAAATGTCATTATGAATTGAAAATGGGGGACCCTGATGTAAACAAGACGAAAGTCTTTCTCTGGTCTGCATCCCATGCATGTGTATTGAGCCGTACTGTATTGTACTCATTCTGCAATCTGTTAATAACATTTTCAATCAATCATTCAAAAAAGGTCAGAGCTGGACATCAAAGAGTCAATTATAGGTTGCTATATATGCCTGTATAGCAATATACAGAAGATATGTATATATGCCTCAAATTAATAATAATGCATAATGCTGGTTAGTTACAGAGCAGGGGACACAAACAGGCTGGATAAGCTGGTCAGGAAGGCCAGTAGTGTGGTTGGGGTGGAGCTGATTTGATTTTTGATTTGAAATCTTTATTTCGAACATGCAATGAATACAAACAAACAATAACAAAAGCAAAACACAACTCAATCTACATGTTCGAAAAGGAGTAGGAAGCTGGACTCCCTAGCGAGGGTGGCGGAGAGGAGGAGCCTTGCTAAGCTCCAGGCCATCAGGGAAAACCCCTCCCACCCACAATACAGAGACTTGGCTGACAGGAGGAGCATGTTCAGTGCCAGGCTCACACTACCCAAATGCAGCACTGAACGGCACAGGAAGTCCTTCATTCCAACAGCCATCGGACTACTATACAATGCATCACTGTGCCTCACTGAGCACAGAGTGACAGTTACCATCTTCCTGGACTCTTAGTTTTGAAACGGCACTGTGCAATACTACACCCAATGTATGAATGAATGAATGAAAACTTTATTTAACAGATTGCAGAATGGGTACAATACAGTACGGCTCAATACACACAATTGTTAACCCTTTATCTGCCAGGGATTATTCTGATCTTAACCCTTTGATCGCCGGGGTTAAATTCATAATTTACCATCCCTCGCCAGCCCTATTTAACATGGAGAAGTTCCCCTTCTTTGCAGGGCTATAACTTTTTAAATTGTATTGCTAAATTGACATTACCATGGCCCATTCAAAGTCCTATATCTATTGTTCAGGGTGTAGCAACGTTATACTTTTTCATTCACATATTCATACTAAAATACGGTCTAAAGTATAAGTATGTTTTTATCGTTTTCTGCAGCTTTCTCCAGAACGTGATTTATAGCCCTAAATGCATTATATTGATGATTGTATACAGTTTGATAGCAATCGGCGCGAGATAAAAAATTTCAACTGCACGTACTTCTAGAAGTTACTACGTATGATCTGATGTTGACCGGATGGGCGGGGGGTCGTTTATAATTCCATGGGCAACGTTATATCATTCATCTAGTGTGGGTGATATGATCATTGGAGCAGTTAGTATAGAAGACATTACAAAATAACGCTGAAACTCACCGTAGCTTCCTCTCGCCGTTGGGAGATGAGCGTGGAACAGAATTTTTTCTATTATGTGATGTAGAAATACCCGATCCATTTCCAGGTTGTATAATAGTATATACGTCCAAATCATGTTGTTTATCGAGTTATTGGCAACGGATCGATATCCATTGTGTCGAGCTCGAGTCCCGGGACTTATAGTGAGTGATCGGACCAAATTGAAATGAGCACCAGCTTCCACTTCCCTGTTTCTTCCCTGGGCGATCTGCCGATCGGCCACCAGATGGCGCTCTTGAACCGTTAGAGAGTTGACAGGGGCTCACCAGTAGATATAATGTCTCCGGGGGAGAAATATGATTTCGATCACAGATTTTTGTATATCAAAGCAGGGTAGCCGGACCAGCACTCACAGTTTCAATGTTTTTTAATGGCAGCCTGAATAAACAGCAGACATGTTTCGGACAATGTCCTTCTTCAGTGGTATGGCTAGCCAAATCACAGATTTTTGAAATATTGATATCAAAGACGCTGTCCAGCGGCATCGGCAGAATAAGCATGGCGGGGAATGACGTGTTTCAGCGTCAACGGCGATTAAAGGGTTAATCACCTCTCTGCCACCACTGTAAGTCTATGGAGATGTTCCCCTTCTTTGCAGGGCTATAACTTTTTAAATTGTATTGCTAAATTGACATTACTATGGCCCATTCAACGTCAAGTATCTATCGTTTAGGATTCTTAATAGGACTAGTTGTTAAATATCCCTAAATATTCAGCACAACAATTGAATGAGGTTGGAGTGGGGTGGAATTTGGCAATAATCACGTGGTGCCACCAGTATGACACATCTTCAGTTGTGTTCCCCGACCTCATTGGGTGTTTCGGCCATTTATCACAATACACCCTCTGCCGAGGTTGGCCCACCACAGGCTGATCAGGCCTGGGTGTGTGTCGCACGGTGGCACCACGTATTCATTTAGCAGCCCATGATGCGTCTCTACGTTTCAGCCACAACCAGTGACTGCTCCGTTCTGCTGCAGTGGCAAGTTCTGTAATTGCCTTCCGTTGGGCCTGTCCTCTGATCCCTACTTCCTTCAGGATGTAGCAACGTTCTACTTTTTCATTCACATATTCATACTAAAATACGGTCTAAAGTATAAATATGTTTTTATCGTTTTCTGCAGCATTCTGCAGAACGTGAGTTATAGCCATAAATACATATATTAGATCATCAAATGTAGTTTGATACCGATTGACGTCAGATTAAAAATTTCAATTGTACAAGGTCCTAAACGTCATGCCTCATCATCTGCTGGTGACCGGAGGGGGGGGGGGGGGGGGGGGGGGGTTATAAGTCTGTGGCCGACGTTAAATCATTTATGTAGTATGGGTGATACATAGATCAGAGCAGTTTGTATGGACAATAATAATCAAACACGCTGAAACTCACCGCAGCTTCCTCGTAGCGATGGAGGATGCTACTGGAGCAAAAAGATCGTTATTATGGGATGTCGATCTTGTTGGTCCAGTTCCAGGTTGAATAATACTATATACGTCCAAATCATGTTGTTTATCGAGTTATTGGCAACGGATCGCTATCCAGTGTATCAAGCTGGAGTCCCGCGAGCGATAGCGAGTGGCCGGACGAAATATAGGTGAGCACCACTTCCGGCCGCTCACTTCCGGTTTTGGCACCTCGCCGATCGGCCACCAGATGGCGGTCTTGCACCGTTGGAGAGTTGAGAGGAGCTCTACAGCACCCGTCAAGTCTCCGTGGGTCAAGTCCCCGACAGATTTCTGAAATATTGATCTCAAAGACGCTGTACGACATCATTGGCAGATTACGCATGGCGAGGAATGACGTCTAAACACGTCATTGGCGATTAAAGGGTTAAGGTGATGCAGACCAGAGAAAGACGTTTGTCTTGTTTACATCAGGGTCCCCCATTTTCAATTCATAGCGACATTTATGACATACACAACATACATGACATTTATGGCATAGGGACATACATGACATACAGGTATTTAGTAGGGATGCACGATAATTATCGGGCCGATATCAGCAATTATGACGTCATCCCGATAAACTCGATAACGTTATTGATAGCTCCGATAACATATAATAAATTTTTTGGTTAAAAGAAATCCGGTGTGGGTGGATTTGGATGAAGGGCGCTTGTTTTTATTATAGCCTCCTCCCGTTTTGCCAGTACTGTGGTAAAACTGATAGCGTGTGGTTTAGGAACAGGGAGTTTTTCACAAATCCAGCGCTCCCTTTCTTGGCTGTGACGTAGTCACGTTACATTCGGAGACAGACAGTCGATCTGCCAATTACGTCCCACGGCTTGCACCCACCTCTTCTTCTTACCACCAATCAGAAGCTCTCGTTCGTTTATTTACCTCCGGATTGTCAGCCATTACTCTACTCGGAGCTAACGTTATCTCCCCGCCAGCCACATTGACAAGTACCAGCGCTTATACATTACTGGCAAATGTCTTGTTGCACTTGTGGCAACGAGCGTTGTCAGCATCGACTTTAGTAAAATAGACCCAGACTTTTGAACATTTCGTTCTGTCCGCCATTATGAGAGCAGAGCTGTCTGTACTCCAGCGCAGCACCCGTGTGAGTGAGTGTGTGTGTGTGTGTGAGTGAGTGAGTGTGTGTGTGTGTGTGGGAGGGGAAGAGAGGAGAGAGCAGGCAGCCCGCTCCCCGCGCAGGCAGACACAGAGGCAGGAGAGATATAGACAACGGCCAACAAGATTAGTTTGCGACGTTTAAATTCCTCAAAAAAAACCTCCATAATTTCTCGAGTACCGATAGCAGTACCGATGACGTCGGAGCTTATAAATACTCAAAAAAAAATTGATAAAAAATATATATATATACAGTTAAAAAAAATATTATAATACAATAAATATCGGTTATCGGTATCGTTTGAGGAGCATAAAGTTATCGGTATCGGTGTCAAAAAATCAATATCGTGCATCCCTAGTATTTAGTACTGTTACATTTGTGACATATGCGATATGCAAATATACAGTACTGTTACCCATAGATCCTGACAAGAGTATATACATATGATGGGGAGGGGAATGTACATTAGGAGGGGATGGGTGGGTGGGAGAGAAATATACATATGGTGGGGAGAGAATATATACATACGGTGGGGAGGAGACTGTACATTAGGAGGGGGTGGGTGGGTGGGAGAGAAATATACATACGGTGGGGAGAGAATATATGTGCGGTGGGGAGGAGACTGTCTACTAGGAGGGGGTGGGGGGGTTTGGACATTTACGGTGGCCAGTTTCGAATTGCAGCCTCCCGTAGGTGCTCTTTAACACTTTGTATGCCACTCACGGCTTTTCTCGGGTTTACCCCCCGACCGTTGAATGCATTCTGAAATCATATTGCATCAAGCGAGCCTACCGTTGGAGATCCAGGCACTGCCGGCGCTCAGATGTGAAGAAAGTGCCCCCTATCGTCTCCCAGATGGTAAATCACCCTTTTGGATTGGACTCAATGAAAGTGAATGGGAGAACGGATTTCTGACTCCACATTTTACTTCTCACTGATGTAACCGGGGTCTACCAGAGTTCATTCTGGAACCTTGGTGCCACGGCGAATATGTGTTTTTTTCGAATGGCGATCGGAAATTGGAATAAACCATTTGGATACCATCTGACCTCAGGTAAGGAATCTATGTTATCAGTCTTAGGATAATCAGACTCGTTTTCACGGATATATAAGCGTTTCTCCTATATGTGATATAGCTGTTTTGACTGTAAAAGCCATCAGGAAATAAGAGCAGCGATTATCAGCGCGCGGCACGAGCGTGCGTGCACACATATACTATCGATCATCTAGCGTTTATTTGAAAACGATTCATAAATAGGCCGACAAATGACAACGCTCTGGAATATTCCAGTAAAAGACGATTATCATAGAATGTGTTGTTTTTTCCGCGAAAACGAGTGATTTTCAAAATGCTATCAAACTGAAATGAAGCGATAAAAATACAATCTGCTTTGACAATGTTGACTGGAAAATGAGTCTTTGATAAGCGACGGGCAGATTAGACACATAGCCATAATTTAAAAAACATAGATTAGGCGATATTAACGTTAACATTGGAGCGGATCCTAAAAGTCTGTGCCGACCAACTGGCCCCGGTATTCACTGACATCTTTAACCTGTCCTTAGAACAGGCTGTCATCCCCACCTGTCTGAAGAAGTCCACCATCATCCCTGTACCCAAAAAATCTACGCCCGCTTGCCTCAACGACTACCGCCCTGTAGCCCTCACCTCCATAGCCATGAAGTGCTTTGAGAAGCTAGTGAAGGGCTACATCTGTTCCTCCCTCCCCATCAACCTGGACCCCCTGCAGTTTGCATACCGCCCTAACAGATCCACGGAGGATGCCATAGCCCATGTGCTGCACACAGCAGCATCACACCTGGACAAGAGGCAGGGGAACGATGTGAGAATGCTGTTCATTGACTACAGCTCAGCATTCAATACCATAGTCCCCTCCAAACTCATAGCCAAGCTCAGGGACCTGGGCTTGAACTATGACCTCTGCCAGTGGGTCTTGGACTTCCTGACGGGCAGACCCCAGGTGGTAAGAGCAGGCAACTGCACCTCCTCATCCATCACGCTCAACATAGGGGCCCCCCAGGGCTGTGTTCTGAGCCCCCTCCTCTACTCCCTGTACACACATGACTGCGTGGCACAGCAGAACAACAACACAATCATCAAATTTGCTGATGACACAGTAGTGGTGGGCCTGATCTCTGCCAACGACGAGAGGGCCTACCTGGAAGAGGTAGAGAATCTGTCACAGTGGTGTCAGGAGAACTGCCTCTCCCTGAACGTCAGCAAAACAAAAGAGATGATTGTGGACTTCAGGAGGTTGGGGGTCAAGGACTACAGCCCCCTCAGCATCGACGGGGCACCGGTTGAGAGAGTGAACAGTTTCAAGTACCTCGGAGCACACATATCCGAGGACTTGACATGGACCACACACATTGACAGTGTTGTGAAGAAGGCACGACAACGCCTCTACTTCCTCAGGCGCCTAAGGAAGTTCCAAGTCAGTCAGAAGATCCTTAGGAACTTCTACTCATGTACAATCGAGAGCATCCTGACTGGCAACATCACCTCCTGGTTTGGGAATAGCACTGCACAAGACCGTAGCAAACTAAAAAGAGTGACACGTTCAGCCGAACGCACAATTGGAGGGGGGCTTCCCACCCTCCAGAACATTTACAACAAGCGGTGCAGGGGGAAGGCTAAGAGAATCATCAAGGACTCCAGCCACCCGAACAACTGCCTCTTTGAACTGCTGCGGTCAGGCAAGCGATACCGGAGTCTTAAGGCGAGCACAGAAAGACTCAGAAGAAGCTTCTATCCCCAGGCCATCAGGCTGCTCAACGAACAATAAACACTATGCAACAACCATCAAATGCACACAGCACACACATCCACACGCACACACTCACTTTAAACAAACAACTCACTGCAGCACCCACTTTACACACTTTAGAACACCTAAACACACTTTACACTTTATATTGATTGGTAAAGGATTTGCACTACAACTCGTACACTTTACTGTAAATTGTACCTAAATTGTACCTCATTCCATTTCTGCTCTGCACTATATAGTATTGTATATTAGTACATTGCATAGTATATTGTATATTGTATGGTAACTCAGTTACTTCTATTCTGCATCGAACATTGTACATATGTCTATACTGAACACTGTGACCTCTATTTTTACTTCTATTTTACATGCTATACTATTTTATTTCATACTTATCTTGTCTAACACAGTCTCTGGAGCGTAACAGTAAGAAGCATTTAGTATAAAAGTATTCTGTACTTCTGTATGACAACTATTAAAGAAACTTGAAACTTGATTGTGGCATTCAAGGGGGTAAAAAGGAAAACACGGCTGGCAATCAAAGTGTTAAGAGCGGTTTTGAATGTGGGTATGGATTCACATTCCTTTACAGCTTTGGGTAGGGTGTTCCACATTGATGTGGCATAATTGGGAATCGTGTTTAGTCCCTTCCTTGAGCCGAATCTGGGTTTAACATGATTTGTTGAGCTTCCTCTGGTGTTGTGGTCGTGGTATTCACTGTCCTTTGGGAAGTATTTTGACATGTACATGGGTACCAGACCTCAGTATATTTTTACTGTATTTATTTACTGTATATTGTATATATCTCTCCATTTATCAAACTCAGCCCGTGCTTGAGCATTAGCATCTGCAGCTAATATATCTGTCACCATTAGCATACCCCATAGTCCTTTAGCTTTTAGCAAGTGCTCCATCTGAAACTTCCAGTTGCCCAGTTCTCTGGTCCGCTCAGCCGGTCAATAAACAGCTTGTCATCCATTGTGAAATCCCACATTACTGTTCATCTCACACAGGGCTCTACGCTAACCTTTTTCACTAGGGGCACAGGTGCTCCTAAATGAAAAAAGTTAGGAGCACACAAAGAAATTTAGGAGCACCCAAAAATATTTAGGAGCACACTGAAAATATTTCAAGTAAAAGAGTTTTTTTTTTTTTTAAATAAATGTATATTTGTACTGTGCGTGCATGTGTGTAAATTAGCTCTTGCTACAACCCTGCATGTTTACATTTTGTATTTTGTACTTGATGTTCATGTGCTGTCCCTATCAAATAAACTATCAAATCAAACTACTGCTACAAAAGTAACAGTCACTTAACTTTAGCTTTTGCCCCTTTTATGCATACAATGCCTATGTTTTGGCTGTGTTGCTCTTCTAGAAAAATAATCCTTTCAGGGTTGCCTATTGAAATACTGTACACCTCCAGTACAGAAACATTGTTTATGAGTTTGCGTGTCAGGTAGACCATTGATTGACAGTCGAGTCTGCCAATTACGTCACACCGCTTGCACTCCGGCCGTCCGGCGCTGCAGCTGGACCCTATTGCCCACCTCTGCTGTTCATAACGCTAGCCAAGTTAGCTGTACACACATACACAGTGGGCCAGTTACTTTGGTGTAGGGGTGTAACAATGCATCGATCCTAAGGGGAAAATTCAACTGCATTGATTTGAAAATGTTAGAATCGATTATCGCAATTTGAATGTGTACACAGTGTTATGTTGTTATCATGTCCGTTACAGTCAACACAACGGCATACGCTACTGCATCAACGTTATGATTAACAAAGCAAGGCATTCGTTTTGTTGCATTAACGTTATATTACTATTGCTATCGCTAAATCTAGGTGTTCTAAAATATATTGCTATTGGTAAGACTAGAAGTTACATGTCTCGGGAAACTCTCGCATATCGCAATGGTGGCGTTTCAGGAAGTAAACAAGCCAAATGAGAGCTTCCGATTGGTCATTTGCTTTCTTTCTCATGAAACCAGTCACGTCACTCTACTGTGATTGGACCGTTGGCTTGAGTGCAATGTGGGACTTGTAGTTTTTTAACGATCTTGCGGTGGAGGAAAA
Organism: Notolepis coatsorum; assembly: GCF_963971535.1. Classification (NCBI taxonomy): domain Eukaryota; kingdom Metazoa; phylum Chordata; class Actinopteri; order Aulopiformes; family Paralepididae; genus Notolepis; species Notolepis coatsorum. The sequence continues at coordinate 13,862,932 of NC_140179.1, read as the reverse complement.
AAAAGACGAGAGAGGCTATAATCTGTACTCGCACAGCGTGCGCGTAATACATTTGTACGGTTCGCACACACATATTTTTAGGGGCATATGCGAGCAATTTGTCGCACTGTAGAGCCCTGTCACACAAAACTCTGTGTAGCTTCTTAGCGTCGATCTTGGCCCATAACCTCGTATATTTACCAGAGCTTGTTGCACCATACAGCATTTACAAGCAGAGGTGGTATTTAGTGATAGTGCCATCCAGTGGTAAAAGTACTACAAGAGAAAAGTCTGATCTGCTAATGAGTGGTCATTTATGTTAATACTTGGAGAAGTAAATAGTTGTCTGACAGCAGTGGAGGCAATACAATATTATGTATGTACCTTGCATTCATGAAATACTTGAATCCCTTTCATGTCATGGGGCAACTTGATAATTGAGTGAGAAAACACTTGTTTAAAATACTTTTTGATTTGTAACCAGTTGTATAAATGTAAATAAGCACAGCACTGGTGGCAATACAATATTTGAAACGATGCATGTACCTTTCACTCACATGCAAATACTTGAATTAATATGAATGAATACTTTCATGCCATGGGGCAACTTGATAGAGTGATACAATTAATTTAGTTTATTATTAATTTAATTTATTGAGTGATAAAACACTTTAAAATACTTGTACATCACTACAATGGCTGCTCTGCTTCTGGTCTCCAGTCCAGTGGCCTTGCTGGCTATTGGGCTCTTAGACAAATGTTATTCTTAGAACAATAGACCCGTTACTGATATTGGGAGTTGTGCCTATAATTTACTATTTCGCTCTGACCTGGTGAATGACCTACAATGGCTAACATGTTTTAGGTTTGTTAATAGTAGACAGCCCTTGGGTGAACAATTATTGTTGTAATTAGGAATCTCTTTTGTAATGTCTATCAATATAATACAATTTTTATTTCTGTTTGAATTTTATTTATTCTATTTTATCTCTATTATCTTGTCATTATTGCAATACGTTTCTGTCCTGTGATGTCTTATGTATTATTATTATTGTGTTGTTGTGTCTTTCATGTGAAAAAAAGAGACTTGTACAGCAGTGGTGCCAATAAAATATTTTCTATGAACCCCAATGGCTGAAAAGAGTTGTCTGATCTGCTATTGGTAAAATAATGTAACCTAATATTACCTTTATACCTTACCTGCTACACTTAAGCTACCTGTCTAGATAAACCCAACTTCCTTTATACTTACCGGTCATACGTAGCAAAAAAAAAATGCATGTCAATTATTTATTTCTTTACTTCCGTTTTTTTTTTTTGGCCAATCAATAATCTATCATGGGTCAGGGCCTATAACTAGCGTTTTTGGAATTACATCAGAAAAGCTTAAAAACATACTTATATTCTAGACGGTATTAACACAACAATGTATGAATGAAAAAATATAACGTTCCCACATCCGGAACGATAGATAATCGATGTTGAATGGGCCATAGTAATGCAGATATAGCTATAATATTTAAAAAGTTATAGCCCTGCAAAGAAGGTAAACATCTCCATAGGGTTACAGTGCTGGCAGACTGGGTATAATGATGGGCACAATGCCCGGCGCCCAATGTGTTAATAATTGATAATACAAAAAATCATACATTTCCATAGCTATTTTTGGTGGGATTATCAGCCTAGAGTGTCAAAGATTGGCAGCAAAATATATTTTGATACATGTTTTAGCCTCACACACTGCTTCATAATGGTTATTCAATAAAGCCTAATTATAAATATGATTTATTCATGTATTGTTAAATTGTTCTCATGAATTATCTTCAGTCCTCACCATACATATCGAATATTCATTCATTCGTGCCACGGTTTGACGTATTGAACCCAATGTGCAGACAATGAGACTCGGCAGACAGATCTTGTTCAAACCCAGTATTGGGTATATTTATATATAAAAATATATTATATATATTTATTTTATATATCGGGTATACAGGCAGGGGGTCGATACGCGGAGGAAGCACGTGTGCGCGGGGGCAGGAGAGTCCGACAGGCGGGGGTCAGAGCGGGTACAGAATAGTCACACGCCTGTCTGAACAGGTGGTCATAGCGGGGCAGGAGTCAGACAGGCGGGGGTCAGAGCGGGGGCAGGAGAGTCAGACAGGCGGGGGTCAGAGCGGGGGCAGGAGAGTCAGACAGGCGGGGGTCAGAGCGGGGGCAGGAGAGTCAGACAGGCGGGGGTCAGAGCGGGGGCAGGAGAGTCAGACAGGCGGGGGTCAGAGCGGGGGCAGGAGAGTCAGAATCAAGACGGGTGCAGGTCCTCATACGTTCCGGCAGTGGCAGGCAGGGGTCAGAGCAAGGCAGAGCACGGGACTGCGGGGAAGGGATGAGAACACAGATTAGATACGATCGAAGCACAATGGACAAGAACAATACAAGAGAGCAGAATAACGCGACTAACTGGGACATTTGAAAATGTCAGAATGGGAAGAAACACAAAATAGATTTTTTCAAATGGTTTTATTTACCATGTATTCATTGGCAAGCAGCGCAGAAGCACCTAGTGTGCTCCTTGCAAATGTGCTTGCCGCATTTTGCCGCAGGTCCTCTCGTAACGCGTGCGGTTGCCTCGGCACAGGTGGCAGGGTTCTGGCCGGGGGTCCAGCCGGGGCCTGCCGTCAGGGCCGGACCTAGCACATTTGGCGCCCTAAGTACTTGTTAATTGTTCAAGCAAGTCAAGCTTCTTGAGTTGTTGATGTATGGATGATAGACTCATGGATGTCAGGCGAGTCTTCCATGTCGCTGGAGCCCATTTGGCTCCGAAGGCGTTTGTCCGCCTGTCCCGGCAGCCTAAAGTTTTTTACCAACCGGTTCATGCTTCCGCGTTCACGTTTTGCGCTCTGATTGGCCACTGATGTTCCTCGTCGCACCTGTTGAGATTAGAGGCTCTGTGTAAGATTGTTAGTAACTGTCTAACTGTACATATGGCTGTTTACACTAGTAACTGTTTACCTGCATATATAATTGTCTCCACAAGTGACTGTCTAGTTGCATATATATCTGTTCCCACTAGAGGGCGCTCTCGGTGGAGCCACCCAGGTACTCCACCTTGTGGCGAGTATAAAAGCATGGGTATACTCCCATTTCGTTCTCTCCCCCAATGTCTCTCAGTGAGAGAAGAACATGTATGTTACTGCTGCTCTTTCCATGTGAATAAAAAGAAACCACGGCAGTTCAGGCTCAAGATAGAAACCATGGCCCTCATTCATCAACCCGACTTACGCACAGATTTGTGCTTAACCTGTGCGTACGACCATTTCTAAGCAAAGAGTGGGATTCATCAATTTCAACTTGAACTTGACTCCGTGCTTATGTGTACGCACAGCTCGGAGCACACTTAGCTGACGCCCAGTGGTAGAACATCGTTACTACGGCATAAGCGCTCCTCAGTTCTGCATTAGTTTCAAGGCGGAAATAAGCTTCCGTGCATTAGTGTTCAACTTCTGTATGACCCGTAATTCATTATAGTTCATTATAAAATAGCGACAGTAGTGTAATTATAACGGGCTCACACGCGAACAAGAGGTTGGCCTGCTTGTTTGGCACGGGGGGGGCAGACGCAAAACACCAACCTCCAAACGCGATTAAATATTGTTTCAAATAAAAAGCGAATTATTTTGTGTTTCATGTTTCCAAATAAGATTGGTCACGAAATGCTTTCTACTTCAATTTGTTGGTTAGAATAGATGACCTCCGTTGAAACTTCACTGAGACTAACAGTCTATTTGTGAGCTCCCGCTCAGATGTGATAATAATAACAATAATAATAATAGCTTCATTTTATATAGCGCCTTTCAAGAGACCCAAGGTCGCTTTACATAGATAGGGGGGGGGAATAACAAAGTAACAGACATAGTGGACAGACACACAACATATAAATATGATGATGGAATTCATTCAAGATCCTCTCCACCCTCGGGTCTTTGCCACCGGCACGGTCCATCGTGATATTGGAGATGGATCGAGCAATAGACTGTTACTGTAGCTGTCAAAGCTCCATCACAAATGCAGTTATGTGAATAGAAAGGGATTCCACTAAGTCAATGTTGCGATGCGCATTTGCCTGATACATGTTGTTGCTGCATGCCGGGAGGAAGGCGATGCTGAATGTTTTCAATTCATTAAATAAAACGGATACTTTTTGCAAGGGTTTACTGACTGTCATACAAATAATCAACCAACTACATACTGTAACTTTTCAGTGCACGTTCTTATTTACATTGTGACAACAGCCTTGTGAGTTCCCGCAGTGACCCGCACACAGACATGATGGAATTCAAGTTCAAGTTTGTATTGATCACATATAGGCAGGCTACACATGGCGTATCGCTACATCATTGGCAGTGAGATTCATTGTTCTTGTATATGCTCTCGTATTATTGTTTATATAGGCTACCCAATACTGACATCAAAATAGATTGTATGACTCTAGAAATCATATGCAGCAGGTAGAAAATTGACGGAAAATCCGTCGCGATTTGGAATAAAATTGAGGAGAACTTTAATCCCTGGGTATTAATCAAACAAAACGGGAAAAGGCAGTCATATTCCAGCACGGTCTTTATTAGTGTTTGCGCTGCCCAGGCAGCAATGGTTAATAGATATCATATCCGACATCTACGTGTACACGTCTGTCAGCCTGTCACATAACACGCTTCCCTCGGCTTAGTCCATTTTTCCACATTTCATGGGGGTATTCCATTACCGTATATGGTTAATCGGGGCGGTTCTGGTATGCAAATACTTAAAACAGTGCACAAGCTCAAACGTAGGATCAAAGTCATATTTATCAAGACAGGTGTGCGTAGAACCTGCGTACGCACGTGTGGTGAATCCCGTTTTTTTTGTGCGTGCACTGATTCTAAATTCTGTGCTTACGTGTGGAAATAGAACATTTTCTACGCCACGTTGATGAATGAGGGCCCATGCCTCTTGACCACATTATTGTCGCCCTATAGCTGAATTCTGTTAACAATATGGGCCCAGATAACGCCGGGGCGAAATAGTGGAGGTACTGTACTGTAGCAAGCTTAGCTGAAGTATAGGCTAGGATAGGGTGACCAAACGTCCTCTTTTGCCCGGACATGTCCTCTTTTCACGCCCTGTCCGGGGCGGGGTTTATAAATTCATGTAAATGTCCGGGTTTCATTGTTTTTCAGTTTCAGTTTCACGGCCCTTTGCGAGCATCTGAAGGCTCGGGACTGCATTTTTCGCCGAACATAAATATTACAGAATTAAAGCGCCATTCGTTGCCGTTCGAATGCCATCTGAATCGCCAAAATCCGTGCCTCGTTTCTCGAGTTACATGACGATATGTCAGGCGTGCAACTTTTTACGCGGCGCGCCAGATTATCAAGCACCCCGCACTCCCGGAGAAGCATGCAGCTGCAGAGCCAGCGGCACTCTCAGGGCCGCGCTCTGACGGCCACGCTGTGAGGGCCGCTCAGCAGCGCCACCCACCCAATGGCTGAATTGCCAATGGCTGAATTGGAGTATTGCACTGTGCGGGCACAGCTGTGAGATCCGCGCGAGGCCAGAGGATCATGTACATACTGTATGAGTAAATTAACTATACTTTTGCTCACACAATATCTTGAATGAATGCGTTTATTTATTTCGAACATAAATTGAAAATAAATAATAATAAAAAACAAGTAATAAACAGATTAAAAAACAAACAAGCACGAGTATAGGATGAAGTGTAAACGTATGTATTCCTACCCCCTTGATTGATTGAAAACTTTATTAACAGATTGCAGAATGGGTACAATACAGTACGGCTCAATACACACAATTGTTAAGGGGATGCAGACCAGAGAAAGACTTTCGTCTTGTTTACATCAGGGTCCCCCATTTTCAATTCATCATAACATATATGACATACAGAGAGACAGTATTCAGTATACCTTCACACTCTATTATCTTATGCAACTCATATTCACTCCACAAACTGAAATATACATACATTGTTGAATCAACAGCCTGTTTCTTGAAGTTAGACTCTCCTCTAAATTGTAACCCCCCTCTCTATAACAGAATTTTTGGATGTTACCCGGGAGTGAATTGTTTCGTGCTTTAAACATGATTTGTGCAGTCTTAAATTCAGCCAGGTCCGGGAGTTTCATGGCATGTGATTTAAAAAATAGTGTGTTTATGTGTTCCAGATATCACCTTATTGATAATCAAATCAAAATCAAATGTATTTGTAAGGCGCAACAACACACGTAAGACTTCAGGCTATGGATTTGCGGTGTTTTCCAGCTTATTCAAAAAATATATATATATAATTTTGGAATATTGCAACTACTACACAAAAACGTGAGTACACAAGTTCAACTCATGTTCAGCCCTATGTTACTCATTAGCACTAAAAGTGATTTTTATTTATTGTGTAGGCTTATGCATGTGCTATAAGCATAAAGTATAAAGATAAGCTTTGCAAAAAAAGTATGCAGTCCTCAAGTCCAAGTAAAAAAATTGCCACTTTTCTGGGCGCATATTATGTGGTTACATTTGGGATATTTCAACCACTGCAGAAAAATGTGAGTACACAAGTTCACATTTAACTCAAGTTCAGACCTATATGCTACTCTATTTCATTAGCACTAAAAGTGATTTTCCTTTTTTGCATTAGTAACTTCAGAATGTTATCTTTCAAAAGAGACCAGGCTTGTGCTAAGCATAACGTATAAAGATAAGCTTTGCAAAAAAAAATAATGCAGTCCTCAAGTTCAAGTCTAGGTGCATGTTAAGAGGTTAAAACAATAAAGGCATCTTTGAGTAAACTTTGAGTAGAGATTCAAGATTCAAGAGGTTTATTCATCACATACAGTACAGTACATACACAAGACATAGTGAAATGAAGGTGGCCATGCCTGCTTCGATTGTGCAAAGTATCATTAAGTATCTCGAGGCTGGGGCCAGCATGTCCTCTTTTTTGGAATACTAAATATGGTCACCCTAGGCTAGGATAGCGCCGGGAGCACCGCGTGGCTAGACGCTAGGCCAACAAGAGCGAAAGCTAAGCATACCATTAACGAAGAGGATGGAAAACAAGAGAAGAGGCAAATGGCCGACATTCAATGGAAAAGCAGAGAACTACGAGCTCTGGGAAGAGCGCATGCTGTGTTGCATGCACGGGTGGGGCTGAAGGAGACGATCCTGCGGGCCCCCACCGGAGAACTGACAGCGGAAGAGCAAGCCCTGGACAACCAGCGGAACGCAAGCGCATACTGTGAGTTAGCGCCGATGCTCGACGACACCAGCCTGGGGCTGATATTCCGCGACACTAAAGACAGAGGCCGAGAAAGCCTGGCGGTATTGAGAGAGCATTTCATCGGGCGAGGAAGACCCAGAGTCGTGGCCCTCTACACAGCACTAACGGGCCTGAGGAAGTGGACCACCGAAACCGTGACCGAATACGTCAACAGAGCGGAGCAAATCACGACGCCACTGAGGAGTGCCAGAGAAGCACCAAGCGATGGGCTAATGATGGCGATGATAATGAGAGGACCGGAGCTGTACAAACCGTTCACACTCCTGGTAACACACGGTTCAACGGACATTACGTTGGGACAATTCAAGGCTAAGTTAAGGAACTTCGAGGCCTCAGAAGACACCCACCCAGCCGCCGCGGAGGAGGGGGAGAGGGTGCTAAAGGCCCAAGCGACGCCAAGAGAGAGAACCAGGACCACGACGGAACTGGCGTGTTGGCGATGCGGAGATAAAGGCCATCGGAGAAGCGAATGCACAAAGACTGTCTGGTGTAGCTTCTGCAAATCCACGGGGCACACAGACAGACGTGCATGAAGAAACACAACCAGAGCGCGCGATACGCGCACGGACAAAATGGCGACTACAGACGAGACGAAGGCCACGGACAAAATGGCGGCTACAGACGAGACGAAGGCCACGGACAAAATGGCGGCTACAGACGAGACGGAGGCCACGGACAAAATGGCGACTACGGACAAGATAACGGCTGTGGACAGGATGGCGACAGCGGACACGACGGCGGTGACTATCGACGTGAGATGAATCGAGACGACGCCCGGAGAATCGATGGCGGCGACGATCGACGTGAGGTGAGTCGAGACGACGCCCGGAGGATAACGGGACAAGAAGACTACGCTTTTGGAGCGCGGACGGCGGGCAAAACCGGACCGGCCCAGCTGCAGCGGGCCCAGAGAAGGGGACTGATTGTGGACACGGGCGCGTCGTCCCATGTCATCAACGACAGGGGTCGGTTCAAGAACTTTGACGACACTTTCCACCCGGAGAGGCACTGCATGGAGCTGGCGGACGGTAGACGCATCTACGTATTGGCGCAAGAGAGGGGAGACGCACAGGTATGCCTCACGGACAGCAAGGGGCGCCGGCGTACGGTGACGCTAAAGAACGCTTTATGCGTACCATCGTTCCCACAAGGACTATTCTCTGTAATAGCTGCTACTGAAAGGGGTGCCAAGGTATTCTTCGATAAAGGTACACATTTTCTTGTAAAACCTGACGGTACCCGGTTTGACATAAAGATGTACCAGAGAATATTTTATCTGAAAACGGAGTGTAATGACAACAACCAGTGTAATGATAATGATGTGTGTAGCGGGACGGCCAGTTACGATATTCAGACATGGCACGAGATTATGGGTCATTGTAATTACGAGGATTTACTGAAACTGCAAGTAGTGTCAGAGGGCATGCACCTTGAAGGGGAGAAGCGTAGACCTGACAAAAATTGTGCAATGTGCAAAACGGGGACGTTTACCCAACCGAGATACAGAAATCCCACAGACAGAGTAAGGGTACCACTTGCACTAGTTGACATGGACCTAGCAGGCCCAGTAAGCAACAAGTCCATAGGAGGTTTTAGATATGTACAGTCCTTTACAGACGTGTGTACAGGGGCAGTGTTTGTTTACTTTATCAAAGAAAAAAGAGTGACACACTCCAGGCTAGGCGATAAAACGATAACGATAACTATCGCGATAAATAATTTCCTCGAAATAAACATGAAACGTGGTCGCAAAGTTTCGATATATCGATTTTCCAAGCTTGGATATGAGCACACGCCCTAACAACCAATCAGTGAAGGAGATGGCCGAGAGCGAAGGAGACCTGCGCTGCACCTCTGGGTAGAGAGGTAGGACTCAAGGCTGGCTAGGATAATTAGCTTGCACGGAGCTATTTTATATATTTACGTGCCGAGTATGTGTGTGGCGTGATGCCACGGTTATAGTAGTGTGTGGTATACGGTGGACGTCGTTGCAATGTATTGGGGCGAAACAGAGTATTTTAGGCATATTTAGTACATTGGAATCATGGCTGGCTAGGATCATTAGCTTGCACGGCGCAATTGTATAGTTTGGCTGGCTAGGATAATTAGCTTGCACGGCGCTATTTTATATTTTTACGTGCCGAGTATGTGTGTGGCGTGAATTCTGATGCCACGGTTATAGTAGTGTGTGGTATACGGTGGACGTCGTTGCAATGTATTGGGGCGGAACAGAGTATTTTAGGGATATTTAGTACATTGGAAATATGGCTGGCTAGGATAATTAGCTTGCACGGCACAATTTTATAGTTTGGCTGGCTAGGATAATTAGCTTGCACGGCGCTATTTTATATATTATGTGCCGAGTATGTGTGTGGCGTGAATTCTGATGCCACGGTTATAGTAGTGTGTGGTATACGGTGGACGTCGTTGCAATGTATTGGGGCGGAACAGAGTATTTTAGGGATATTTAGTACATTGTCATGGGATACACTGCTCGCTCTGGCTAACTGCTAACGTGCGCGGACTGATGACGACATCAACTTGAGACATTCGCAGCAGAAAAACAAGTCTATTAACCCTTTAATCGCCAATGACGTGTTAAGACGTCATTCCTCGCCATGCGTAATCTGCCAATGATGTTTTACAGCGTCTTTGAGATCAATATTTCAAAAATCTGTCATGGTAATCATATTTCACCGACGGATCCTTGACTGGTGCTGGGGATCTCCACTCAACTCTCCAACGGTTCAATATCGCCACCTGGTGGCCGATCGCCAAACCGGAAGTGGGTATGTGGGGCCGGAAGTGCTTGGTGTCCCCCCTATTCCGTCCGCCACTCGCGATCGCTCCCGGGACTCCATCTTGACACACTGGATAATCGATAGGTTGCCATAACTCAATAAACAACGTTATTTGGACGTATATATTATTATACAACCCGGAAATGGTTCATCTAGATCAACATCCCATAATAGCGAACTTTTTGCTCCACGCTCATCACCCAGCGGTAAGAGGAGACTGGGGTGAGTTTCAGCGTTTTTGATTATTATTATCCATACAAACTGCTATGATCAATATATCACCCATACTACATGATTCATTTAACGTCGGTCATTGCATTATGAACGACCCCCCCCCCCTCCGGTCAACATCAGATGATGAGTCATGACGTTTAGGACCTTGTACAATTGAAATTTTAAATCTGACGTCAATCGCTAGCAAACTGCATTTTGATAGATTTAGTTCATTGATGCCTGGTAATATCTTATATCTGTGCTTAGGCTGTAGGCTGCTCTCTGTGTCTCCCTTTGTGCATGTGGCGTGACCTGATGACCTCTGGCTGAAGGCTCCTTCTACACAGGGCCCCCTGTACATCTCACGTGCACACACACACACATGCACGTGCACACGCACTCACGTACACACGCGCACACCCAGCTGTCGCCCATGAGGAGTTATGGAGATGTTGTTCAAGAATAGGGGTCTTCTACATCTGGAACCAATTAGCCCCCCTTCTTCTGACCAAGCACACACACAGCCTAGCACACACACACCACACACACACCCATACATACACACACAAACATATACACACATACACCCCTCCCTTTCTCGCTCTGTCCAAGAAGGTATAAATATGTCATGTAATGTGGATATTCTCCCCTTCCTCCTTCTTCTGGTGATGTGCCCGCGCGGGGTGACTGACTGTCTTCTCCTCTGATGAATAAAAGCTCCGTTTGAGAAATACTCTGTCTTCCGCTTCGTCTTTCGGCCGACTGGTCCACTGGCAAATCAATTAAGAATTCACGAGGGATAGGCTAATCCCTAACAAATGGAGGTTCAGTAGTGAGAATTGATGTGGGCCAGCCCCGAGGACGGAGGAATGGAGACGCGGAGGAGGAGAAGACGGTGCAGAGGATCCAGACTTTCACTACCAGCTGTCTGCAGCGCGTCTGACCCAGGGGTGAGCTACCAACGGCAGCCCCTCAGACGTCCGTGACCAGACCACCAGACGACCGGGTGACAGGCAGGAGGAGACGAAGGACAGACGGGCCAGGATGAGAGGCGACCGGAGGAGATGGCAGCTGCGCGAGAGGCCGGAGAGGAACACCGCAGCCAGGCACCGCAGGCACCGCAGATCAATCACCGCTGATCGTCGTCTACGACACGCAGTTCATCCACGACGAGAACGGGGGAAGCGGCCGCAGGGGAGACACTGAGCTGGGTTGGAGTGACGGTGGGGCCGGCCGGCGAGAGGTGGAGGGGACAGCCAGAGACACTGGGAAGGCGGCGGACCAGGGGAGACACGTTTGTCTAGGACACCCGCACCTGGAACGGGGACCAACCTCAGGAGGTCAGCCCTTGCCCTCCAGAAGACGGGGCCGACCCAGGTGGGCGGTGCACTGTAACAGGGGGAAGGTAGCGCCCTGATGGACGTTGGGTGTGCCTGAGTAAGGGGGGTCCAACGGGGTTACTGTATCTTCTGTTAGGTTGCCAGAATCTGTGTTTCTCTCTTTCTTCTCTCTCTCTCTCCCGCTCTCCCCCCTCGCTCTATCTCTCTCTCTGCTCTCCTGATGTTGATTATCCCGTCTGGTATTGGATGTGATGCATGTAATGAGGTGACAATCGACGGATACAGATCAATGAACTGTTGTTTGACGTATATATTTAACGTCAAAAAGGGGGAATTGATAGATTTAGTTCATTGATGCCTGGTAATATCTTATATCTGTGCTTAGGCTGTAGGCTGCTCTCTGTGTCTCCCTTTGTGCATGTGGCGTGACCTGATGACCTCTGGCTGAAGGCTCCTTCTACACAGGGCCCCCTGTACATCTCACGTGCACACACACACACATGCACGCGCACACACACTCACGTGCACACGCACACACACTCACGTACACACGCGCACACCCAGCTGTCGCCCATGAGGAGTTATGGAGATGTTGTTCAAGAATAGGGGTCTTCTACATCTGGAACCAATTAGCCCCCCTTCTTCTGACCAAGCACACACACAGCCTAGCACACACACACCACACACACACCCATACATACACACACAAACATATACACACATACACCCCTCCCTTTCTCGCTCTGTCCAAGAAGGTATAAATATGTCATGTAATGTGGATATTCTCCCCTTCCTCCTTCTTCTGGTGATGTGCCCGCGCGGGGTGACTGACTGTCTTCTCCTCTGATGAATAAAAGCTCCGTTTGAGAAATACTCTGTCTTCCGCTTCGTCTTTCGGCCGACTGGTCCACTGGCAAATCAATTAAGATTTCACGAGGGATAGGCTAATCCCTAACAGTTACTAGGCCTGAGTAAATTGTAATGAACCAAAGGAGAATATAAATTCTATTTAAATTTTTTTTTTTATCTTTGACTGTGAATAACACCATGCTAAAATTGACCGGACCTGAAAAATCTAAGCAAATGAATAAAGGGAAGATGATTAAACAGAAGGTTTTGTAGATACAGTACTGAATTCCGCCATTTTTCATCATATTGCAACACCGTTTTTTGCAAGACGTTCACAGAAAGGTAGAGAAACTAACTGCGTTCTGTTTTATGGCAATAACGTTCAGGTTTGTGGGAGATAATCCCAAAAAATAAGAGAAATTAAAAAGTTAATCCAGAAGTCAAATGATTGACAGGGGCTGGTGTGAGCTGGGTAGGGTAGTTTTTCGAAATTTGAAAGCCCTGAGTTTCTTCCTTCAAAAGACTACACTCACTTTTGGATGTGCCACTTCCTCCTGTCAATATGCGCCGGTTTCCGACTCAATGCCCTGAGATTTCTATAATCTTATATTTCACTAATAACAGTTAAAATAATTGGTAAACAAACGTAATGCTGAAAATATACACTTTTACTGTATATCTCGGGCTTAAGAGGTTAACCCTGTGAGGCACAAATTAAAAAGACATTAGCAACTTCAGAGGCCAGAGGGTGGGACATATAAACACATTTACTATCAAATAGCATTGTGAGGCTGAACAACAGGACCAATTGAATATACATGTGCTTAAAGGGGAACTATCTTATAAATGGCCTTTTTCAGTGTTTACCATTGTTTCTTAGCTATGTATACTTATATTAATAGGATATATGTCTCTAATTCTCATATTGGCGCATTCTTCCAATTCTCCTCTCACAATATTCACCCTCACTGAACTGAGTCATCTGTGTGCATATCTGTGATGTCAGAGATTTCTCAGCTGCATAATAATGTGGCAGTTGATGTGGCAGTTGGCACCAGGCCACACAGTGGTTGGAGCCCAGCCTCAAAACGGCTTAAGATCTTGAGGTAGAAAAATGCGGTTTTTGAGTACTTGATTAGAAATACAAAACAATGCATTTTTTTTGTTTGAAAAAAAAACCTAGGTGTTCCATATACTCACAGGAATTGTGTAAAAGTGCCCAAATAGTGAAAGAAATAGTAAAATAGTTCCCCTTTAACATTTTTTAAATAAACATTCTTTTTTTAAATGGCTAAAAGTGATTTTGTAAATTTGCAACCGTGGGTCTCACAGGGTACTTTTAACCCTGTGAGGCCCAAATAAAAAAGACATTAGCAACTTCAGAGGCCAGAGGGTGAGACCTATAAACACATGAAGGGTGCCGTGACTGAAAGAAAAGTTGAGAAACGCTGGTATATGGTGTGGCTCTTTGTGGTACGACAGTAATTTTTGTGGCTCTTAGTCTCTGACTGGTTGGCCACCCCTGATCTAGAACAACTGCTCGAAGTGATTAAGATAAGGTTATGAGTGTATTGCTCAAAATGCAGTAGGTAATTGAAATGTATCCTCTATACCGAATATGGTGTTTTTGAAGAATGGGCGTTCTGTCAAAACCGTTTAAAATGATGAACATTGTGTATATATGGAGACTGTTGTTTATGAGGACAACCAGGGGACCATTGTGATTACTAGGAACCCAATGTGTCAATATAGATGTAAACATATCTCATCAGGTATGTCATCAGATAAGAAAGAATGACACCAGTTTACTGTCCAATGGACGACAGAGTAATAGATACTATGATGGAGCCTGTTTCAAATTAAAATTGAAGGGATTTGCAAAGGTCATGTTTAACACTTTAAGGACCAGCCACGAGTTTATACGTGTTACGGTGCCATGCGTTGTGGACCAGAGCCACGAGTTAAGTTGTTATGGTTTTATTCCATATTACTAACCGTATTAACGTCCCCGATCTACTCTGGGGACCTACCTGCATATTTGATTTCGGCAAATGCAATACCGGCCAGATCCTCTTAGGGGCACCATCGCTCCACTGCAGTATCATTGAGGCCGATTGCGGATATTTTTTTTTACTGTCTGTGGGCGTTTCATTTGAGCCTGGATCCCAAACGAACATCATCCATCTTTGATCACGTTTGGAAGCGCAGATTTCAGCCTGGAATAATGGGATTTATGATCAGCCAATGGACATATCGATCTACCAGATGCCGATGTATTATGACGAAATGCTGCTGGCGATCACATGGGCTGACGGTAGGATACTATTCACCCAAATTACAGCCGGATTGGAGCTTGTTTTAAAACGCAACGTGATCGATCAGTGAAAATGGCTACTTGAACGCACACTGTAATGCTAATCAATAATAGTAATCGCCAGTAAGGTCTCTCTCCTGTGTGTACCATGTGGTGTTGTTTAAGATCTGACTTCGCTGTGAAGGTCTTTCCACACTGGTCACAGCAGTAAGGTCTCTCTCCTGTGTGTATCATGTGGTGTCGTTTAAGATCTGACTCTCTTGTAGCTCTTCTCACACTGGCCACAACAGTAAGGTTTCTCTCCTGTGTGTACCATGTGGTGACTTTTAAGTTCTCTCCTTTTCTTGAAGCTCTTCTCGCACTGGCCACAGCAGTAAGGTTTCTCTCCTGTGTGTACCATGTGGTGTCGTTTAAGCTTCTCTTGTGCTAGCTTCTCCTGAGCTAGCATTGGTTGCGCCAGCTCCTCCTGAGCTAGCATCTCTTAGCTCTGGCTTGTTAGCCTGTTGTGAGCTAGTTATCTCTTGGCTAGTTAGCCATCAATTCACTCTGGCTTGTTAGCCTGTTGTGAGCTAGTTAGCTCTTGGCTAGTTAGCCATCAATTCACTCTGGCTTGTTAGCCTGTTGTGAGCCAGTTAGCTCTTGGCTAGTTAG
The DNA here is from genome assembly GCF_963971535.1 of Notolepis coatsorum. Taxonomy (NCBI): domain Eukaryota; kingdom Metazoa; phylum Chordata; class Actinopteri; order Aulopiformes; family Paralepididae; genus Notolepis; species Notolepis coatsorum. The sequence goes on along the minus strand of NC_140179.1, from coordinate 13,847,449 downwards.
CCATCAATTAGCTCTGGCTTAGTAGCCTGTTGTGAGCTAGTTAGCTCTTGGCTAGTTAGCCATCAATTAGCTATTGGCTAGTTAGCCATCAATTCACTCTGGCTTGTTAGCCTGTTGTGAGCTAGTTAGCTCTTGGCTAGTTAGCCATCAATTCACTCTGGCTTGTTAGCCTGTTGTGAGCTAGTTAGCTCTTGGCTAGTTAGCCATCAATTAGCTCTGGCTTGTTAGCCTGTTGTGAGCCAGTTAGCTTTTGGCTAGTTAGCCATCAATTAGCTCTGGCTTGTTAGCCTGTTGTGAGCTAGTTAGCTCTTGGCTAGTTAGCCATCAATTCACTCTGGCTTGTTAGCCTGTTGTGAGCTAGTTAGCTCTTGGCTAGTTAGCCATCAATTCACTCTGGCTTGTTAGCCTGTTGTGAGCTAGTTAGCTCTTGGCTAGTTAGCCATCAATTCACTCTGGCTTGTTAGCCTGTTGTGAGCCAGTTAGCTCTTGGCTAGTTAGCCTCCAGTTAGCACTGGCTCGTTAGCCGGCGCTCCTGTAGACTCCGGCTAGGTAGCCTCCAGTTAGCACTGGCTCGTTAGCCGGCGCTCTTGTAGACTCCGGCTAGGTAGCCTCCAGTTAGCACTGGCTCGTTAGCCGCCGCTCCTGTAGACTCCGGCTAGGTAGCTTCCAGTTAGCACTGGCTCGTTAGCCGGCGCTCTTGTAGACTCCGGCTAGGTAGCCTCCAGTTAGCACTGGCTCGTTAGCCGGCGCTCCTGTAGACTCCGGCTAGGTAGCCTCCAGTTAGCACTGGCTCATTAGCCGGCAATGCCAGCCTGTATGGCTACGCTGATGTCTCTCTAAACTGCCAGACATTTAGAGAGGGGGTTTTCTTTACTTTCTTTTTCTTTAATCCAATTTTGCGGCCTCAACCGCTCCACCAGCAATGCCTACACTACGCAGATGCCTTTTAATTTGCCACTGCTTTCCACTGAGGGCCATACAGATCAATATCCTTTGTCTAGCGTATTCTAAAGCGGAAGGTTTTAGCTCCCTAGGTGCTGGTAAGAGCACATTCAAGTAAGGTTTAAACTCACTTTTGTAATTTGTTCATTTCAGGTTTCTCCGTTATCAATATTTCTAGTTTATTTTATTTGGCTGTTATCATACCGATCTCAGCCCGAACTCAGGGACGCCATGATGAGAGCCGATGGGTTTGTCTCTATCTATCTCAGGTCACTTACTTGAGATATAACCCTTTGGCCGCCCGATATCCCCCAGCGAGGTGCTAAACTCACTAAGTTCTCGGGTCAATGACTATTTCTATCAAGCTTACTTCATAGTCACTAGTTAGTTATATCCAGTTGATATGAAATATAAGCATAGAAGAGTTGTTAACCTCTTCTTTGTTTGTAATAAACCGAATGTATGTCTGGGAGAACTCTTATTGCCTATAATAACAATAATATTATTATTATCATTACCATCATTATTATCATCATTTTACGAAAGGCCCGTAATGCTACTCATTTGAAAGCCTGATGATATTACTACTCTTTTAATAAGCATTACTACTGTTAATAGTGTAATATTAGCGTACTAACAATCATTTGCAAGCCCCATAACCCCTTTGACAGGTCCATCAGTCCGTGGCCACCGATCGTCCGGCCCTGCAGTGGCGAGACTCTTAGTTCCCCACAAACCCAATGGTGCCCGTCGGATACAGAGGCTACCGGCGCTTGCAAACAACAAACAGTGAAACTAAGCATTACTACTGTCAATAGTATATATATATATATATATATAATCTATATAACTTTAGCTGAAAGTTTCCGGTGATGACGTCAGTGTGAGAGAGACGCTTCTGCTGTTCTCCCCAAACCCCACGAGAAAATGTTAGTTTAAACACTACTTATAGTCAACAAAGTTTTAATCCATGGTAGAGTTGAAGTAACCCTAATAATGTCAACCAACGAGGAAAAGAAGAAGAAAGGACAAGGACGCGCCACAATTGAAACTCGCTCAGCGACAAACAAACAGGACGACGCCGACGTTGAACTTGAACCTGGCGCTGCGGGTGGCTGCGACGAGGAAAGTAAATGGGAAAACATCGCTGCCCGTGTGGTTCGCGATGTGACTGAAAAGTTAAGTGCCCTGATGGACCTAAAGCTTACTGCCCTGACTGCAACACTGGAGGGCTTTAATAGCCGACTGTCAGACAATACCAAACGCATTACAGAGGCGGAATCCCGCATCTTAGCGGCCGAGGACAACTCATCAACAATAGAAAACAGACTGAAAAAGCTGGAAAAAACAGTGACGACTTTGCAACAGCGGGCGGAAGATGCCGACAATCAAAGCCGACGTGAAAGCGTTTGTATTATGGGTTTGAAAGAGGGGACAGAGGGCACACAACCTGTTAAATTCTTCGAGACCTGGCTTCCAACTCTGCTTAATATCGATACAGAAAAAGGCAGTGTGAAGATTGACAGGTGTCGCAGGGCTGCAGGAAACATCCAGCCTGATAAAACCAGACCAGTGGTCATAAAATTTCAAACCATGCAAGATGCACAACGAATTATGACAGCAGCACGGGCGAAAGGCGTACTGAACTACGAGGGCAATAAACTTCTGATCAGACCAGACATCTCCTATCAGACCAGGATGGAAAGACGTAAATACAACACTGTGTGTGATCAGCTCATCAAAAAAGGGATACGATTTAAAATGCGCTTCCCTTCGAGACTAACCATTACACACAACGGCGAGGACCACTCTTTCAAGACCCCACAAGAAGCGGAAGACTTTCTGAAAGAAGGGGATTAAAGGTACTGCCCACCCAACACATATCGGACTGATGGAATGCGCTCATGCAGAACGGACTGAGATCTCTCTCTCTCTCTCTCTCTCTCTCTCTCTCTCTCTCTCTCGTTTTGTTGCTTGTTTTTTTTTTTTTTTTTTTTTTTTTTTCCTCCCCATTTTTTTTTTACTGGCTCACTTCACATTATACTGGTATAGGTTATTAATTATTATGTATTAAAAGACTAGTTTTTATGATTGAAATGTCCAGCTTTGATTTCAGACACAAATATTGGGGCTCCCCCCAACCCCCACAATGAGTTGGAATGGAGTAGTCCGGATAAAACTATGGCAAGCATATCTATAACCTATGGAGTGCTACAGTAGTTCATGGTTAGGATGATATTTTTTTTATAGTCACCGTAATCTCCCGGGCTCTCCCCACATTTCTTCTTTTTTTTTTTTTTTCTTTTAATTTAATTTGTATCACTTTATCTGATATGGGCTATACAGTTTCATGATATGCTTTAGTCACGTGATTTATGGTTTAAATACTCTTAACTCCTTCAGATATCAAACAATGGATTCAAAATCATGATTATAGATCAGTGGTACAACTATCTTTGTCTTATTATTATTATTATTATTATTATTATTATTATTATTATTATTATTATTTTTTTTTTATTATTATTATTATTATTATTATTATTATTATTATTTATTACACCGTATTCATGCAATTCAGACAAACAAACAGACCAATGTAACTCCAATTTGAATATATACACAAAAAAATATGATTCATTCCCATAGTTTATTATTATTATTATTATTTTTCTCCTGATTGCAATTTTTCCTTTAAATCCATAAGGGCCACAATATGTGGACAAAAATAATGGTAGTAATAGGTGGGGGGGATTAAACAGAAGAAAATGGTCATACTATTTTTGGTCAAATTATCGGATGCGAGTAGCCTATATTATCTTTAAATATCTGATTGAAATTACACCTACAGACAAGGAGTGAAGCTCCAGTACTGTTGGGTTTTGTAACTATTTACTACCAATTGATACGGCGGTGTGGGGATGGGGGGGGTGTGCGGAGAGGGGCCGATTTTATCACTCGATAGATTGGCCTTTTACTCTCCCGCGGCGGGACTCCTCTCAGCTTCACTGGAACGATGTTAATCATTTTAGCCCATCCATTAGGGATGGGCCGTATGTGTTTTATGTGTAACCCGTCTGTACAAGACGGCAGGGTTATTTTGTTTTATGTACTTCACCCCCTCCCCCCTCCGTTCACCTCCTCCTTATTCCAGCCATTTAGAGACCTGCCCACATTAGCCTCAATAGAAGCGTCAAAAAAAATATTGCATTACCAACAACCATACAACAACATGTATAGATTATGGCTAGTCTGAACATAATGATATGGAACACTGGTGGAATAAATAAACAACACAAACGAAAAAGCGTGCTCACACTGATGAAAAAAGAACAGGTGGACATAGCTCTGCTAAGCGAAACGCACATTTTAGAGAAAGACATAGATATGTTAGCGGACAACACATATCATAACATCAGTCACTCTTCCTTTGGAACGAGAACTCGGGGAGTAGCCATAGTCGTTAGACGGAAGTCGAATATTGAATTGAAGGGAGTATGGTCTGATGCAGATGGTCGGATAACTATAGCTAAGATTTTACATAAGAACAGAAAAATAGCGTTGGTAGCGGTATACGCCCCAAATTTATACGAAGTTAGTTTCTTCACTACACTTACCAGAGCAATGTTAGACCTTCCAGAATACTCATTTATAATCGGTGCGGATTTTAATGCCATTTGGAACCCAAGGATGGACAAATCAAACCCCTCCTTTTCCAATGAACAAAAAAATGCATCTAATGCATTAAAGGATTGGTCGAAGATTACAGGTGTAAATGACTTATGGCGTTCACTCAACCCCATGACCCGGAAGTACTCTTGTCGATCTGCGAGACATAATACATTATCCAGAATAGATTACGTTTTCACAACCCCGAGACTATTTGATAACTACGATGTGGAAATGATACCCAATGCATTGTCTGATCACTGTTATTTACTCTTAAAAGGAACATTTGGTATACTATCATCCCGAGCCCCAAGATGGCGATTTAACACGATGCTGCTTAATAACAAGGAATTCATTACACAAATCAAAGAAGCTCTTACGGTATTCCTACGGATAAATGTGAATTCGGTGCAGGACCCCAGAATATTATGGATGTCGACAAAGGGAATGATCAAGGATTTCACTGATAGCTTTTCCTCCCAAATACGCAAGAATCGATGCTCAAAACTGGCTGAACTGGAAACACTTTACTCAACGTTATTTAATTCTTTGCAATACAACAACTCGGTTCAACTGGAAAATCAAGTCAATATACTAAAAAAAGAGATTAACGCCATATACAGACAACAATCTGAATTGCAAATACGTAGCACAAGACAACAGCAGTACTCCCAAGGTTCCAAACCAAGTCACCTATTAGCTATGCGACTAAGAGTCAACGCAAAATTTGCAGATATAACTACCATTAGAGCACAACAAGGACTTGTTACAGAACCCAAAGAAATAAACACGACATTCAAAGAATTCTACTCCAACTTATACAAATCAGAAACGACCTTCGATCAAAACAAGATGGACACATATCTTAATCAAATTAACCTCCCTAAACTTTCAGAGGATGACGCTAAACAGTTAGAAACACCGATCACACTAGATGAACTTAGGGAGGCCATATCTGAAATGCAAAGTGGAAGGGCCCCTGGAAGAGACGGTATCCCACCAGAAATGTACCTCTCTTGTTGGGACATAATTGGACCCTTATTACTAAATATGATTTTATACTCAGTCAAGGAGGGGAACTTCCATAAGAATGACAATATTGCACTCATAACAGTCCTCCTCAAAAAAGACAAAGACCCCACCGAGTGCGGTAGTTACAGACCTTTAAGCCTCCTCGGAACCGATATCAAACTGTACTCTAAGGTATTAGCCATCAGACTACAAAAGCATATGACGTCTTTAATTCATCCGGACCAAACAGGCTTCATAAGAGGCCGCCTGATCACTGATAACATAAGACGATTACTACACGTACTAGATGCTAACAAGGAAGACAACACACCTAAGGCGATGCTGTCCCTGGATGCAATGAAAGCTTTTGACAGGTTGGAATGGTCGTATCTATGGGCAGTGTTAGAAAGGATGGGGTTAGGAAAAGGATTCATTGATATGATTAAAGTATTATACAAAGACCCATCGGCCATGATTACAACAGGTACAATCACCTCCGAAATCTTTCCAGTATCACGGTCTTCCAGACAGGGTTGCCCCCTTAGTCCCGGACTATTCGATCTATCATTAGAGCCTTTAGCACAATATATAAGACAATCCCAATCCATAGAACCAATCGTAATCAAGGGCACACAACACAAAATTAGTTTATATGCGGACGACGTAATACTGTTCATGCAAAACCCCAACACCGCATTGCCTCATATTCTCAAGTTGATTGAGGACTTTGGAGATTTATCGGGATTTAGGATAAATTGGCCGAAGTCGGCCTTCCTCCCACTTAACGCCCCTGCAAAAAGAAATATAACCCTCCCAGAAGAGATACCGATGGTAAAACACTTTAGATGTTTGGGAGTTGAAATATTCCCTACCATAAGCCAAACGGTGAAGCACAATTACATAAAAATCCAAAACAAAATCAAATACGACCTTGTCAGGTGGTCAAAACTTAAAAACTCAGTACAAGCACGAATATCAATAATTAAGATGGACGTCCTACCTAGAATCAACTTCTTCAGCTCAATGCTACCGTTACCCCCTCCAAAGGGTTACTGGAAAGAATTACACTCCTCCACATACAAATTTATTTGGAATAACAAACCACCACGTATAAAAAGATCCACCGCACAGAGAAACAAAGCAGACGGTGGTATGGCATTTCCAGATTTCCACCACTATTTTAAGGCATACACTTTAAGACCACTGACAACATGGTTTGATCCCCAAGCATCAGTATCCTGGAGAAATTTAGAAGAAAATATAGTAGCTCCACATAGGCTGAAGGACATAGTGTACACCAAATTATCAATTAAGCAATGCGAACGGAAATTTGGCCCCATAATCACTCATGCAATCCGGATATGGCGTGAAACACAAAAAAAAGACTCTATCCCACATACATGGCATAATCATACTCCCTTATTCAATAACAATGCACTCTTGATTGGAAAACAACCTATAAGATTCCCTAGATGGGAAAAGCAAGGCATACACACATTAGGAGACGTTTTCAACAAACAGGGTTTTTGTAGTTTTGATGAGATATGCAAAAAATTTAATCTCACCAAGTCCTCATATTATTTTTACGCACAGTTATTGGCATGTTTGAAGGCTCACGGTGTTCCATTAAGGATACCAATTGTACACCACAGATACCACAAATTCTTCTATGAAAGAGAGACATCGAGAGGTTTTGTTTCAGATTTTTATCATCAATTACTAACGGCCTCGTATGAAACCCTACATCTAGACTCAGTCTGGAGGAGGGATATACCAGACCTGGAGATAGACTTTGACTGGCAAGAAGCCTGGGCAAATGTACGCCTTGCATCAAGGAACCCGGACCATCAACAAATCAATCTTAACTATATTCACAGGACATACTTAACTCCTATAAGACTGAACAAAATGGGTCTTAAACAAGACTCCAAATGCTCCTTATGTACAAATGGGGATGAAGGGACATTTATGCACATGTACTGGGACTGCCCACCAGTTAAGATATTTTGGAAAGAAGTGACCCAGCAATTGTCAAATCTCTTAACTCTGGATATACCTGTACACCCCTCTGTATTACTGCTGAATGATGTCTTTGAGCATGCAGTACCTCCACAGCTAAAGAGATTGGTTTTATCCGGTATCACAGTGGCTAAAAAGCTGATAGCATCACGATGGTTTCAACCGGAAAAAATGTGCCGTAAGGTCTGGATTCTTACATATCTCGATGTGATTTATCAAGAAATATCAACAGCTAGAATTTTGGGTCTCAATGAATCCAAAATGGCAATGTGGTTAGAAGTGGTGGAGAGAATAAAAGCCAGCATATAATGGTAGTGTCTGGTTAGGAACAAATTATAATGGTTGGATTATCCAATGGGGGGTCCGGGAGAGGGGGGTACGAGCTGGAGCATATGTGTATTTGTATATCCTATTGTGTGTTGTCATGTTTGTTTATGTGTTTGTTTAAAAAATAATACAAAAATAATACAAAAAATAACTTTAGCTGAAAAGCAGTAACCAGCAATTGATTCAATCTGCATGGCTTCCAGTTATCACTTCACCGTTACCTTCAGACGAGAGCAGGGCGAGGCCAGCGTCGTGACACATTGCGATAGAAAACAGTCCACGAATTCAATAGGTATTATATAAAAGTTGTTTTAATGAGAAAAAGCAAGTTTACAAAAGAGACTGCATTGGAAATGTCCAATTCAGTAAAAGTAAGTATAAAACAAAACATCTCTTCTCTAGCATAGCATAGCCTCTAAAAAACAGAGTTGTGTCATGGGGACGCCACCCTGAAAAATTTACAGATTTCGTTCCTCAACGGTATCTGTCGCTAGAAGAATGGTGTCTGCTGTCTAAGAATGAAAAATCTGCTTGGGATCCAGCGAGTTGGCCTTTTTATACAGGCCCTGCATCATATCAAGACCTCTTTACCATTGGTCTAAATACAGTGATGTCATTTCTACCATCCAATCAACACACAACACATAAAAATGACCACGCCTCCTTCCAACTTGTATCTTTGCCATTGGCTCCTGTCTACTCCACTGGGTTGTAACTTAAAAAACTACTCTTTCTCCGGCTTCGATATGGATCACTAACATGACATTGAAGCATCTTTCTCCCTTTCTGGAGTGGTCCTATAGTGGGATCAGTTGCGGTTGCCAGCAGGGGGCAGTGGTGGCAGGTGGAGCGGAGGAGAGAGAAGCAACGAGCAAGAGATGATTACCTGGAGGGCGGAGCACCAGGAAGTCCTCTTTGACAGTGAACTCGGACATGAACGGTCGCAACGGGTGTGTGGTCAGGAAGAGCCCCGTTGGAAGAGTGATGTTGAAGAGCCCCGTTGGAGAGCGACGGGTGATAGAGAGTACTTGCTAGATAACGTGTTATCCTAGAAGTACAAGCGATAGTGAAGTGTGTGAGTAAGCGATACGGAAAGAAGGACCAATGTCCATAGATAACGTGTTATAGTAGCAGTGTGTGCGGTGTATTAGCATGCTGCTAACGGCTATATTGACTCAAGTATACTACCGGGCGCGCGGGGCTGAAGACCGGTGGTGCATACAGCCACGTTGCGTTAGTAGTACAGACGATAGCAGGAGGGTTCACTAAGACCCACAGTTTAGCTGTGTTTAAGGTAGCCAAACAGTTTAGAGCGCGCCGGCCCAGACAGCAGCCCGCAGTGGACGTCTCATCGACGCCGCAGAGGACACCTCTCCCCACCAGCAGAGGTCGCCACAACACAGCACGCTCCTCCAGTTTCACCACTGCCCATGCTGTCTACCCCAGCCCGCTGGCTGTGCTCGCGGGATCGCCCGACGCCATCTTGTCACCCGGACGAGAGGTGATGAGAGTGGGTCCGCCATCTTGGCTAAGTACAATGTACCTCGTGTGCCCACAACAGTATCCATTCGAGCGAACGCTAACGACCAGTGTCTAGGGGTACCCCAAACATTATAAGTCGGCTTTAGAGTAGGTTTTATTTGGTAACGTGGGCCCACATTTAAATGATTTCTTTTGTATTTGTGCATTACTGTGACGTTCTTGAATTCCCATTGAACTACTTACCTTGTGCCTGGGTCTCCCCTAATCCAAGCAGGGTTTATTATTAATGTATTGAGCACGAGGTGCCTCTGTTGGGAATAGTGTTCCCCTACAATACAAGTGAGAGCACCTGGTGCCGTTTATGAATACATGTATGCCATATGAACCACATAAAGTACAACTTGTAACTGATAATTGACCAGGCTTATATAAAGTAGATGTAAATGGGAGCACGGTGTGTGTGTGTCTATTTCTGATCATACAGATACAGCTGGGAAAAGTCCAGGAGCAGCTGTTTGCCTGCTGTTATCACGTCGCTTGGCATGGTTAATGTTAACAATGACCAGCGGGGGCGCTCTCATACAGCTGGTGACAACTGCCCCCGACGCGCCGGCTTTTTGTTCATTCATTGGAGGAGCTCCGCACAGCTGGTGACTTCATTCATAGGATGCTACAACGTCCTACAGTATGTCTACAGACTGCATGAATGAATGTTGCTGAATTAAAGAATGAATAAGTTAAACGTGTGCATAATACAATAGTAATAATATATAATAAGAATCCAACCAATAGAGCGACATTGTGCAATAAACAAGTAAACAACGTGTCAAATCTAACTTCATTAGATGGCCGACGTACAGTACGGCTCTCTTTTCCATTCATTTCATCAAAAGAAAGCGTTAGTGTAATACTTCTTGGTAACAATAGGTTTGTGTACGCAATGTTGCTGAAATAAAATAATTAAACCGTTAAGACCTGTCGAATTAGCAGTGGAGGTGCTACAGTAGGTGGGCTCTATTTATAATGGATATATTTTGTCTGGTACCGTGGTCTAGTGGTATAGGTTATTCCTTTCAAGCTGACGCCCGGGGTTCGAATCCTAGCCGGTTTAATATATGTATTTTTTTTTTTTATTATTTATCAAATGAAATTGCCCGCAACGATGTGCATAATACAATAGTAATAATATATAATAAGAATCCAACCAATAGAGCGACATTGTGCAATAAACAAGTAAACAAAGTAGGGCATATTTTACAGTAGGGCACTTTGAAACAACCAATCACGTTGCGCGATAGCACGAGCGATGCACAGTCAGGAAGTAATGTTACAGCTGAGTTCACTCATTCCGAACGGACAGCGTATAAATGTATAGATGGAGCTGTACTGTACTGTACCCATTCTGCAATCTGTTAATAAAGTTTTCATTCATTCATCCCCTTAACAATTGTGTGTATTGAGCTGTACTGTATTGTACCCATTCTGCAATCTGTTAATACAGTTTTCAATTAATGTCAGACTGCCAAATTACTTCCACCCTCATCTCCAAAACAGTTGGCGTGAACAAATAATACTAGAGACAGAATGAGTTTAGCTTCTTTTTTTGGTTTTTCTTTTAATCAGTGAATTATATTCCCATCCATATCCCCAACTTTGTGATTTTTACATACTGATCAGACGGAGGCAGAATAGCCTGCACATACATCAATGCATCTCTTGTAAGATATGAATTGCGGCATACATTTTCCCAAACATGGTGCTGTTGGCGTCAAGCACAGGAGGTGAGGGGTGGATTGTCACCACCTGTTTAGCTAGGGCAGAGCGCATGTAGAGGGCATAGAAGAACCAGACGAGGCTGAAGATGCACAGGCCGATGGAGATGTTGATGAACACTTTGCCCATGTCAACCTTCTTCTTCTTCTCCTTGCGGTGCCGCTATATATCAACAACAATCATTCACAAATAATAGACCGGAACAGGAATGGAAAGGAAACGTCAGTGACGTCACATACTGGATTTACTACATCGCCCTCTGTAGAACACAAATGAGCAAGGGCGCACATAATAATAATAATATATTTAACACCCCCACTCGAACTTAGCTTATTGTGGTACAAAACAAAAATATATATATATATATATTCTCCCTCTTTGGCCTTCAATACAAAATAAACAACAACAACAACAAAAAACATATTGGCACATCCATGCTTTTCTTTCACTCTAACTAAGTGCCAAACAAATACTGAGCAAACTTCTTCAGTTGTAGCTTAGTGGCTGGTTTTGTCATCACATCAGCAATCATGTTGTCAGTAGGACAATATTCCAAACATATCCTCCCACTATTCACAGTTTCTCTTATGAAGTGATATTTTATATCAATATGTTTACATCTTTGCCTGTTTACAGGATTCCTGGCTAGTGCAATAGCTCCTTGGTTATCATCATAAACCTTGGTTTGTGCATACTGACATCCATCAATACCCTTGAGTAGCTGTTGCAAATACATACACTCCTGTATGGCTGATGCTAAGGCCATGTATCCTGCCTCGCAGGTAGAAAGTGCAACTGTTGGTTGTCTTCTACTCTTCCATGAAATGAGAGAGCTTCTCTCACTTAGACTGGCACTACGTCCCAACAGGGGGGTAGTGACTAACCTGTGTAGGTGTGACATTGGATTGGCAACCCCCCCACACACCATTGAAATGCTAATTGTTGGGGGACCCTGATGTAAACAAGACGAAAGTATTTCTCAGGTCTGCATGAATGAATGAATGAATGAAAACTTTATTAACAGATTGCAGAATGGGTACAGTGCAGTACAGCTCAATACATACAATTGTTAAGGGGATGCAGACCAGAGAAAGACTTTCGTCTTGTTTCCACCAGGGTCCCCCATTTCCAATTCATCGTAACATATATGACATACATGACATACAGATAGACAGTACTGCTACATCTATACATTTATGACATACCAGATTTGCAATTACAGTACTGTATTTGTGATACAAAAAGAGTCCAGAAAGAAAAGAGTATATACATTAGGGGTAGAAACTGTACATTGGATTGGGTAGGTGGGGGTGGGACTGTACATTGGAGGTGGTTGGGGGGGGGGGGGGGGGGGGGGGTAGGAGTGGGGGGGGGGGGGGGGGGGGTTGTGTTCGGACATTTACAGGGGCCAGTTTCGAGTTGCAGTCTCCCTTAGGTGTTTTTTGAGAGTGTTTTTGAAAGTGGGTAGTGATTCACATTCCTTTACAGCTTTGGGTAGGGCGTTCCACATTGATGTGGCATAATTGCGAAACGTGTTTAGTCCCTTGTTTGAGCCGAATCTGGGTTTAACATGATTTGTGGAGCTCCCTCTGGTGTTGTGATCGTGGTATTCACTGACCTTTGGGAAGTATTTAGTCATGTACATGGGTACCTTGGTCGTGTAGTGTATCTTGTAGACCAGGCCCATTGCAAGTTGCTGTACTCTGTCGTCTACTCTAAGCCATCCTAGGTTGTCAAAGTGGGCAGGGGTGAGGTGGGTTCTAGGAGTAAGGTCAAGCAGTAGTCTGACCAGTTTGTTTTGAGATGTTTGTAATTTTGTTTTTAGCGCCTTTGAGGTGCTTTGGTACCATGAGGTGCAAGCATAGTCGTAGTACCCTTGAATGAGTGCTCCTGCTAGAGTCTTCAGGGTATTCTTGTTTACCAGTGAGGAGATCCGGTACAAGAAACGAGTTCGTTGGTTGACTTTTTTTATTACATTGGATGCCATTTTGTCACAGGAAAGATTTGCCTCTAGGATGGAACCCAGGTAGGTAATATCTTCTTTCCTTGTGACAATATTGTCACCCACTGTAACTGAGAAGCCGTCGGTCTTGCTGAGTTTGTTAACAATTGTATGTATTGAGCTGGACTGTACTGTACCCATTCTGCAATCTGTTAAAATTTGATATTACATTTACATTTAGTCATCTACCTATTGAAGCGTTGAGAGAAAAAGACAGCCAAGATTGTACTTTAAACTAAATTACTTTTATTTGCCTGTATTCTAAATTACATGCAATGCAAAGTAGAACTGTAATATGTACTTTCTCAGTCAGTGCTAAATGCAGTCCTCTTATGCAGCATCACTTTTCACATCAAAACAAAAGTAGAACTGTAATGTGGACTCAGTCAGTCACACTTATTTAACATGATCAAATAATTATTATAATATTTTTTACTTCACTTTGAAATATTATAGTGAAATATTTTGCAATGTTGTCGCATTTATCTTGTTGAAATCCTCCAACAGGCTCTTTTATGTAAGTTGACTGGTTTGCACACCAATAATACAGTGCAATAATAGAATAGTAGAATAGATAGTAAAATTATGCAATAGAATGGCCAGAGTAAAATAGTGCTACAGTACAATCAACAGCGGGGTGTATTAGAAGGCTATGGTGAAGAGGTACGTTTTTAGCTTATTTCTGAAAATATTAAGAGATCTAGCTTCCCTAATGTCCATAGTGTGTTCCATAACTTTGGTGCATAGTTAGTTAGCAAAGGCTGCATCACTGATTTTCTTTAGACTGTGACTCGGAACCTTCAATAGTAGATGATCGCAATGTTTATACTTTGTATATAAGGAGGAGGACCTTGAAATCAATTCTAAATGTTACCGATGATTACTGATGTAAACAGGGGGATCCTGATGTAAACAAGATGAAAGTCTTTCTCTGGTTTGCATCCCCTTAACAATTGTATGTATAATTGTATGTATAACATCTGCCAATTTTTTTTATAGTTTTTGATTCGCAGCGGGATCCGGAAGCGCCACTGAACCGTGAGTCGAATCAGTGAATCGGTTCATTGCCGTGAGCGTGTATCGAATCGCTCACTCACTGAAATGATCCGTTGGGCACATCACTGACTGTTGCCTTTGACACACCTCTGATGTGGGAGATGAGGTCAAAGGACATGTCGTGACGCAGTTTGACAAGGGTGATAAATAGCTGATCTATGGGTGAGATTATGGTGCTCCTTGTCTTCTCTGTGTGCAAGAAAGAAAACAAGTGCTGAAGCACTGGCCAGGTAACACCTGTCATCATCTTGCATTTGGTGTCGTTGCTGTCCACAGATGAAGCGGTCAAGGAGCTTGACTCGACCTTGGTTCTCTGTTGGTCACCATCCTCCTTGGCTGCATCACTCTCCTTTTTTCACGCCGCTCATGGCGACTGATGTTTGTTGACGTAGATGGTGTAGACTGTGATGTTGAAGGGAATACAGGTATGTAGTCTGGGTGTGTTTGGTCATTGACCTTTGCTCCTGAATGAATGAATGAAAACGTTATTAACAGATTGCAGAATGGGTACAATACAGTACGGCTCAATACACACTCTTGGATCAAATAACAAACTCAGCAAGGCCAACGGCTTCTCTGTTACAGTGGGTGACAATATTGTCACAAGGAAAGATGAAATTACCTACCTGGGTTCCATCCTAGAGGCAAATCTTTCCTGTGACAAAATGGCAACCAATGTAATAAAAAAAAGTCAACCAACGAACAAGATTCTTGTACCGGATCTCCTCTCTGGTAAACAAGAATACCCTGAAGACTCTGGCAGGAGCACTCATTCAAGGGTATTACGACTATGCTTGCACCTCATGGTACCAAAGCACCTCAAAAGCGCTAAAAACTAAATTACAAACATCACAAAACAAACTGGTCAGACTACTGCTTGACCTTACTCCTAGAACCCACCTCACCCCTGCCCACTTTGACTACCTAGGATGGCTTAGAGTAGACGACAGAGTACAGCAACTTGCAATGGGCCTGGTCTACAAGATACTGTACACTACACCACTAAGATACCCATGTGCATGTCGAAATACTTCCCAAAGGTCAGTGAATACCACGACCACAACACCAGAGGGAGTTCCACAAATCATGTTCAACCCAGATTCGGCTCAAACAAGGGACTAAACACGTTTCGCAATTATTAAAATGATAATACTTTTATTAATATTAATTAGGCTACTGCTGGCCATTCATCAAGCGAGACATTGCTGATTGTTTATGTATTTTATAAGACAAGACTACAGCAGCCGTGTATCTTGGATGTAATGATTGATTGATTGATTGATTGATTGATTGAAAAAAATTAACAGATTGCAGAATGGGTACAATACAGTACAGCTCAATAAACACAATTGTTAAAGGGATGCAGACCAGAGAAAGACTTTCGTCTTGTTTACATCAGGGTCCCCCATTTTCAATTCATCATAACATGACATACAGATACAGTACTGCTACATCTATACATTTATGACATACCAGATTTACAAATACAGTACTGTTTGTGATACAAAAAGAGTCTAAAAAAGAGAGTATATGATAACGTTAGCACACTGTCGATGGCTCATTGATTTAACTGTAGCTACTGTACAGTAGCAAGCCAAGTTACTATGGGGGACCCTGATGTAAACAAGACGAAAGTCTTTCTCTGGTCTGCATCCCCTTAACAATTGTGTATATTGAGCTGTACTGTATTGTACCCATTCTGCAATCTGTTAAATAAAGTTTTCATTCATTCGTTCATTCACTTACCGATCTTTGTGCACCTTCTTAGTTCAAGTGTCGAACGAAGTTGGACGTTGCATGATTGCATCTCCAACTGTGATCCTCGAACCGCACGTTTTGCATACTGCGATTCGTTTTGTTTATCACCGCATAGTTTTTATAACGAAACGCAACAATCTTGGGTAGCATTTTACATTTCGCCGTTCGGAATGAGTGAACTCAGCTCTAACATTACTTCCTGACTATGCATCGCTCGTGCTATCGCGCAACGTGATTGGTTGTTTCAAAGTGCCCTACTGTAAAATATGCCATACTTTGTTTACTTGTTTATTGCACAATGTCGCTCTATTGGTTGGATTCTTATTATATATTATTACTATTGTATTATGCACATCGTTGCGGGCAATTTCATTTTATAAATAAAAAAATACCCGCTGGGATCCAAACCCCGGGCGTCGGCTTGAAAGGAATGGGCATTAAGCACTAGACCACGGTACTAGAACGAAAATATCCATTATATATCCCTTATATGAACCTCCACTAGCAATCGACAGGTTTTAACTGGTTAAAACAAAGTGGGTCTGGGAAATGAAGTGTGGATTCGCGCAAAATGAATTAATATATATACATTTACATACAGATCGTTATACAGTATACTGTGTAGGACGTTGTAGCGTCCGTCTAATGACTTTGCGCCTCCTGGCGGCATAAAATAGAACAGCAGCCTGGGTTCCTAATTCATTTCCGACGTGATATAACCGTGCTCACGTCGCGGCAAAGCGCCCAGGAAAACTAAACGCTTCATCTGTATGCTAATCTTGTGACCGGGTAAATACTTGTGACTGGTATAATTATTTAACCCTTCCACCCCATTCGCAGCATATTCATTGAGGGTCTATACAGGTGGTCAAGGAAGGGTACTGCTTAAAGGGAAGCCCAATATAACTATTGAACTGACAGTCACCGGGTGTGGGAGGGCTGACGGAGGTACTGGGGGAAGTGAGAGTGTGTGGGGAGCTACTGCTGACCGCCTTGGAAGGCGAGGAAGACCAGAGTACCACCCCCCAGGTTAGTAAATCCTGGGCCCCATCCACTCCTGCTGCACGCCCTCCAGAACGACGTTCCGGGCCAAAGACGGGGGTACAGATAGATCCAACTCTATTGTATCCTGCTACCAGGTGGCTGTGTATCACTACTCCCATAAGCAGGGATAATCCACCCTTCTACATTTATATACATATATTATCTTTCAAATGCCCGAGTTCAATTTGGATTTAGTATCACCAGGCGTGCATAAGAACTAGGGATGTCCCGATCCGGCCCCCGATCACGTGATTTTCAGAAGATCGGGATAGATTTCTTTTTTATTCAACAAACATGACCATGTTCACGTCTTAAACTCATACTGAGGCCTTTGTTTTGGTTTTAAATTGCATATTCATTTATTTATTTATTGTCACACAGAGCAGAAGAATCTTGCCAAAACAAACGCATTTCCTTTGATTTAATTATACATCAAATGATTTATGTCAAGGATGAGGGACATCCACTAGTTGCAGAACTTGCAGTCACCTGATTTTTACAGACGATGGCGCCATTGCTCTCATGAAGCAGCAGGTTGGAGGCAGAGTTTTTAGATTACTCCGGTTGCAATGCCTCGCTTGAATGAAGTTAACTTTTCACCTGGATAACGTCAACATTCAGGGTGAATGTAATGTGAGCCACCGGCGCTCAAGCCACCTCGAGCCCCTCGAGGGACTATTGAGGCAACAGTCTCGCTTCGCCAGTTTCTGACAAAAATGCGTCAAATCGGTTACTAATGGCAAGGCGCTCGCCACTAACGCAGGATATGCTGGGTTCGAGCCCAGCTCTCGGCGTTGCTACTGGCTTGGCTGGTCGTTCATACTAACACAATTGGCAGTGTTAGGGGTGGGAAAGCCAGTGGGTGGGGATTGGACGTTGTGGACAGCGACTCCTACAGGTCGGTTGGTGCGCCTGTACAGCAGAATCAGGAACGTTCGAGACAGGGGAGGGGAGAATTGAAGGAAGAATTGGCGAGGCGAAATTGGGATGGGAGAAAAATTGAAAAAAATATATATATAATTTTTTTTATTAAATATATATATATTTTTTTAATCGGTTACTAATGTGAAAGATCGGATTGGGAAAGAACGGTATTGGTAGATACTCAAAATCACATGATCAGGAGCAAAAAAATGTGATCGGGACATCCCTAATAAGAACAGATGATATCTACTGTAATTTACTGTACTTTTTTATTTTCACCACAGTGCAACCATTTTGAAACTAATTTCAGATCTAATTGTTGCTACATGCTAACAATAGGGAGGAGAAACTAACTGTGTTTCAATATTTGTCAAAAACTTTACCTTTTGTGGCTTATTATCCCTTATTATCAGTTATTGATATAATTCATACAGAACTCTGAACCTTGAACCCATATAGAATCTTCAAGGAAGTGTAGTTCGGAAAAATTCCAATGCTGATCGACAGCTATGCATGTCCTCTACAAAATGGCAGCAAAAAGACTACAATTCCCATGGTTCAAAAATATCCAAAATGGTGGCACTAGACTTGTCCAAATCGAAAAGTTAAATCTATCTAATGACACTTTTAACCTATTGCTAAACTAACGTATTGATGATAATATACATTCTACATGCTGTTGTGACATGTTAGTGATGTTAATACTTGAATACGTTTGAAATTTAAATCGCTAATTTTATACAACAGTCAAAAAAATATTGATTAATGACCAGATGGCATTTCGGGACCGGGTGGAACAGGTTAATTGAAATAAAATGCATTATGCAAATGCATAGCAAACCCGAGATAGTCCGGGTTAACTCGCCATGCTCTGGGCGCCAAACCCGAGAAATCTCGGGTTTTAAATTTCTTTTATTAGCGATATCCATACATTTTTCATCCATCCAGCCTGACGTTATCATTGGGAATGGGTCTGAGCTCGCAAAGGGCAAATACCGCCGCCCATCGTCTCCCGGATGGTATTGCACATCATTGGATTGGCTGGGACTGCATCAAAAAAATAAGTCCGGTCCCGGTTTTACTTCTCGGGCATGCAGTATTGTTATGACAGATGGACTGAGGACACTCAGAGAAGCGTGGATTATGTGTTTTGGATATATAACGTTGGATCAATAAACGCCTTTATGTTACGAATCTTGAGGTAATCAGATGTTCCGGAGCGTGTGTGTGTGAGGTTCGCGCCGACCAAAGTACGGAGAAGCGATTTTTCAGACCCCGCTTCTCTTCGTGCATGAGGACACATACTATCGATAATCTAGCGTTTATTTGAAAACGATTCATAAATCAAGCGACAAATGGCACGATTTCTAAGGAAATACATTTAAGCTCGATTTGAGTTTATTGAGATGAGACAGAACGCCCTAGAAATATATTGATATTCATCATGGTATAAAATGGAAATGTATGTATGAAAAGATTATCTGTTTCGTGCATGTTGACTGGAAGCAACTCATTGACGATCACTGTTATTTAGATCTATTGGTATTATATTTGATATGTTTTAAGCACTCGCAAATAAGTCCTATTCTCCATTAGGGCTGCTGCGGTATTGATGTTTTCCTTACCGCACAAATTAGCGAAATATTTCCTACCGCCGCGGTTACCACAAAAAAAAAGTTTTAATGCATTTTTTATTTTTTTTGTAGTAGTCTACTCTTTATAGCATATAGCCTGCCTCTAGTCTAAATGTCTATCTTTAGAGGATGACTTTGCAGCATGAATATTGTTTGGGATTCGGCAAGCATGCATTCGTTATTGAAAGCGACCCTTTCTTCTTCTTATTATTATTATAAAGTTACTACTTATGATTAACAAAGGCATTCGTTTTGTGGCATTAACGTTATATAGTTACACGTTCAATAACATCAGCGTATTTACCGGACCATAGCAAGGCAAGCATTACTCAATTCATATCTCAGTTCCTTCCCGTGCTGAGTTGTGCCCATTCTGCGGTCTGTTAATAAAGTTTTCAATCAGACAAGTGTATAGAACGAAGGGCTTTTATTATAACATTCGTTGCAGTAAAATCATTATGCCTCGTTTAGTACTCTTGTGGAGCGCTGGTAGTCCACTCCAGCGGGGAGCTAACGTTATTAGCCTTGTTGTGAGTTCTGATCAATGGCTGACATCCAGGAAGTAAAAAAACGAATATGCGCTTGCCGATTGGTGGTAACAGCAGAGGCGGGTGCAAGCGGTGTGACGTAATTGGCAGAATCGACTGTCAATCAAAATTGTTCCGTTGCATTGCTTTGGTTGAGAGTATTATTATAAAAAACAGCGGTGATGCGGTATTCAGCTAAACTCTGCGGTGGGCGTGATGTAACAGCGATACCGCGGTAATGCGGTAACCGCGGCAGCTCTATTCTCCATTGGATAAAGCGTTGGCCCTTAGGGCCATCAGCAGAGGGCGCTGTTGGCCCTGAATGAGTTAAGCATCCACAAAAATCTGAGTGAACATAAAAGTTAAGAACTATTACAAGACCGTTCAAAAAACCCTAATTTAGCTATTTAGACTTTTCTCAAGACTGTGTGGGCATGGCAGATCACATTTCTTATTTAGCTCCGAAGATATAACGTTAGCTAGCTAGCTGGCAAGAACAATGCCGAGATGCATGCGTTCTCACGCAAATATTTCAATGCATGGCACATCATTTGAAAGCTTACAATCTGAATTTTCATAATCAATAGAAAACTGAAATATGATCTTGCCCTACTTAACACATTGGTCGCCAATGTCGTATTCGATTAAATAGAATAATCTTCAAGACGAGGAGATAACGTTTATATGTTTATTCAGAGGTAAGCATCGTTCAGCATGAGTGTAGCTCCATTCACGGCTGGCAGCCAACTGCCTGTGAGGACCCCTGGTCAGGTATACATAAGCAAGGTGCGCCTGGCGCGCCTGTCGTAAATGATATATTCACAGCATGAATAATATAGTAAAGATATATTCAAAGCATGAATATTACATCCTCCTTCTTTTAGAGAAAGCTTAATAAGCTATGAACAAAATTGAAATTAGGAATGGTTGTGCAATACTCTGTAAGAGTTTCTTTGTAAACAATAACAAGTGAATTACCTGTGTCAGGACCAGGCAATGTAAACAGGTAGGATTAATATGTTAAACATAAAGATTAATGTATCAAGGTATTACAGTTCGTATTGTGTGCCCTCTTATTCTGGATAGTCTGCTTTAATATTTGAATACTTCAGCTGTGAATAAGGTATGTATTCATGGCTTATTTGGTCGTGTCTCAACACTCTTACCATATGCAGTTCTTATTTGTAGAAGTAGCTTGCTAACACAATGGGAATATATCGACAATTAAGCAAGGTAAGTAGGTCATAGATTCAACACATATAGTAAGTCATCATTTCAGCATACATTAATATTTGTTACATTTCACCACCCCTTTTTTTTTTCTTTCAATGGGGCAAATGGTGTTATAATAGGGCAGCGATCCGCCTGCACCCTGTACATTTATAGGTCTAAAATGTCCCGAGGCTTCACTGCTCGGCCGGATCTGGTGTAGTATGAAGCTGAGTTCTCTTCTGAGTCCTCTGGCAGTTCAGGGTCGTTGGTCTCCGGCGGTTGATCGACGCTCTCTGGACTCGGCATACCGTCGCTGTCTTGGAAGTGTTCCTCTTTCGTGTCCCTCAGGTGCCTGCGGTTGCGGCGGTATTCGCGTCCATCTTGGGTGCGAACGTGGTATGACCGCGCAGTGTCAGCTGGTTGTATGACTACTGCTGGCCTCCAGCGTCCAAGTTCTTGTAGCCTGACAGATTCACCACAATGTAGTGGGGGCAGCGGTCTAGCTGACCTGTCATAGTATTTCTTCTGGTGCTGTTGTCTTTGCACTCGCTTGTTATGTCCATCTTTTTGGCTTACTACCCCTGGCCGCAGCTGTTGGTTGGTGCTCGGGAGGGTTGAGCGTAGCCTGCGGCTCATCAACAGTTGTGCCGGCGATTTGAAGTTGTCGACTGGGGTATTACGATACTCCAGGAGGCTTAGGTACGGGTCTCTTCCGTCTGCCTTAGCCTTGTCCATGAGTGATTTTGCCGTCTTCACGGTTCTCTCCGCTAGTCCGTTGCTTTGCAGATAGTGTGGGCTTGACGTGACGTGTGTGAACTCCCACGACTTGGCGAATGCCTCGAACTCTTTAGACTTGTATTGTGGTCCGTTGTCCGAGACTATGGTCTCTGGGACGCCATGCCTGGCACAGGCTGCCTTTAGCTTGTGGATAACAGCTGCCGATGTGGTGCTGTGAAGTCTGTCTAGTTCGAAGAATCTGCTGTAGTAGTCGACGGTCACAACATAGTCCTGGTTGTTCCAGTTAAAGAGATCTGTCCCTACAACCTGCCAGGGGCGGTCCGGGATACGATGAGGCATCATGGGCTCCTTGGTGTTTGATGGGCGGCGCTCTTGGCATATTGAGCACTTCTCCACGACTTGCTCTATATGTCTACCCATTCCAGGCCAGAACATGATGTCTCGTGCTCTCAGTTTGCATTTTTCCATTCCCATGTGGCCTGCATGGATCTTGATCAGCATATCTCCTCTGAGGCTGGTAGGGATGACTATTTTCTCCCCCTTGAAAATTATTCCATTTGTCTTGGATAGTTCATCTCTGTGATTCCAGTATTCGGTAATGTTCTGGGGGCATTGTTTTCTTTCCTCAGGCCATCCCTCCAGGATAGCCTGGCTGAGCAGCTTTAGCTGTGTGTCATTGTCTGTCGTTTCTCTGATCTCCTGTAGCCTGTCGTCGTGTACAGGTAAGCTGTTGTACACCATGTGTACCTGAAGGTCCATCCCTTCACTGAGACCGTCGTCGTGAGAGGTGAGTGATTTCCTGGACAGCGTGTCGGCTACTGGGATGTCTTTCCCAGGGCGGTGCACGATCGTGAAGTTATACTTGTGTAGTTGCAGTATCATCCTCTGTAACCGCGGTGGGGCTGCGGCGATCGGCTTCTTCATGATCGACTCCAGGGGCTTGTGGTCAGATTGCACCATAACATGGCGACCGTAGGCATATTGGTGGAAACGTTTGAATCCATAAAGGACTGCGTACATCTCCTTTTCGATTTGTGCGTAGTTGACCTCGCTGTCCGTGAGTGATCTGGATGCGTAGCTAATGGGCCTTCCTTCCTGCATCAGCACAGCACCCAGACCATACTTTGATGCGTCCACTTGTAAGCTGAGCTCCTTATCTGGGTCAAAGTAGATGAGGACTGGCCCAGGTTCACTGGTAAGTATGTCTTTCATCTTTTGGAATGCAGCGTCGTGCTGCGCGTCCCACAGGAATTCATTCGATTGTTTAAGCAGCTGTCTCATGGGTGCGTTGATCTCGGAGAGGCTCGGGGCGAATTTCGCCAGATAGTTGACCATACCTAGCACGGTTTCCAGTTCTGCACGGCTCTTTGGCGCCTCCATCTCCTTGATGGCAGCTATCTTGCCTGGGTCAGGCTTCATGCCGTCAGCTGAAAGGATGTGCCCGAAGTAGCTCACTTCGGTGGCTCCGATGGTGCACTTGTCTGCGTTGAGCCGAACGCCTCTCTCCCGTGATCTCACCATCATTGCATGTAGGTTCTTATCGTGTTCCTCTCTGGTCGCGCCATATACAAGGATGTCGTCTACTATAGCTGCTACTCCGTTCAGTCCCTCGTATGTCTCGTCGATTTTTCGTTGGAACTCGTCTTGGGCAGAAGCAAGCCCAAATGGTAATCGTAGGAATCTGTACCGTCCAAACGGTGTGTTGAACGTCGTCAGCTTCGATGATTCTGTGGAGAGCTTGATGGACCAGTATCCCGACCTTGCATCCAGTACGCTGAAATAGCGTGCGCCTGTTAGTCTGGGTGTGATGTCCTCTAGTGTCGGCAGAGGGTAGTGCGGGCGCTTGATAGCCTTGTTTAGCTCCTTAGGATCCAAACATAGTCTGAGCTTGCCTGTGCGTGGTTTCTCAACAATGACCAGTGCACTGACCCACTCCGTTGGTTCGATGATTCTAGCGATGATCTGTGTGTCTTCCATACTCTGTAGCTCCTTCTTTAGTCGGCCACGCAGGGCGATCGGTGTCCTTCTCAGTGGGCAGACTACTGGCTTGGCGTCTGGGTCTATATGGATGTGACACTCCTGGGAATAGTCCTATCCCTTTAAACACGTCGTGGTATTCTTCCATGATGGACTGTTTATCTGTGTGTGCATTCACTGACAATACTAGTTTAATGAGGTCCATATTCAGGCATGCCTGTAAACCTAGAACTGGGGGTGCCTGAGTGTCTACTATGTAAAAGTCTAACAACATGCCACGCTCTTTGTATTTGCACTTTAACGTGCATGTGCCCTTTACCACTAGCTTCTCTCCACCATATCCTGTCAGTCTGCGTGAGGTAGGCTGTATTTTGCGTTTATCTTGTAAACTGTGATACTCTCTCAAAGGAATTACATTTACTTGTGCACCTGTGTCTAACTTAAATTTAAGCTCTGTGCCCTGTTTTCCTACTTGTATGTCTGCGAACGCTTGTTCTGTTGCATCAAACCGTCTGTCTGTCACGGTGTCTACATACAGTTCGTCTGACTCTTCTCCTGACTCAGAGCGCATGCTAATCTCGTGTACTGACTTTTTCTGGAAGCTACCGGCCCTGCAGACTTTGGCAAAGTGGTTCCATTTTCCACACTTCGTGCACTGTTTTGCCCTAGCTACACAGTTATCCCCTTCCTTGTGAGCTCTACCCCCACAGTATCCACAGTTCTTACGTGTGTCTGTGTCGCTCGCTCTGTTCGCTCTCTCTGTCCACTCTGCTCTGGGGCGATATCTCTGAGCGCTATGCTTCTGTTCATGTCTGTGCACCTCGTGCACGAGCTGCTCCTGCGCGCTGCACGTGGCGCCAGTAAAGCTCTTTATCTGTGATTGTGCTAGCTCGTGGGCTCTAGCTATATCTATCGCGTTGTCTAACGACAAGTCTGATCCTACGTTTAATAGTTTCTCTCTTACTTTTGCTGAGTGTATGCCAAACACTATGCGGTCTCTAACCATCTCATCATTGTTCACATATGCACAGTCTTTCACCAGTAGTTTCAATGCAGTGACAAATTGTTCGAATGACTCGCTCGGTTGCTGGGTTTTCTCATGGAATTTGTACCTGGCGAAGATTGTGTTCCTCCTTGGAAGTACGTATGCTTCGAAATTGTCATAGTAGCTCTTCAGTACCTTTGCTTCATCTGCACTGAGAGTCCATGTGTTGTGAATGTCTCTCCCTCTTTCTCCGCTCCACAATAGCAGGTAGCTACATTTCTCGTCCTCTCCTTTCTTCTTGAGTGGGCCCGAAAACATCAACTCCGCGTGCTGCCTGAACTTCTTCCATTCTCCCGGTAAGTCCAGAGAATCCCAATTCATCCGTGGCGACGGGACTCCGTTGATATCCATGTTCATCCTGCTTCTGACACCATGTCGTATTCGATTAAATAGAATAATCTTCAAGACGAGGAGATAACGTTTATATGTTTATTCAGAGGTAAGCATCGTTCAGCATGAGTGTAGCTCCATTCACGGCTGGCAGCCAACTGCCTGTGAGGACCCCTGGTCAGGTATACATAAGCAAGGTGCGCCTGGCGCGCCTGTCGTAAATGATATATTCACAGCATGAATAATATAGTAAAGATATATTCAAAGCATGAATATTACAGCCAACATCGCTTTTCAGCGTTATTGCCCGCCATGCGTTGACCACCAACATCGCTGTACAGCGTTTTTGAGATCAATATTAAAAAATTTCGCCATGGCATTCATAATTCATCCACCCAACCCCCGATGGCCTAGCGGGACCCTAGATGGGACTGCAATGGCTCAATACCGCCGCCTGGTGGATGGTCGGGCGAGTTACACTCTCGCAAAAACCGGAAGTGTCATCGGTGCATCAAGGAAATTCCTCCGGCAGTCACATCTCGCTACGGGACTCCTGACTAGGGATGCACCGATATGAAAATTTGCCACTGATACCGATACCGATTGTTCAACTAACACAATCGGCCGATACCGATATTTGTGGCAAATATTTTTTTTTTTTGGTAATATATATTTTTTTGTAATATATATATATTTTTTGAATGAAACTACTGTATATTTGTGTTACAAATTGTGCTCACCGATATGAACATAGGCCTCTTTACTTACTTAAAAAAAGGAAACATCAAGAAATAGCACTATCTCTCTCCCAGTATGTTCTGCAGGGCTGCAGCTAGATACTAGTTAGATACTAGTTCTCCCAGTATGGTCTACCGGCTGGGCTGCAGCTGGATACTATTGTCTCAACCAGAGTCTCAACCAATGAAATTTTGATTGATTCTGCCAATTACGTCACACACCGCTTGCACCCGCCTCTGCTGTTACCACCAATCGGCAAGCGCATATACATTTTTTACTTCCGCTTTTGTCCGCCATTGATTTTGACGAGAGGTTTTCTAGAACAACGGCGGCGCGGCCGACGTTTAGCTTTTAGCTCCGCAGGATGAGGCATAATGATTTTACTGCAACGATTGTTATAATAAAACAACAAAGCCTTTCTATACATGTGTCTGATTGAAAACTTTATTAACAGATTGCAGAATGGGTAAAACTCAGGGCTCTATGAGCAAAGGAAGGAACTGAGCTAGTATGAACGCGGGCTTGCTACGTTCGGGTAAATAATATGCTGATGTTATTGAACGTGTAACACTAACTATATAACGTTAACACTTTGATTGCCTAAGGTTAAATTCATGATATACCATCCGTTGCCAGCTCTATTTAACATGGAGAAGTTCCCCTTCTTTGCAGGGCTATAACTTTTTAAATTCTATTGCTAGATTGCCATTATTAGGGCCCATTCAAGGTCCTATATGTATTGTTCATGGTGTAGCAACGTTAAACTTTTTCATTCACATATTCATACTAAAATATGATCTAAAGTATAAGTATGTTTTCATCTCTTTCTGCAGCTTTCTCCAGAACGTGATTTATAGCCCCAAATACATTATATTGATGATGAAATACAGTTTGGTAGGAATCTGTGCGAGATCAAACATTTCAATTGGACGTACTTCTAGAAGTTTCTACGTATCTTCTGATATTGACCGGATGGGCGGGGGATCGTTTATAATTCCGTGGGCAACGTTTTACCATTCATCTAATGTGGGTCAAATGTTCATCATAGCAGTTAGTGTCGAACACAGTATTATTACACGCTAAAACTCACCCCAGTCTCCGCGGGCCGTTGGGCGATCAGCGTGGGGTAGACAGTTTTCCATTATGGGATGTTGAAATACTCGGTCCGGTCCATTTCCAGGTTGTATAATAATATATATACGTCCAAAGCATGTTGTTTTTTCGAGTTATTTGCAGCGATCGATGTTCACTGTGTGAAGACTGAGTCTCTCTAACATTAGCGAGTGCCCGGACCACATATGGAGTGAGTCCTGCCGGGTTAAAGGTAACATCCGTTTTTTCGATCTGCCGATCGGCCACCAGATGGCGGTCTTGAACCGCTAGAGGATTGAGAGGAGATCACACTTGTGTCTCAGGGCCCCAGAAAGGAAATATGATTCCGATCACAGATTTTTGAAATATTGATATCAAAGACGAGTTACGGCGTCTTCGGCAACTTGAGCATGGCGGGGAAGGACGCCTAAACTCGTCCTTTGGCAACTAAAGTGTTAATGCCACAAAACGAATGCCTTGTTAATCATAAGTAGTAACTTTGATGCAGTAGCTTGTGTGTGTGTGTGTGTGTGTGGGGGACTGGGGACCGTTGTGGAGGTCGCGAGTGAACTTTTCTTTGTCTTTTGACGCTACACAAATTGATGGATATTTATCGGCTACTGCCATCGGCACATTCAAGCTTATAGGCCGATTGCAGTCAACAAGGCACTTATCGCCCGATACCGATACCCGACCGATACATCGGTGCACCCCTACTCCTGACAGACACTATAGTACATATGGATCGCTTTCTAAACGTAATAATCGATATGATTTTGGCGTTTATTGCGCCATACAAACCGGAAATGGACCTAGGCGATCGGCGTCGAATAATTGGGATCTTTCACCGCCAGTCTCATCGGCCCACGGTAAGAGAACAGTAACAGCCCGATTGTTTATTCATTTCACTGCAAACCATCTGATCAATATATCAGCCATACTACATAAAGCCGTTACTGATGATCAAGGAATTATAAACTACCCCCCCCCCCCTTTCCTCCACGCATGATGAAGCATAATGTATACCGATTATATACATTTGAATTTTTTAATATAGCGTGTATGGGAAAGAAACGCCAATCGATAATCTATCATATGCGTTTGGGCCTATAACTAGCGTTTTTGGAATTACAGCAGAAAAGATTAAAAACATATTTATATTCTCGAAGGTATTAACACAACAATGTATGAATGAAAAAGTATAACGTTCCCACATCCTGAACGATAGATAATCGATGTTGAATGGGCCATAGTAATGTCAATATAGCAATACAATTTAAAAGAAGGTAAACATCTCCAGGCTTTTAACGGTGGCAGAGAGGGGTATGAGATGGGCACAACCCCCTGCGGTTAACACATTGACTGCCGTTCATGTAGATCTACGTTTCTGTCGCCCGAAGGTTGAGTGCCGTAAACGTAGATCACTTTTATATCCTTACATTGAAACGGCATTAGGAATGTTGATTGGATTTAGATAGTCATTGAATCGTCTTATTTGTCATAATAGAACATTCTATAACATTTGTGATGTCACAGTATGATGTAATAATAGAACATTCTAGAACATTGGTGATGATTCATAGCCGAACGTTCTAGAACATTGGTGATGTCATCGTATGATGTCATGACCGAACCGTCTAGAACGTTTGTGTATCTATATATATTCAGCAATTCTCGCTGCCAGGTCAGTGTGCATCTTGAAACAGTGCTGAGCAGTACTGAACTGATAGACTAAACGGCATAGATTTTCGGCTTTCCAGTGTGGAGGAATTTTCATGTGTCTAGTCGGTGGTGATTGAGACTGGGAAAATACAGTTTTCTTACCTTGTAGTAGTAACGTGAATATTTAGGAAAATAGCTTTGGGACCGCTTCTGTAAAGAAAGACTTCGCTGTGGAAGAGAAATAAACCATTTGGATATCTTTGTTTTACACTGGAGCGGCTGTGGACATTATTTTTCTTTATCAACGAACGTAATACTCACGAGTAAGCAACTTTAACCAGTAGAGTGGAACGTCGGCCCTCATAATGTCCTCCGGAGTCACCGTCGGCGACGAAGTCATCAAGGTCTTCAACGACATGAAGGTCCGCAAGTCCTCCAGCCCGGAGGACGTGAAGAAGCGCAAGAAGGCGGTGCTCTTCTGCCTCAGCGAGGACAAGAAGAAGATCATCGTGGAGGAGGCCCGGCAGATCCTGGTGGGCGACATCGGCGAGACGGTGGACGACCCCTATGTCCACTTCGTCGGCATGCTGCCGGAGAACGACTGCAGATACTGCCTCTACGACGCCACGTATGAGACCAAGGAGTCCAAGAAAGAAGACCTGGTCTTTATATTCTGGGCACCTGAGAACGCTCCCCTGAAAAGCAAGATGATCTACGCCAGCTCTAAATATGCCATCAGAAAGAAGTTCACAGGTATCAAACACGAATGGCAAGTGAACGAACTAGAAGACATTCAGGACCGCACCACCATGGCGGAGCGGTTGGGAGGGAACAAGGTGGTATCGCTGGAAGGCAAACCGGTTTAAAACGGACAAAACAATACCCATGTGTCATTTGGAGCCCCAACCAACCAAGCTTTTCATCCCAGCAGCTGCTCTGTCTATATCTATATAATTTGGTCCTAGAGGAGCATTAGTTTCCTTAAGGCTTTTTTTGTCTGTTTTATTTTATTTTCCTTATCCTTTCTTTTTTTCAACATGAAGGAGATCTCATGAACATAATATGCAAAAAAAACTACCAGATTATTGCCAGATGACATAATCTGGTAGAAAACAAACAAACAAACACACACACAAAACACGGAACCAACAAAAATACCCTTCTGGGAACGTTCTCTTTTTGCCCCACATCCAGTGTTTTGCCAAAAGTCAATGAAGGAAAGAACAAAGGCATGCCACAGCTACCTGACGACACTTAAACGAGGCATAATGATTTTACTGCAACGATTGTTATAATAAAACAAAGCCTTTTTATACATGTTATAATAAAACAAAGCCTTTCTATACATGTGTCTGATTGAAAACTTTATTAACAGATTGCAGAATGGGTAAAACTCAGGGCTCTATGAGCAAAGGAAGGAACTGAGCTAGTATGAACGCGGGCTTGCTACGTTCGGGTAAATAATATGCTGATGTTATTGAACGTGTAACACTAACTATATAACGTTAATGCCACAAAACGAATGCCTTGTTAATCATAAGTAGTAACTTTGATGCAGTAGCTTGTGTGTGTGTGTGGGGGACTGGGGACCGTTGTGGAGGTCGCGAGTGAACTTTTTTTTGTCTTTTGACGCTGCACAAATTGATGGATATTTATCGGCTACTGCCATCGGCACATTCGAGCTGATTGCAGTCAACAAGGCACTTATCGGCCGATACCGATACCCGACCGATACATCGGTGCACCCCTACTCCTGACAGACACTATAGTACATATGGATCGCTTTCTAAACGTAATAATCTATATGATTTTGGCGTTTATTGCGCCATACAAACCGGAAATGGACCTAGGCGATCGCCGTCGAATAATTGGGATCTTTCACCGCCAGTCTCATCGGCCCACGGTAAGAGAACAGTAACAGCCCAGCCCGATTGTTTATTCATTTCACTGCAAACCATCTGATCAATATATCAGCCATACTACATAAAGCCGTTACTGATGATCAAGGAATTATAAACGACCCCCCCCCCCCTTTCCTCCACGCATGATGAAGCATAATGTATACCGATCATATACATTTGAATTTTTTAATATAGCGTGTATGGGAAATAAACGCCAATCGATAATCTATCATATGCGTTTGGGCCTATAACTAGCGTTTTTGGAATTACAGCAGAAAAGATTAAAAACATACTTATATTCTCGAAGGTATTAACACAACAATGTATGAATGAAAAAGTATAACGTTCCCACATCCTGAACGATAGATAATCGATGTTGAATGGGCCATAGTAATGTCAATATAGCAATACAATTTAAAAGAAGGTAAACATCTCCAGGCTTTTAACGGTGGCAGAGAGGGGTATGAGATGGGCACAACCCCCGGCGGTTAACACATTGACTGCCATTCATGTAGATCTACGTTTCTGTCGCCCGAAGGTTGAGTGCCGGACACGTAGATCACTTTTATATCCTTACATTGAAACAGCATTAGGAATGTTGATTGGATTTAGATAGTCATTGAATCATCTTATTTGTCATAATAGAACATTCTAGAACATTTGTGATGTCACAGTAGGATGTCATAATAGAACATTCTAGAACATTGGTGGATTCATAGCCGAACGTTCTAGAACATTGGTGATGTCATCGTATGATGTCATGACCGAACCGTCTAGAACGTTTGTGTATCTATTAGGGCTGTCTTAAATACTTCGAAGCTTCGTTCGATGGCACAAGCTTCGAACATTAAAAAAAAAATCGAAGTTAAAAAAAATATATAATGTGTGTGAGTGAGAGGAGTGTGAATGTGTGTGTGTCTTACTCTGATCGCTGTGTGTGAGAGAGAGGAGTGTGAATGTGTGTGTGTCTTACTCTGATCGCTGTGTGTGAGTGAGAGGAGTGTGTATGTATGTGTGTCTTACTCTGATCGCTGTGTGTGAGTGAGAGGAGTGTGTATGTGTGTGTCTTACTCTGATCGCTGTGTGTGAGTGAGAGGAGTGCGTGTGTAATGTATTGTGCGTCTAGTCTGATCATCATCTCCTGCAGGGGAACAATGTTTTCAATGTCCAAAATTTGCTATGGGATCATCATGTTATGATGTTGTCTGGAAGCCTGAGAAGCCACTCTCACAAAGATAGGTAGTGCAAAAAAATAAAAAAAATAAAAATAAATTAATTTTTTTAATTTTTAATTTTTTTTAATGACTAATCGACGCAACAATTTCTCGTCTACGATTTTTTTATAATCGACGTCGTCGATTATGTCGACTAATCGTTGCAGCCCTAGTGCTGTGCAGTACCTGGGAGACCGCGTCGTCAGTGGACCTGTTTGTCCTGTATGCAAATTGCATAGGGTCCATATCACTGGGGAGGGAGGCACAAATGTGGTCCTTGACCAGCCTCTCGAAACATTTCATGACCACAGAGGTGAGTGCCACCGGTCTGTAGTCATTGAGACATGTTGGGGAGGGTTTCTTCGGTACAGGGATGATGGTAGACATCTTGAAGCAGGCAGGGACCACTGACTCCGCCAGGGATTGATTAAATATGGCGGTGAACACCGGGGCTAGCTGGTTGGCACAGGACTTAAGTATGCGTCCTGTTATACCATCTGGGCCTGCCGCTTTCCTGGTGTACACCTGCATAAATGCTCTTCTCACACTGTGTTCCGACAACGAGAGAGCGTCCCCGCCCCCCGCGGTTGCCCCCCCCCTCCACAACAGCCGGCGCGCCAGTGACGTCACTAGCCGGAGAGCTAGCGGCGCCACTGTCTACACCAAACCGAGCGTAGAAAGAGTTGAGTTTGTCCGCGAGAGAGGCGTCGTCGCTCCCCATTGAGGTTAAAGTCCTAGAGAGAGGGGTTCAAGGTTAAAGGCCAAGAGGGGTAAAGGTTCCAGGTTAAAGGCCAGGTTAAAGGCCAAGAGGGGTTCAAGGTTAAAGGCCAAGAGGGGTAAAGGTTCCAGGTTAAAGGCCAAGAGGAGTTCCAGGTTAAAGGCCAGGAGGGGTTAAAGTCCCCGGGTTAAAGTTCCCACCGGAGGTTAAAATCCTGAGCGGGTTAAAGCCAAAAGAGGGTTAGAGTCTCCTGTTATTGATAAATAGTTGTGTGAACTATATTTGGTGTATTGGTGAAAGGTAAATGAGTTAAGTGCATTGTCTGAATCTGTGTCTCTCTCTTTCTTCTTCTCTCTCTCTCCCGTCCCCCCCCCCCTCCCTCTATCTCTCTCTCCTCTCTGAACGTTGTTTAGTTTTCTTATGATGTGTTTAATGGTTGATAATAGGCAGATATGGTCCATTAATGAACTGTTGTGTTGACATAAATTAAATTATGTCGGGGGTGTACAGAGAGGAGAGAACCATTTTGGGTCGGGCGTTCTTGCCGGCTAGCGAGCTGGACGTCGGGGTATGTTGTTAGCACAACAATAGCTACCAAGCTAAGCTACGTTAGCTTCTAACGGTGTGTACACAATATGTACAACGACACAATGATCAAACACCTTATAACTACTACTATTGTCGTGTCCATAAGTTGCCTGGCATAATACTTGTGAGGACAAAGGTATACAAAGAGGAGAGAACCATTTTAAATCTGGCATTGTTATGAGTTTCGAGAATTCTGGCTACCAAGCTAAGCTAAGCTACGTTAGCTAAATTAGCTAGCTACTAACGGTGTATACACAATATGTACAACGACACAATGATTTACATTATTACAAATCTGGTAACGTGGTTGTGGCTTTTACAAATAGTGGTTAGCTTTAGAGATGGATGGCTATGATCACGGAGCAATAGTGTTAGGTGAAACAGATACATTTTCATTCATCACTCCTCGTAGTAGCAAGGCTCTCTGCCTGCCACTAGCTGTGTGTGACTCTCAGAGCCCCTCGCTGCCCTGCACCTGACGTGACATCAGCATTAAGATGACACACGCACGTTATTGATCCATGGATTAAAATATGCATGTGCGTCAACTGGGTCAATTTCGGGGAAAAAAACTCCCCTCTTCATGAAAGTCAGTCACATTGTTTATTGAACAAAAATACAACCTGCAAGTTGGCCTTTAAGATTGATTTTTTAGCGTTTATCGCTTTTTTCTACTGGGCAGTCCAGTAGAGAGAGAGAGAGGAAGAGTGGGAGACAGAGTGGGGGGAAGACATTCTGCAAATGATTTATTTTTGTTTTCCTCAGTTTTGTCATTGATGAGATACCAAGACAACATGTCAGAAATTAAAGCAAAGCCACCCTATTTCCTGTATTTCTAACACAGAAAGACTTTGAACATTGATGGAGAACATTGATTCTATCTCAATGGACCTATCTTAAACCCTGCCCTCTTTTCTTGATCCCCCCAATCACAGCTGTTGCTTCTCTCAGACAAATGAAGCAACAGCTGTGATTGGAGGATCAAGAAAAGAGGGCAGGGTTTGAGATAGGTCAATTGCATCCTTACTCTAAGTCAGTGATTCCCAGCCAGGGGGCGCAGGGGGTCCGCCAGACCACAGATGATTTGAGGTATTTTTTTTATTTTTTATTTTTTTATTTTTTTTTCAGATAAATATTTAATTAGCATATTTTTATCATCAGAAGCATGAATAGTCTCTCCACTACAATAAAAAATAAAGATAAATAAATAAACATCTAGACATGATTTTTGAACATTAACAGTAGGCTACCGGGTAGCCGCTAAAACGCGAATCAGTTGACTGTATCACTTTCCGTAGCTAGCCTAGCACGCTAGTTAACTTTCTCGGCTCGTCTGCAGTCAGCCGCCAGAGGCGAAAATGTGTGACAAACGAAAAGGAGATGACGGCAGCAGGGACCAGACAAACGACCTGAGTGTGTGATTTGTGGAGAAAAGTTGGCAAACTCGAGCCTGAAGCCCAGCAAGCTGAAGAGACATCAGGCGTCTAAGCACCCAGAAACCGTTGGGAAGGATCCAGACTTTTTTCGGAGGAAAGAACAGTCTCTCAAGGCGAACAAGCCTGTTGATGTTAGAGTAGCGTGGAGCAGGGGTGGCAGTGATTTACAGAAGGCTACCGAAGCCTCCTTTGAGTGTTCGCTTTTAATTGCAAAAGCAAAGAAACCGCACAATATTGGCAAGCAGCTCATCAAACCAGCCTGCATCAAAATGGTTTAGAAACTGTGTGGCCCACAGGTGGCGGATAAACTAAAATCAGTACCACTCTTGAACAATGTAGTGAAAGACCGAATTGATAAGATGTCAAGTGATTGCGAGCAGCAGCTGTCAGAAAAGCTTAGAAAGGGTCCATTTGCCATACAACTTGATGAAACTACAACTGTCGCAGACGAGGCTGTGCTCATCGTTTATGTGCAGTATATCGAAAATGAGGATCAACCTTACTACCACCACTCGAGGTGAGGATATTTTTACTGCAGTGGATTCTTACTTCATTCAACATAAATGCAAACCGTTCACCATTAGGGCCTGATTTGAGAGGATGAATACAGGATTTGAATATTGGCCAACATTTTGAAATACATATGGTGCAAGATGAGATTTGTTGATTGAAGGCACAAGTCAAAGAAGCATAGTGGGTCTAATTATGATGCATATGCCTGTGTATAAGCAGTTTGTTATTAAAATGACAAAAAAAAGTATTAAAATGACAAAAAAAAAGTATTTTATGGTATTTTATTAGGAGGGGGGTCCAGGAATTTCATCAGAGATGTGTGGGGGTCCCTGGGGGAAAAAAGGTTGGGAACCCCTGCTCTAGGTGGATACTTAAACCTTTCACTACCGCACTACCAAATGGTTAACCCTTTCACTGCCACAATGCAGAAGGTTAACCCTTTCACTGCCACACGACAAACGGTTAACCCTTTCACTACCACACTACAGAAGGTTAACCCTTTACTAGGTGTGATAGTTGTTAGATGTTCCGATAATCCCAGTGAGTGATGGATAGACGATAGTGTCCTGCGTTGTGTACTTTTTTAATGATCCCTCTGGTGTGCTCACGGAAACATCTGATAATCCCAGGCAGAATGAACACCTCACACGATTCAGTTGACAATCATCAAGGAGAACTTTATTCAACCAGACAGGGTAGTTTTACAGGAATAAAGTGGTCTTCCTTGACATACGCAGCAGCTTGTGATAAGGTCCAGTGATTTAAAGTTCATTTGATAAAGTCCGTTAATAAAAGTCCAATTGATCAGCTCCTCATAATCCTCTCTCTCTCTCTCTCGTTCCGTTATTTCTCAACTGAAGATGAATCACCCCCCCCCCCCCCACCTCCTCCTGCTCCATCCTTATCTTAGGAATGCTGTTGTGACTGCTAGGCACCGGGTCGCCTAGCGACCTGCTCCAGACTTGCCCTACTTACACTATCTGAAGAGAGGGGTCACACCTCTTCTCTGCCATGCAGAGAGTAACTGTTTTGCTCATCAACATTAATTCATATTATAATCACAGACGAATCACCACAATTCTTCAGTCCCTCCTTTTGATTCGACAGAACATATGTTCATTTGATTATACAGGATTAATTATTCCCCTAAATTATACCAGGGTTAATCAATAGATTCCCCCCCCCCCCCCTAGGCACCTTTCACTATCCTTACAGAGGTATCATTTCCATGGGCACCGAGGCCCCCTGTAAACGCCGTAACCGAGGCCCTGTTCCCCCCAACAAGACGCGCTGGATCAGGCAACGGACCAGACTGACAAACACCAGCACCACTGTCAGCACCAATACCATGGGCGCGGCCAACTGCATTAACATGGCTGACCATGAGCTCCCTGACAGCCACGCGAAAAAAGAGGACCCCCCAGAGCCAGAGGCCGGGGAAAATTGGGTCGCCATCTTCCGTATCAACTCTATCTGCTCCCTGAGGGGTTTGGAATTGTCTGGTATATAGAAACAACAGGTCGTGTTCAGGACCCGGCACAAACCTCCTGCCTTAGCATAGATCATGTCCAAACCCATCCGATTCTGCAAGGCCACCTGACGCATTTGCACCATTTCCTCATTGACCAGACCCAGAGCTGCCTGTGTTCGATTGGCTAAAGCCCCATAGGCTCATGTCCAAACCCATCCGATTCTGCAAGGCCACCTGACGCATTTGCACCATTTCCTCATTGACCAGACCCAGAGCTGCCTGTGTTCGATTGGCTAAAGCCCCATAGGCTCCCGCCAACTTCCCCACATCCCATGTCAACAGCTCCACCCCCACCCCTGGTAACAAGAACATTAAGAGATCTTCCCCCACCCCGTGCTGTGTTACCAACCCCTCTATCGATCCTGACACCTCCTCCCTCCTATACCGATGACTGGAGTGCTGACTCGACTCGCTGGGGAGACCAACACCATGGATTCGCTCAACTGACTCCCAGGTCCGGTGCACGACCACTCCTGGGAGAACAAATGCCAGATAACAGGTGCCACTCCAGTCCTCCGGGAGGGACGTATATGCCGTCATTCCACAAACCCAGAACGCATTCTCCAAGGCGTGCAGGCCTCGGATACCTTTTGGTATACAGCGCGTGGTCTTCACACTACACGAACTCGTACCCACCTCCCTAGTCCCCCCCTGCCTGGACAGACAATAAAACCCCCGTGTGTTCTGCGCTAACGACACCGGCACCTGCTCTCCCGCCCATACCACCCCTGGATCATACTTGGCGTCTACCCCCAACCCCAGGCCCTCGGCTGGCCGAAGCATGGTGGAGACCACTGCCCGTTCCAACCCGGCCTCCGCTTTCTGAGAGAGTCGTACAACCTGATCTTGCATGGTAGAGGAGTTGAACGGGACAGCCATCTGTGGCACCCCTGTATGCTGAGATAAGGGTATCTGCATACAGACATAACATTCCTTGACGTTCACTGTGTCAGCCACTTGATGTGCCCACTGGAGGGCGCTGTTGTGCAACACTGGTTCCCCCAGTGCCACCAACACCACCAATAGACTCCCAAGGAAAACCCTCATGTTAACTCCCTGTAGTTGACGTGTAGAACGACCTCACCTCTCTAAATGGAAAACCCTGTCTCGTCCCCCCCCCCCCGTTTTGTGGAAAGACCGGATAGCTCTATGTACCTCCTCACTCTAGAGCCTAACTGCACTCTCACGGTCTGGACCTTGATTGTCACTAAAGGGTTTATCAATCAACACCCACGACACTCCACATGGTCGTTGACTCTGGTTATCTTCCCGTTCGATCTTCGGATGATCCCTGGATTGTCTCTGGATCGTGCCCTCCTGTGCCCCCCCCCCCGGTCGCCGCCGTCTTCCACTTGGCCCAACCCGTCCACCGTCCGTAGGTCTCCGGACTCGTCTCCTCCAATGGTCTCGGCCCCGCCCGTCCACGGTCCGTAGGTCTGCCTGGACTCGTCTTCTTCAATGGTCCTGTGGACACAGAATGGAGGAACAGGGAGTCTCTTTCCGATGGGGAAAATCGGGAATTCTCACTCCCCCCCCCCCCCCCCCCGTCTCCGAGACCGTCTGATTGTCACATTGATCTTATATGGGTTTTAACTAATCATCTTTTTTTTTTTTTTTTTTTTTTTTTTTTTTTTTTTTTTAATCACCCAAACACTAATAATATAGGTTTCAAATAATCACCCAAACACTAATAATATAGGTTTCTTAACTAATCATCAAAACATTTTTTTTTTTTTTTTTTTTTTTTTGACAATAATAAAATTAATAAGAAAAAAATAAGAAAATCACACCAAACAATAATCACACCAAACACACCATCATTCTACACTCCCACACCAAACAATAATCACACCAAACACACCATCATTCTACACTCCCCACTCTTTCCCCCTCCCCTCCTTTTTCTCAACACCTTTACCTGTCCTACCTCGGGGTCACCCCCGTCTTTCCCGGCGTGACACGACTGCAGCTCCCGATACCCACTCCGCGCAACTCTATCTTCGTCCCACGGTTGACCCCCAGCGCGCGCCAGTTCTTTCTGGTGACCGTGTCTTCTCCTAACCACGCCCTCTATTGAGGTGTTGAAAAAAAAGGGGGGACCCAACCCCCTGACTCCACCCCTCCCATCTCCTAAAACTACATGTCGATGGTCGGTGTGTCGACTAGCTTACAATGACTCGCATGGATCCAATTGGGCCTCCCTGCCACCTTCACCGCACTATCGGTGATCAACAGAATCTGATACGGCCCCTCCCATTTAGCCTCCAACGGCCGACGCTCCACCCTTTGCACCATGACGAACTGACCCGGGACCAGTGCGTGTCCCCCCACCGGAACCGGTTCCCATGCAGCCCGGACCTGACGATAAGCTATCCCCACCGCTTCGCTCAGTTTCTCACAATACAGGATGAGTGCGTCACTCGCAAGATGAATGTCTGCTTTTCGCAAATCAATCGCCCCTGGAAGAGACATCGGCCTCCCACAGATGACCTCGAACGGGCTCAGCCCCGTCTCCTTGTTGTGGGTTGCCCGTATTGACCCCAGGACCAGATTCAACGCATCTGGCCAGGGGACCCCCTCTTGGTGATACTTGGTCAACCTCTCTTTAATCACACGGTTCATTCGTTCGACCTGTCCACTACTCTGCCGGCGATAGGCTGTGTGAAACTTCCACGTGATGCCCAGCATCCTGCACACCTCCGCACACACCTCCGCGGTGAAGGTCGTTCCCCGATCCGAATCGATTTGGACTGGGAGACCCCAACGCGGAATGATATGCTGAGTCAACACCTTCGCCACATGTTTTGCTGTTCCCCGCGCCGTCGGGAATGCCTCCACGTACCGGGAAAACCGATCAACAATCACCAGGACCTCTCTCAGGCCCCGACAGAGAGGCAACGTGATGTAGTCCATCTGCAGCCATCTGAAAGGCCCAGGAGGGGCCGGCGTTGTCAAACATGGCACCCTCACCCGTGCCCCCGGGTTGACCTTCATGCACGGTGAACAGTGACTGACCACATGCGCTGCTTCCCTGCGGAATTTAGGACTCCACCACACCCGATTGAAACGCTGAAGCACCTGTTCCGCCCCGACATGTCCAAACGAATGGATCTGGGTAGCTAAATAGGGGAGCAACCGCTCTGGCGCCACCATCCGGAGACCGTGACGCCACACCCCATCCGGGTGTAGTTTAGCCCCCTCCTCCATCCACGTCCACACCTCTTCCCGACCGCTCTCGGCCTGCATGGCCGTCACATCTTTGATTGTGTCCACGCAGTAGTCTCCTGCCTTCAACACCGCTACCACCAGCCCGGGCGGCAACGCCCCTCGTGCCGCCTTCTTGGCTGCCTCATCAGCCAACATGTTCCCCCGGCCCTCAGGAGTCTCCTCTGGCGAATGCCCCGGTATCT
Organism: Notolepis coatsorum; assembly: GCF_963971535.1. Lineage (NCBI taxonomy): Eukaryota > Metazoa > Chordata > Actinopteri > Aulopiformes > Paralepididae > Notolepis > Notolepis coatsorum. The sequence continues at coordinate 13,807,176 of NC_140179.1, read as the reverse complement.
TGAGCACAACGACCTCTCTAGGAAGCCGGACTGCCTCAATCAACTGTTTCACCACCTCCCCATTCCTGATGGGGGTCCCCACTGCGGAGAGAAAACCTCGTTGTTTCCACAACTCCGCAAAATCATTGACCACCCCATGTGCATACCGAGAGTCAACATGGATGTTTGCCGTTCGACCCCTTGCATACTTGCAGGCCTCCACCAGAGCATGGAGCTCCGCCTGTTGGGCCGAGGTACCGGCGGGCAACCCACCCGAAGCCACAACCTCAAACTCACTGGTGACCGCCCACCCTGCTTTACGAACACCCTCCTCCACCATTGAGGACCCATCGGTGAACAAGATTAACTCTGGATTTTCCAGAGGAGTACTCCGTCTCTGTTCCGCCTGCTCCATGGCCTCAACCACCCCGTGGCAATCATGTTCCCCCTCTCCCTCCTGTTCGGCGGGGACCAACATGGTCGCAGGATTTGTTATCGTCGCTCTCTCGATCACCACCCCCGGGGCCTCTAGCACCGCTAGCCATTTTCCCCACCGGGCAGCTGTGACTTGGGAGGCCCGGTTCATGGTCAACAACGTGTGCACCGCGTGTGGACACTTCACCACTATGGTCTGATTCAGCACCAACATCAACACTGTCTGCACTGCCAGGAATACCGCCTGTACCGCTCGGAAACAGGGGCCGAAACCCTGTGCCACGGGGTCTAGACAAGCGGAGTAATAACCCACCGGTCTTTGGCGGCCACCATGCTCCTGGGTCAACACAGCCGTCATGTACCCATCCTTCTCTGCCACGTACAAAACATAGGGTCTACCCGCGTCTGGGAGCCCCAAGGCCGGAGCCCTAACCAAAGCCCCTTTTAGGGCCTCAAACGCGGCTCTCTGTTCCTCGTTGAGTTCAACCCTCTCCCTGGGCCCCGGGCTTCCTTTCAACATCTCCGTGAGGGGCTTCGCGATCGTCGTATAACTATCCACCCATGCCCTGTTGTAGTTACACATTCCCAAGAAGGACCGCAAATCCCGAACCGTTTTGGGGACCGGCGTCTCCCGGATGGCCTTGGTGCGGTCTTGGGTGATCTCCCTCGTTCCCTGAGAGATCCTCTGACCCAGGTAGATCACCTGTTCCTGCATGATCTGGGCCTTAGAGAAACTCGCCTTATGACCTCGTGCCCGCAAATGGTCCAAGAGTACTCTGAGGTCCCTCTCATGCTCTGCCTCACTGGTACTAGCCAGCAAAATGTCGTCCACATAATGGACATAGGCGGACGTGATGGTCGGCGTCTCCAATAGGTGGCGCCGCAATGCCTGATGGTACACCGTAGGAGAGTTGTGGAGACCCATTGGTGTCCGGAGGAACTGGTACTGCTCTCCCTCGATGGTGAAAGCGAACCACGGTTGAACCTCCTTCGCCAGTGGCACACTATAGAAACCCTGTGTCATGTCAATCACTGAAAACCAACAGTGTTCTGGTTTCAAGGTCCCAAAGATTGTGGACATATCTGCCACCAATGGTGTCAACTTGTCGACGCTCTCGTTGGCCACTCGAAAATCCACAGTCAAACGCCACTCCCCTGTCGGCTTTAATACCGGCCAGGCAGGGCTGTTAGACGCGCTGGGGGCCTTCTTGATGACCCCCCGCTCCTCAAAGATTTTTAGAAGCGGCCGTATCCCATTGAGAGCCTCCACGCTCAGAGGATATTGTCTGGTACATGGCGGTGGTTTTCCCGTGAACCTCACAGGTTCCATGTCCAACAACCCACAGTCGTTTTTGTCCGCGGCCCATATTGCATGTTCTGCAACCTCCGCCTTCACCAGGCGTCTCAAACGCCAAATCATCTTTCCCCCTTGGAACTCGATGGAAGAGTCCAAGGCCATCAACACGTCCAACCCCAACAGCGGCTGGCACACCGGCCCCACCCACACCCGTGTGTGCAGGGTTTTGGGACCCACCTGCAAGGAGAACAGATTGGTCTGTCTCAAATAGATTCCCCCCCCCTCAGCTCCTCCTGCGCGCATCACAGTATCACTCAAAGACACCCCGGTACCAACCATGTCGGAACCCGGGACCGCTGTCAATTCCGCCCCGGTGTCTATTAAAAAGTCAATGTCCTTTTGTCCATTCATTGCTATGGTAACGTACAGGCCATCTCCCCGTTGGGTGACTGCAGCCTGAAGTGCGCGGAGCTGGGGAGGGATACTCAAAAATGGCCCGCCGCTGGTGGCGGTGGCGGTGTCTGAGTCGAAGCCCCCAGCAACACGTCTCGATCCGCCAGGGGGAGGGACATCAACCTCTGAAAATCCTGTAAATCCCGGAGGGTCAGGCCGGTCCCCAGAGGGAGGGACGTGGCCCCCGTGACCACGGCTGGCTGTGCCCTGGCTATTGCGGGTGGTCCTCGGGATCTAGGGCGGCGGCCCACGTCACACTCGCGTGCTAAATGGCCCATCCTCCCACAGTTGTAGCACGACCCCCACTCCCAGCGGGACCCCTCTGGGCTCGCCCTCCCACGCCCCGGCCAACCCTCAAAACCCCTCTCCCAACTGGGCCCCTCTGGGCCCACCCCCCGTGGCCCCACCCGACCGTCCGGACAGGTGGCGGCATCCGGATTTCCGGTCAACACTCGAACCTTGGGCTCTGCAGCATCCTTCATGATCTGCAGATCTCTGTCTAACCTACACAGTGACTCCACTATGGCTCCATAGCCTGCCCGCCCCCAGGTGGGAGTGGACATGATTAAACCGTTTTGCAGCCGAGGTGCCACGGCTGCCACAAACGTTTGAGTCAACACTGGGCACTGTTTCTCCCCGATATTAGCTTCTGTAATATCATCTATGCCACTAAACCTCACAAAAGCGACCCTGAATCTGTCTTCGAACTCAATGAAAGACTCGGCCTCTCCTTGGCGACAGGCCAAGATCTGGGTCCAGTCCGCATTGACCCGGGAGAGTTTAGCTATCCATTCCCTGACTGCATCCCAACCTGCGTTGAGGTCCTGCCCCTCCTCTCCCAGTGCCTCGTTGATAACCCCGGTCAGATCCTGTCTCTCTCTTGTGGAGAGACGATGACTGAGAATGGCCAGGGCATCCCATGGGTGAAGGGAGTAAATCCCTCTTAATTTATTCAATTCATCCCATGCCCCCAGGCCAGCGGTGCGGGGATGACGCACCTTCTCACACCACCTCTCAATATATTCTGGTTTGGCCGGAACATAAGAGGTGTGCACTACTCGCTCTCCAGCTACAGTCTTGGGCCGATGTATCTTTAAAGGCCGCAAACTTTTGGGGTGTGAAGTGGAAGGTCCCTCTCCTTCCTCTGATTCACCACTACTATCCTCAAAGATATCCACGCCCCCAGAGGGAGCCAGATCTCTCCCCTGCCTCCCACCAGCCCCCTGCACCAACCCGCGTTCACCACTGGAGGGAGCCGGAGATCCACCCATTGCCCCTCTTTCACCCGGCTCTACCGTCTGGGGAGGCACGCTTGTCCTCCCAGCCCCATTCTTGTGGTGACGAATGGTTTCCGCCTGTCTCTCAACCTCCTGCTGTAATCTCAGCAGATTCCCAGCCTGCGTTTGTCTGATGTCATCCAGGGCGCGAACCTTCTGCTTCTCAGATTTCAAGAGACGATCTGCTTCAAGACGCGCGACCTCAACCATATTGCGTCGCGCCTGGCCCAAAATCACAATGGCCCATATCAATTTATCCTGAGCCTCCGAGAGACGAGTGAATTTTCCCCAGGCCTTCCTAATGTCGTTTAATTTCCAATTTCCTCTCTCATCTGGCACCACCTGGTATTTGGACACGATCGTCCCCACCACTGTTTCCAAAGCCATTTTCTCATGAATATATTTGGTCACACTCTCTTTGATGGCCTGTATCGACACATCCGGGGGAGCTACCCCCCCTTTCTCTCGCGTAGTTTTTTGTTTTTGGTCTTGCATGACTTCACAAGTGCGATCCAAAACTATGTCTAGAGTGGGAAATAAAATTAAAAGAAGAATACTCTTATCCAAAGAAAACCACACTGCACCAGCAAAAACCGCAGTTGCCGATGACTTATTAGAAAAACTCTTACACACAACAGAGCTGTCCGTCGCCCTATACCCTACGGGGCTGTCTCCGTCGCCCTGGAGCTGTACGTTGCTCTATACCCTACGGGGCTGTCTGTCGCCCTGGAGCTGTCACGTCGCTCTATACCCTACGGGGCTGTCTACCGTCGCCCTGGAGCTGTCACCGTCGCTCTATACCCTACAGGGCTGTCTACCGTCGCCCTGGAGCTGTCCACGTCGCTCTATACTACACACGGGGCTGTCTACGTCGCCTCCCGTCTCATTAAACTCAACCAAAAATAACAAGGAAAACCTCTGTCTTCACAAACTTCAACATTCATCAAGTCTTATGATCACAATGGGTTATTTATTTTACGTGTGCTTGTTCACAATGCTTATCTTTGTGTTGGCATGTGAGATTAAGCCCATAAATCAGCTTACGTTTAGAATTCTGGCTTCCTCCCACGCAGCAACATCCGGCTCAGTTTGTTAGATGTTCCGATAATCCCAGTGAGTGATGGATAGACGATAGTGTCCTGCGTTGTGTACTTTTTTAATGATCCCTCTGGTGTGCTCACGGAAACATCTGATAATCCCAGGCAGAATGAACACCTCACACGATTCAGTTGACAATCATCAAGGAGAACTTTATTCAACCAGACAGGGTAGTTTTACAGGAATAAAGTGGTCTTCCTTGACATACGCAGCAGCTTGTGATAAGGTCCAGTGATTTAAAGTTCATTTGATAAAGTCCGTTAATAAAAGTCCAATTGATCAGCTCCTCATAATCCTCTCTCTCTCTCTCTCGTTCCGTTATTTCTCAACTGAAGATGAATCACCCCCCCCCCCCCACCTCCTCCTGCTCCATCCTTATCTTAGGAATGCTGTTGTGACTGCTAGGCACCGGGTCGCCTAGCGACCTGCTCCAGACTTGCCCTACTTACACTATCTGAAGAGAGGGGTCACACCTCTTCTCTGCCATGCAGAGAGTAACTGTTTTGCTCATCAACATTAATTCATATTATAATCACAGACGAATCACCACAATTCTTCATAGTAAAGGGTTAACCTTCTGTAGTGGCAGTGAAAGGGTTCAAAGTATCGATGTATCCCAAACAGAGCATGCGAGCGGCGCGGAGCGGCCGAGAATTCCGCTCTTCGCTCTAGACGGCTGAGTTCCGCTCTCATTCGCTCATGTTGGCCCCCCCAAGCCGCTCTCGCTCGCTCAGCGCTCAGCTTCATTTGCGCATCAAGCACTCCCCGCTCCACAGAAAAAATTAATTTTTTTGGAGCATGATGTAAATTATCTTGATTTGACCAAACTACAACAGTCTGCACCCCCTGGGCCCCTTAACAATTGTTTGTATTGAGCCGTATTGTATTGTACCCATTCTGCAATGTTAATAAATAACGTTTATCCATTCAACTACTATGCTAAGATAGCTAGCCTAGCCGCAATGCTATGGCCGATCCCATTCACGTTAGCATGTAAGCTAACAAAAACAACAGTGCTTTTTGAGAGACTAAACTCTCCGCTCTTGGTGGTACATTGTGTTGATGTTGGTTTCGTTTTCATCAATAAATGAGGCAGAACACAGTGAATGTATCCCTTTTTTTTTTATTGCACTTTGTTTGTTTCTCACTGAAAATAAATGTTGCGTTCACCCGAGGTCCCGAGGTGATTTAAAGATGGCGGATTCTACTTTGACATAGCAGGATGTGTAGTGATGGTTCACCCTTCTCATTGGTTGAAAATGGCCTTCATGTTTGTACATCGCCACCTATTGCTTTGGCATTGTACTACATGTATATTACATCAGTTTAAACCACTGTGTGATCGTGTGCACTGAGCGGCTGGGAACGGCTCGGAGCGGGGGAGAGCTCTCGCTCCGGTGTCACTCTGACCCATTTTAAAACCCACTCCACGCTCACTTCAACATCCACCGTGCCGCTCGCGCTCACATGCTCTGATCCCAAATCAAAACACCAACTAGAGCTCTCTCTGCTCGTGCGTCATGATTGACAGTTAGTATTGAATCTCTATAATGCCTCATATTTCATAAGGCCTAACATCGACCTCCCACTCTTAATGTATAGCTTTCCACCCACTGTGTTAATGACAACCGTCTGCTCGTTGCTCTGCTGCTTCACTGGCATTTACATTAAGATAATGACTAAGGGTGTGTGTTTCTGTGTGTTATGTGTGAAACTAGGGCAGTGTGTGTGTGCGTGTGTACAGTAGCTTGGCGCTATGTAATTACTACTGCCTCTAACTATTAGCATTATTAAATAGTTGGTCTGTTTTATTGGCTCATTACATTATTGCCGCAAGCAGTGAGGAGCTCCTGAGCAGCGGAATTAATATTTAAGTCTTATGATTCATAATAGCAATACGTATCCATCATAATCAGGGCTTATAGAATTGCAGCTACAAATAGCATTTTTAATAATAATAGAATAGGGAAAGAATGTGGATCCCCCTGGCTGTGGACAGAAGGGATATATGGATGGAATTAGAATGCTTCTATATATTTATGCCTTTGATCAAGGCTGTTTATGAAGATGCTCTCATTATAATAATAATAATAATAATAATAATAATAATAATAATAATAATAATAATAATAATAATAATAATAATAACGTTATTTGTAAGAACCTTTCATACAGAAACTGCAGCTCAAAGTGCTTCACAACAGAAAAAAGACAGGCATAAAATGAACACATTAGGATCTAACACCCCAACAGGCCACCTTGTTTATGGTTTGATTCAGTTTTAAAAATAGACAATAATAAAAAGAGTAAGATAGAATAGTGCAATAGTGCAGTGCAATAAGTAGTAGAATAGAATAGACATGAAATGAGCACAAAGTGCAGACATAAAATCAGTGCAATAAAATATCCCATTAATTAAGTTTGTTGTTTGAGCAGCAAGATTTATTGTATAAAAAAAGACGTTCATTTTCCATGAAGTTACAGATTATCTTAATTTTCTGCATCACAAGAGAACTTGGTCCTCATTGACAATAATCTCTAACGCCAAAATCAGACTACACAATATCTTTTGTCACCATGTCAGATTAGGTTAATAGAATCATAGCATGGTAAAGAAAATCTAGCTGTGTCTTGGCAGCGTGTTTGTACCCGACAGATTGCCGGATGCCGTCTTGGCGGGATTTGGACGCCTCATTTTGAGAAGTTTTTTTTTTATCTACTTTTTCTCCTCCTATTTTGCGTGCATTTGCCCCCTACTTGCCGGTCTAGGGAGCCCTGAAGTCTATCAGATGCTTCCTCCGATACATAGAAGACAGCCAGCAGCCTCTTTTCACCTGACAGCGCGGACTCTCATTGGTGAAGTGTAACGCGTGGGAGGATCACACTACCTTCACCAGTTCCTTCCCTTGCTGTGCAGGCGCCCTGACCGACCTGTAGGAGTCGCTGTTTACAACGACCAGGATACCACCCACCGGCTTCCCACCCGCTGACACTGCCAATTGTGTCAGTATGACGACCGGCCAAGCCGGAGGCACCGCTGACAGCCGGATTCGATACCAGTGTCTCTGCGGTGGTAGACAGACGCTTAGGCCGCTGCGCTACCCGGCCGCCTGAATTGGATTATTCTTTTTGCAGTACATCAGATGTGAGGTAAGGACTCTATGTTACCAATCTTGGGTTAATCCGATGTTTTTTTCGTAACGATCACAACGTGTGTGTGTGCCGTTGGCGGCGACCAAAGCACGGAGGGGTGACTTTTCCTCCCCCGCTTCCGTGCGTGCATGATGAAACATAATACAGATAATCTAGCGTTTATTTCAGAACGATTCATAAATCAAGCGACAAATGGCACGATTTCTAAGGAAATGCATTGAAGCGCCGTTTGCTGGAGTTTATTGGGATTCGACTATACTCATATTCACCACGGTATAAAACGGAAATCTATGTATGAAAAAATGATCTGTTTTTTGCATGTTGACCGTGTTAAATAATTACTAAGTTAAGACACAGCACACCCCCCCTCACAGGCCATGATCCAGGAGACACATAAATAGGCTTACAGCACACACACCCTCACTCTCAACACACATACACACACACACATACACATTGACTTTAAGTTCACGCTGGACACGGCTGCATCTGGCAAAGCTCCAGACCAGATCACAATCAGTGTATCCACTTAAGTCCATTAGAACCTTTGGTGAGGGATCTCACCAGATTAGCCAGATCAAATAATTCAACTCATTGTCACAAGATGCCACAAGTCGACACACACGCACATATGGGCACGTAAAAGTGCGTACCACGCACGCCTGACATACAGGCTGACCAATACACACAGACAGACAACGTGCACTGAGGAGAGACACCACATACACACACTGGACTAGGGCAGGGGTTCCCAAACTTTTCAGGCCAGGACCCAGAAAATAAGGCGTCAGAGAGCCGCGGCCCAATGCACATCGTCTGGCTTTTTTTTTTTTTTTTTTTTTTTTGCCAGGCAACCGATTTTTTAAGCCAAATATCACTTCAATCCTATTAAGTTAGTTATTCATTTATATGTGCTATTTATGAGAGGGCTAACTTGTTGCAAAATAATAATGATAATAATAATAGCCTCATTAAAATACTATTGTTGCTTCGGTTGTTTTCAGCGTTTTATGTGCATAATCTGTTATTTAGTTTGAAATGTTCGTTGAAATAAGTAGATTTTTCGTTTTTGTTTATTTATTAAGTTAATATAAAACCATAGTCACATTTTAGAATACAATAGAATAGAATTTTAGAATACAACTAGAAACACTGTCCTGGCCTGCTTCTAAGTTCAGTGGCCTGAAAAAAAAAAAAAATAATAATAATTTTTTTTAAATCATCTCGCGGCCCACCCGTGGCTGCTCGCGGCCCACCTTTGGGTCGCGACCCCGACTTTGGGAACCACTGGACTAGGGGACTAATAAAGATCACCCTCACAGGGGAGGAGGGGACTTGACTTAACTTCTCTGCTTTGACTTCGACTGGACACTGCTGCACTGACTGGACTGGACGGACGAGACTGACGAGACAATGACTTGACTGCATTTTCTTTTATACACGACCGGCCGGTTGTAACAACTAGATTTCAATTGTACCACTTTTTATACCACTTTGCTTATTAACTTTTAGTTTTTATATTACTTAGCTTGTTCACTTTTTATAATAAATACCAGTCAAAAGTGTTTCATCTCTTTTATCTTTAAATATCTTATTACAACTTTCACGTCCGAGTTTAAAACGTGACAATTTGGTGTTCCCTGGGTGGGCCTTCATTCAGACTTACCAGCCTGTTTGCGGACAATATTGACTGAACATCCACTCAGAGGATCCACTTTCAAAGGTAAGCAGAAACCTGTTACGTTAAGTCGAAATCTGCATAGTTAAAACAGCCGTTATGAGTGGATGCATTCTCATTATTGTCTTGTGAATAAGTTGCTAAAAATATAAGTAAACCCATTGAATTGTGTTGTTGAAATGGATATAAGCAGGGTGCAATCTACATTTCTATCTAAAAACTTTTTTATTCTTTTCCCTCACACCTTTCTCTCTTTCTTTTTCCCCTAATACCAAGTTAGAGTCACCCATTTATTTAAGTTAGAGCCACAGGTAGAAATACCATTATTTAAGTTAGGGTCGTTTATTTAAGTTAGAGCCACAGGTAGAAATACCATTATTTAAGTTAGGGTCGTTTATTTAAGTTAGAGCCACAGGTAGAAATACCATTATTTAAGTTAGGGTCGTTTATTTAAGTTAGAGCCACAGGTAGAAATACCACTATTTAAGTTAGGGTCGTTTATTTAAGTTAGAGCCACAGGTAGAAATACCATTATTTAAGTTGAGGTTGTTTATTTAAGTTAGAGCCACAGGTAGAAATACCATTATTTAAGTTAAGGCTGTTTATTTAAGTTAGAGCCACAGGTAGAAATACCACTATTTAAGTTAAGGCTGTTTATTTAAGTTAGAGCCACAGGTAGAAATACCACGTTAGTGTCACGTTATTCCCATATTTCATATGGCTAGGTTATGGTTTGGTTAGAGTCTACAGTTAGTGCCACAGGTTAGTGTCACGTTATTCCCATATTTCATATAGCTAGGTTATGGTTTGGTTAGAGTCTACTAGCTAGATATGCAACGTATAATTAGCAGAATCTTAAATTCTAAGTGTTATTTTATGTCCAAATGTGTGGAATATTTATTGTGTCTTGAAGGCTGTATCCATGGGCCATAAGCTGTTTCCTTGAAATAGTGTAATGCTTTGTCAGATATGGTCCGTATGATGCAGGCTCCAGGCCTCGCCGTCGGAGAAAGGTGGGTGTAGAGTGGTACCTGCACGGTGGGTTTCGCGGGGTGGATTTTGCTCGGACTGAGTCCATTTGAGCCCAAGTGGGTACAATTTACTCAGTTTGGGTAAGGTGTGCTCAGTTTGTGCGAGGTTTGCTTGGTGAAATTTACTGTGTATATGGTAGTGATTGAATGGTATAAGCAGCGGTTATATCGCAATGTATATATAATATGTGCATTGCTATGTTCTGGGTAAGGAGACCATTATCGTTATATTAAAATGAATATACTAGTGGTAGGGAGGCCAACCTATTGTTATTAAAGTATATATCGTTCATATTGCATTATTGTGCTGCTCTGCAGAAGAGGGGTGGTGGCTTCGCGGACTTTTGAATCCTTCACTGCGGCCGCGCGAGGGAGGGGAGGTCTGTCGAACCGCTCACGTTTGAACCCTCTTGGCATTGCAGTTTCAGACTATGCGTTGACGATTAGATGAATGTATCTAGTTAATTAAAGATAGGCGGGTATATGCTCCAGATCTGAGAAGAAGCGGGTATTATATTATGCTATATGTGCAGTTGTGGTTAGTTGCAGTTGTGTTTATTTTATGTGGATGTGGGTAGAGCTGCCGCGGTATTGATGTTTTCCTTACCGCACAAATTTGCGAAATATTTCCTACCGCTGCGGTTATTACCGCACACACACAAAAAAATTTAAAAAAAAAGTTTGAATGCATTTTTATTTGGAGGTCTACTCTTTATAGCATATAGCCTGCCTCTAGTCTAAATGTCTATCTTTAGAGGATGACTTTGCAGCATGAATATTGTTTGGGATTCGGCAAGCACGCATTCGTTATTAAAAGTGAAACACGGATTCGAAGTCTCCCCTCTGTGTCGCGGGCAGGGGTGGTAGCGGCGCGCCCGCCGGTTACCCCCCGACCCTTTCTTCTTCTTATTATAACATTACTACTTATGATTACAAAAGCATTCGTTTTGTGGCATTAACGTTATATAGTTACACGTTCAATAACATCAGCGTATTTACCGGACCATAGCAAGGCAAGCGTTACTCAATTCATATCTCAGTTCCTTTCTTTGCTCAGAGCGTGCCGAGTTGTACCCATTCTGCGGTCTGTTAATAAAGTTTTCAATCAGACAAGTGTATAGAACGAAGGGCTTTTATTATAACATTTCGTTGCAGTAAAATCATTATGCCTCGTTCCCTGAGGAGCGACGGTAATCCACTCCGGTCTCCGGTGGGAGCTAACGTATTAGCCGTGTTGTGACTGTGAGCTCTGATCAATGGCTGACATTCAGGAAGTAAAAGCACTGCAAGACGCTCCAACGTGTGACGCGTATCTCTTCTGACCAATCAGTGGTCTGCAGTGTTTCATGTGACTTTTCTGGTACCCAATAGGGTCGCTTGGAACCTCGACAGAGAAGTAGGGTATATCTGCAGAGCCGCAAGCCCAACGAGAGCAGGGTACTTTATTATTATTATAAAAAACAGCGGTGATGCGGTATTCAGCCCAACTCTGCGGTGGGCATGATGTAACAGCGATACCGCGGTAATACCGATACCGCGGCAGCTCTAGATGTGGGTTGCATGTACCAAACTTCTCCGTTGCGACCACTCTGAACACCGCCGTGCACACTGCCAGATCACCACCCCGGCACGCCAGCCGCAAGCGAAGGCGGGCGGGCTGGCAGGCGACCAGCGCTTCACTTTCGCTCCCATGTTAACGGGCGTAGCTGTGCCCACCACGGGCGCGCGACTCGTGGGCTGGAAGCAATCGTTTTCGTTGGATACAGAGGCGTGCACCACGCGCATGTTCACAGAAATATTATACACTCAATATCTGCGTTATTACCACACATATAGATGCTGTTCAACCAGCAATCTTTATCTTTCCCAATGCGAATTAACCATATTACGGAGTACAGTCACACTGATCATCATTCTATAATGAATTCTGATATTCTAATTAAATATATAATAACTGGTTATACATGCAAAATGGACAATAGAACACTAGAACTGGAAATCTTTAAAGACACATATGGACTATGCATTTACAGCTATTCCTATGTAAATGTGCCTTCCACCCTGCGCTTTCAATGCAAACCTGCGAGTGTCTGAGTGTGTGACTCCATGGTCTGCCTGCGCCGGCCCGTCATGGGTTCACGGCTGTAAGTGCGTTTTCTGCTTCCAGCCGCTGCGTCCTATATCAGGTTTTTCGCGTATTACACATGCATGAACAATATAATATACCTAATGGGGCGATACGGATATCGTTTTCATCGTTCATTCGTTTGGCTCTGGCAAACATAACCTTCCCGTGTGATAGAATAAAATATATCTCAAAACTGTCCTTTTCCGTTATATGAAAATTGCTTTAATTCCGGACTCAAGGTCCAGTTCGTTGCATGCCGATTAAAGACCCCCTAGTAGGGTCATCTGTGGCACTTCCGTGACCGTGGAGAGCGAAGGTCCGTTTCTCAATGGATTTGTCATCTAGGAGGGTTAATAAACAAATTTAGCCGGGGTGTATTTTTTTTAAAGGCGGGGAAAATTCGTGAGAGACCAAAATCCAAAATGGCTGGCGTGGAAATTTACTTTTTAATGGTTTGACCTACAACGATGCACAATACATGGTTTCAGAGCTTATTTTGACCAAGGAATACATATTTGGTGTTTATATAATGATTTTACCTATTGTTGACCTTCAAATGCAAGATGGCTGCCAATTTCGAGCTCCAAAAGGGATCTTTTTCAAAATCGTCACAGAGCCTTCATATTAGGCTCTAATGAAAGCTCTGCTCATGATGAGTTGAATAATATACAGTATAAGTACACAGAAGTAATCTCTGAGGTCAATAAAGTCAGTTTTGCACTATAGCCTAACATAAAATAGTATTCTGTATGCAAAGCTAGCAAGGTTAGTTGCTTGAGCCGAATTTAACCCGTGTGCGCTGCTTATTTATTTATCTTACTTTGGTGTTAACAAAAACTATGGGTCCGAATGTACCACATCACTGGACAGCGCACTACCACTGCTATCAACCTGGGCGTAAATGTCCATGGCATGACAAGGAGTAAAGATCTGGTAGACACTCTGCACAAGAGTGGTGTCTGCATCAGCTCTGCAGATACACTGCTCCTCTATGACCACTGGGCTCTGATGGATGTGGAGGCATCAGCAACCTGCCCACAGGAGATCGCAGACAGCAAGCCAGCTATCGTGATCATCGACAATGACGACTTCAAGATTGACACTATGACAGGTGTCCTACTACAGGAGCCCATCGAACAAATGTCATGTACGTGCAGCCAGAGAGCTATGAAAAGAAACCAGGCAAAGAGACTGCTGAAACGCTCACCAAGAAGAAGGAAATTTCTGCACAGCTAAAGCAGAAGTGTGCAGAACTGACAATGGTTTGCCATTACAGATGCCCCCCTGGTAGCAAGAGTGAGCCACCTGCTCGTCCCGGGGTAGATCCACCAATGGATGGGTCAGCTCCGCAGCGTGCTCGCTCTGTGATACATGCACTGTCTCGTGTAGACAATCATGGTACAAGACCACCACCTGAAGAGCAGCGAGTTCCAGGATACAAGGTGCCCAGTCCTGCTGTCATTCACCACCCAACAAGAGCAAGCCTTACTACCACACAACATACAATGAACCTACAAGCAAGTCAGTGGTGAATGACATCGGCCAACGTGTAGCAGAGGGCAATGCCCTCGCACAACCAATGGGACAGGCGCTGTTTCGATAGTGCCTTACCGGCACGAGAACCACCGTGACAGAAAAAAGCTGATCGATAACCCTGAGGTCCTGAGTACGGCTGAGGTAAATTCCCAAAGCACGGACCGGACATGACAGGTGAAGGCCCGCATCTAACTCACTAGCGTGAGGAGGCGGATGAAACGCCTGAACCACAATATCCCTGGAGCGGAAGGAACTCCGGATATTTTTAGGCATGAAGGCAGGATTAGGCCGCAGAGTGGCACCGCAATCGGAACGAAAAGACAGGCACTCTGGACGTACCGAAAGAGCACAGAGCTCACCCACGCGTTTAGCGGAGGTGACAGCCAGCAAGAACGCGGTCTTGAACGACAGCCGTCCCAACGGCGCTTGCTCAAGCGGCTCAAACGGGGCCAAGGACAACCGACCGAGGACCAATTGAAGATCCCAACTCGGAGCCAAAGAGCGTTGCACCGGCTTAACGCGTCGAGCGCCAAGCAGGAAACGCTTCACAAGAGGGTGGCTGAACAAGACATCCCCCTCAAATCCCTCATGATAGGAGGATATAGCTGCTGCATATACCCTCACCGTCGAAGCAGACAGTCTATCAAGGAGAGACTGGAGGTAACCAAGGACAGCATTCAGGGGGCAGGAGACTGGGTCCCGGCCCCCCGCCTTACACCACTCTTGGAACATACGCCATCTGCCCGCGTAAAGCGCGACAGTGGAGAGAGCATGCGCATTCCGGATGGTATCAACCACAGAAGGGTCCATCCTCTCCAGACTTACCCTCCCACCAGCCACACCATCAGACGTTGGACCAACACCGGGTACTGAAACAGCGACCCGTGTTGCTGAGAGAGGGCCGTCGCCGACCAAGGAATAACCCAAGGCGGAGAGACCAGTAGCTGGATCAAGACCGGGAACCACACTGCCGTGCCCCGGTCCGGCGCGACCAGGATCACCGTCCTGCGCTCCCTCCGTATCCGCTCCAACAGCTGACTCAACAGCTGTACAGGAGGAAAGGCGTACAGAAGACCGGGCGGCCATGGAAAGATCGAGAAGGCATCCACCCCCAAGGGGGGATGATCTGCCCGACTGACCAAGAACCACAAGGGGCACTTGTGAGAACGTCGGCTTGCAAACAGATCCACGAGGCCTCCCCGAAGCGATCCCAGATCTGCCTGACTATATCGTGGCGGAGTTCCCACTCGTCGTAACGAGGACCGCCCCGAGACATCATATCTGCGCCCACATTCTCTAGACCAGGGATGTGGAGCGCTCTCAGACTGCGCAGCCTGCGAGATGCCCATAGCCAAAGTTCGACCGCCACCCGGTGCAGGCGGATGGAACGAGTCCCACCCTGCCTGTTGATATACGCCGCTGCCGTCATACTGTCCGTTCTGACCAGAACGTGCTCGCCTACCACCAGGTGGTCGAACCGTTTGAGGACCAGGAGGACCGCCTTCAATTCGAACACATTAATGTGCGGGGTAGACGGGCCAGCATGGACCTTCGTCCAGCTGCCCCCCACTGCGTTGGTCCGACACGTCCCTCCCCAACCCGTGAGAGAGGCGTCGGTGAAGACTGTGACGTGTGAGCGCCTGCTGCCCATGGGGACCCCAATGGTGAGGATACCCAGCCTCATCCAATGGGCCAGATCTCCCCATATCGACAAAGGAACCGTCAACCGTTTCCATTTGTCCCTCACCGGATCTATTCCCATAGAGAAGAACCACCTCTGTATCCTCCTCATGAAGAGGAGGCCAAGAGGAACCACCGTGTGAGCAGATGCCATCATACCGAGCAGGCGCATCACTTGCAGCGCCGTGACCGTCCCTCCCAGACGGAAACCCCCGAGCGTGTGTAGGATAGACACCCTCCGCTGCTCCGAGAGGGTTACAATCATGGGCCTTGACCTCAGCGTCAAGCCGAAGTACTCCACCTGTTGACTGGGAAGAGGTGTACTCTTCTTCCAGTTCACAGCAAAACCCAGCCTGGTGAGGAATTCCACCACCAGCCTGGTATGAGACCTGGCAACCTCCTCCGACCGGCTGAGGAGTAGAATGTCGTCGAGATAGAATAGAACCCGTATTCCCCGACGACGTAGAGGCTCCAGCGCAGTCGCTACGCACTTGGTGAATGTGCGGGGAGCCAGAGAATAGCCGAACGGCAACCTCTGGTACTCGTACGCTACGCCCTGAAACAGGAACCGCAGGAACTTCCTGTGAGGAGGGAAAATCGGGATGTGAAAATACGCATCCTTCAGGTCTATGGAGGTGAACCAGTCTCCCCTTCTGACAGCAAGCAGCAGGAGTTTGACGGTCAACATCCTGAACGGTCTCGCTACAATCATACGATTGAACGCGGACAGATCCAGTATAGGTCTGACCCCCCCCCCCCCTTTTTCTTGGGCACCAGAAAATAACGGGAGTAGACGCCAGACATCACAAAGATTGGATCTCGTCGGCCAGGGCTGTCACTGCTTCCGACCCTGACAATAGGGTCGGCACCAAACCTGAGAACGGAGGGTGGGGTTGTGCGAACTGCAAAACAAGCCCCTCCCTCAACGTTCTCTCTATCCACCCCTCCAAACGGCATTCTTGTCGCCATATGTGAAAATAATCCCACAGCGCACCCGCCGTCAACTGACGCTGGGCCGCAAGGAACAGTAGATAGTTGGCCCGGTCCCTCCCGCTGTGCGACGCACCCAAGGGGGGACCCCGACAGAAGCTGCCATCAAACTGGTTGACACACCCCCCCCCCTGAACACCCCTCTAGCGCATGCTGAGGAGTTGTTCCCATGGGCTCCTACACGCCGTAGCCCTGCAGTGATATTGCTATCACCCAAATCACGCTCGCCTCTTCTTTGCAGACCACTGCCGCTCTCACGGGAGTGGGAGGCATCAGCGTGACACCCCACCTGGCGAAGGCGAGGCCGGGGTAACCCTTGCTGTTCATTCAACTGAAGAGGCCTCGAGTCCCCCTGCTGACCACTGTAACTAGTGGCAGCCGTAACACCAGGCTCACCCATCACACAACGTGTGGTGCAGGAGCCACGCGATAGCACAACCTTCTCACGGACAGACCCAGGCTCAGCCATCAACTGGGTGTCAGCCCCTGTCCCCATGAGAAGTGAAAAGTGGGGCAGCATGCGCTTCAAAGAAGGTTCGCGGCCCGCAGCCAAAGGAAAACGATCAGAGCCCCTCTTCCATTGGTGACGGAGAGAGGATTGAACGGGGAGCGGGCTGCTCGCGGCAGAATGACGACGGCTTGTTTGATCCAAGCCGAATTCACCCAAAATGGCCGATCCCTCGGCCGCCAAGGCTGTCGGCCTTGTGGATCCCCGTTGACTCTCCGCCCAGGGTACCACTGGCGGGGAAAACATGGCCGCCTGTCGAGGGCCTCGCCACAGTCGTTGATGAGGCCGTGCTCCAACCTCTGGCTGCACAGCGTGAGGCGGTGTGGGACCCAGATCAACAACCGCCTGCGCCTCCACAGAACGACCAAAAAGTCCTTCAGTGGAAAAAGGAGTCGTGAGGAGAGAAAACCTATCCTCTTCCCCAAGAGGAGAGTGCTCCAACCAGACATACCCATTAACAAACGTTGATAGCATCCTAATCCTCCCCACAGTTATAGCTTGCGACTGAGTCAAGATCTCTATAACACCACAAATATGCAACATGTTTATAATGTCGGCTGGACCCATTAAGCCCCACTACCCGACGCCAATGTGGATAGGAAAATAGCCAGCTGAGCCATAACACTGGCCGCCGCTAAAAACCATCCTGCAGCAGTATACCACTCATCCGTCCATACTGCCACCCTCCGAGCCGATTCGCTCTCAAGCATCGGCCGGGTGGGACATCGTTCATCCCCGCCGGGGCACAGGATCAAAGCTACCTGGCTACTTAGCCACGGTACACCCGGCCTGCACCCTGTTGTCAGCCCTTTTACCTGTAAAAAAGGTAAATAAGACTCAGCGAAACCCCCCACATTAGCTACCGACTGACCTTCATCAATGAACCGGGCAAGAGGAGGGAAAAACGGCAACGTCCCGCGGCGGGGAATATTAGAACAGCGACCCATTTCAGCATTAGCATTAGCAGTAGCAGTAGCATTAGTAGCATTAGTGTTAGCAGCATGCTCCAGGATCGCCAGGAAATCGTCCACTGCAGTGGAACGTTCACCAAGCCATCCCGCCCCTGGCGCCGACACACTCCACAGCATTACTAACACCAACATCAATGCCTGATGACACAGGGCCTACCTGTGTACAAGCCGGCTCGATAGCCAAACCTTGCACGCTGCTCCTTGATCTGCTGCCACTATTTTTTTTTTATCCACTTTTTCTCCCATTTTCTATTTTTTCTCCCATCCCAATTTCGTATCATCCAATTCAACCCTCCCCTGTCTCGAACGCTGTTTCTTGCCTCCCACAAGCCGGCTGAAATGTGGACTAAGTCATACATAGCACGAGTCCCCTCCGATACTCGAGGTAACAGCAGTCGCATTTTTTTCACCTGCGCTTTGGAGGGGCGCCGCCCCCATCGCTTCCTGATTCTACTGCGCAGGCGCACCAACCGACCTGTAGGAGTCGCTGTCCACAACACCCATCAGTTTCCCACCCCCTAATACTGCCAATGTGTATTAGTACGGACGACCAGCTAAACTGAAACAATGTGGAGCGCTGGGCTCGAACAGGCGAACCCAGCGTCTCCAGTATTCGTGGTGAGCGCCTTGCCCACTGCACCACGTAGCCGCACTAATGATTGATAGTATTAAACTGGAAAGGGTATTTGACAATACATTTCTGGGTGTAATAATAGACCACAAACTCAACTGGAAACCTCAAGTCAAATATGTCAGGACTAAATTGGTGTTGGTGTTTTATGTAAGATAAGACATATTCTAAACCAAAAAACACTATACACTGTACTGTACACTCTTCCTACCATATATTAACTACTGTGCGGAGGTGTGGGGTAATACCTACAAAAGCACTCTACAGCCAATATGCACCATGCAAAAAAAAGCAATCAGAATAATCAACAATGTAGGATATTATGAACACACCAATAACTTATTTATAAAGCTACAAACATTGAAATTTATGGACCTAGTTGATTTCAAAACTGCCCTCATTGTATACAAAGCCAGATACAAACTAATCCCAGGCAACATTCAAAAATGGTTCAGAGACAGGGAAGGAGAATATAACACTTTGAGTGCCAGCAGGGGGCGCACGATTTATCGCTTGAATGCCAGCCTTTTTAGACAGATTTTCCGATATTTCATGATTTTCGCGGAGCTATTTCTATATTCTATATTATGGCTATGTGTCTAATACGATCAAGATTTCTCGTGGCTGGCACTCAAAGTGTTAAACAACCAATGGTACACACTACGCTGAAAAGCATGTGCATATCTGTTTGTGGAGTGAAGTTGTGGAATAATTTACCTGAATACATCAAACTGAGTAAACATTCGAGAAATACAGAAATGAGTAATGAGGATAAACAAAGTTATGTTATATTGTGTTATGTAGTGCTGTACTGTATTCACTGCTGTCAAGTGAATCATGTTTTTTTTTCTTTTCGTACTATAAGTAAAAGTATATTCTATATTGTATTATACTAAATTATGTTATATCTAGTCAAATTAATGGAAGAACAAATGTAAATGTAAGGGGATAGGGATCAATACGCTTAGCTTCCCTCTACTCCTTTTTTGGACATGTCTGCTAACTAAATACATTGCTCTTGACTTTTTGTTTATAATTCCTTTTTTCTATGTTTTGAATTTTCTAAATTTTTTGTTGTTATGATTGTTCTGTTTGACGGAGCAAGATACCGTGATTTGTTTGGAGGAATATGGAGAATACATGTTAAAAAATAACATGAATGATGAGTGTGTACGTGTGGATGCGTGTGCTGTGAGTGTATTTGATGGTTTGTTACATAGTGTTATTGTCGTTGAGCATCCTGATGGCCTTGGAAGGTGTTACAGCCACAGCCAGGGCCTTTCTCTCCCCTGTCTATCAGCAGGTCCCCGCTACCATATATGGGCCCCTCCACGTTCCAGCTTCACCCTCAGCCTGCCTACACACCTGAGGCTCATCTCATCATCACTGAGCCAGGATAAGAGGTCTTCACCCCTGCCACTCCTGGTCCGAGTGTTGTTTCACCTGTCTTGGTATTAGGACTATTATCTGGCCCTCTATATTCTAAATATATTTAGGCCATGTCCAGACTAAAACGATTTCGGTCATGTAAGAGCCAAATCTTGAAAAGTCATATTTTGAATATATTTGTATTTTATATATTTAGTTATTGCATAGAAAATGAGCAGTAGTTTAATTTGTAATGCTGTGGTATGCTATAAGCCATATTTATAATTCAGTTTCGAATTATTCTAAGAATTAATGATGCATGTACTTTAGATGTGTTATTGCGCATGTGTGAGAGTCCAGACTCGCCGTGAGCATGTATTGTCTAGTTAGTAGTGAGACAGTGTCCATGCAGTTAGGAAGCACATAACTTTTTGACCGTAGTCCATTGATCCTAGTCTGGTCTATATCCTATGAAGAACGATGTTGTATATTTTGTGACTGCCCAAATGAAAGTAAAGAACCTTCAAACGTATCCTGGAGTCCGTGAGTGTACATCATAATTGTGGATACAGATTTGTATTAGCCATTGGACACGAGTCTGAAACCTTTTTGCTGCACACACTCAAAACGAAATGGTAAACGAAAGTCTAAAGAAATTCTGCCATTACAGGTCGTATCAGGCAAAGTATTTGATCGTTTGCACCTTTCAGCCACACGGAACTGTGTTCTGGCAGCCTGAAGACGCTACTTTCTGATACCAGGTCCCAGAGTGCGCAATTCTGAAGACGCCCCCCATTGCGTCACCATCTTTACAAGCGAAACGCGTCTTCTCCTGAACCGATGACGCGATAGCCTACCTCTCCCTTACCCCACGTGTGAAAACATCACAACAACAATGGCATGTACAGAGTACTACCACCGTCGACAACAGATTGACATCTCCCTTAATCCGCATGCAAACCCAGACAAAAAAAAGAAACATGATACTTATGTCTTATATGTCCTGGCTAGAAGTGTTTATTAACCCATTCAGTGCCAACCACGAGATTAGTCGGGTTAACTCGCCATGCGTTGAGTGCCAAGACCCGAGAAAACTCGGGTTTTAATCGTTATTTCTTTTATTAGCAATATCCATAAATTTGTCATCCATCCAGCCTGACGTCATCATTGGGAATGGGTCTGAGCTTGAAAAGGGCAAATACCGCCGCCTATCGTCTCCCGGATGGTATTGCACATCATTGGATTGGATTGGGTGGGACTGTGCATCAGAAAGAAACTCCCGGTGTCCCGGGGTTTCCCTTCTCGGGCAAGCAGTAGCTGTTACCACATTCACTGGGGAGGCTCGGAGCAGCGTCGATTATGTGTTTTGGTGCTATAACGTTGGATCAATAAACGCGATCAATATTTGGAATGGTGATCAGGAATTGGATTAATCTTTTTGCAGAACATCTGATGTGAGGTAAGGACTCTATTTTACCAGTCTTGGGTTCATGTGTGTGTGTGCGTAACGGCGTAACGTTAGCGCTGACCACGGCATGGATAATCGGTTTTCCAGCTCGCTTCTCTAGCATGCATAAGTACACATATACTATCGATAATCTAGCGTTTATTTGAAAACTATTCATAAATCAGCCGAAAAATTACGTGTTTTGTGTATTCCACTAAAGAGCTATTATCGCGGAATTTCTCTGGAATTACTAGTACATCTCCAAAACTATACTCTTATTCAAAATGGTATAATCGTACATGTTGACTGTAAGCAAGTCATTGATAAGCGAGGGGTGTTTTAGACCCATAGCCATAATTTAAGATATAGTTTAAGCGTTCGCAAATTTGCCCGTCCTCCCATTGACTTCAGTGTTGGCACGCTAGCCCTAATATGGTCAAAAGGGCGTGGCTCTGAATGAGTTAAACACCAGGAGTTATTATTAAACAACAATGGCATGTTCGTGTTACATAAGCTATTGAGCTTGATCGGGAGGCTACTGGGATGCAATACACGATACTAACTAGAGATTAGCGTCACATAGCTGGCCTTTTTCTGAAAACCCATGCAAGCACATATTGTTCCATAGCATACGCCTTCAGTTGATCATGACAATCATCTCTTACCTTGACGATTAAAAAGCCTCCATAATTTAGTAAATAAAGCTGTAGCCAGCCAGCTAGCATTGATGCTATTCAAAATGCTATCCACATTAGCTAAATAGCTAACCAACTAAATACAATAGACAGTGGTATCCTGAGGTAACGTTAAATACAGACGTTTGCTAGTCGAAATGACTGGACACACACAGGGACAAGTTAAACATCAATCAATAAATTTATTCCAACAGGTAGTTTGAGCTGCATGTGAGCCGCGGTCTTTCTCTCCTCTCCTTTGGAGACTAATGTTACGTTAGCTCGAAAAGCACAGAACCGGCCGACACAAGTTAAGCTGCTAGCAAACACTAACACTTCCGGTCGAGGGTTTTCAAAATAAAAGAGCGACGTCTAAAAACAGTAAAGACATTTATTTTGTACATTTGTGGCACGCACTTATTATCTTGAAACGGTTTTGTTTTTACGGAAACCTTTTAGTCTGGACAAAGCCTTAGCCTGTGTCATTCTAACATGTTCTCCTGTGTGTAGGATCACACACCTCCAGCCTGCACCCCCACCCTTGGACATCACCAGCCTGCACTATCCCGGGACCTCATGGACACACCTAACTCGCCTGTATTCCCTCACTGCAGCCTGCCTTGTCATCTACCAGGTTTACCATTAACACATTGGTTGCCAATAACGAGATTTCTCGTTATTTAATCGTTATTTCTTTTATTAGCGATATCCATAAATTTTTCATCCGTCCAGCCTGACATTATCATTTGGGAATGGCTCTGAGCTCGAAAAGGGCAAATATCGCCCCCTATCGTCTCCCGGATGGTAATGCACATCATTGGATTGGACTGAGTGAAAAAGTGCATCAGAGAAATACTCGGTCCAGGATTTTCCTATCGCTGGCAAGCAGTGTCGTGTTACCAGACTCACTGGCGAGGCTGGAAGCAGCTTGGATTATGCGTTTCGGACTATAACGTTGGATCAATAAACGCAATCAATATTTGGAATGGCGATCAGGAATTGGATTCATCTTTTTGCAGACCATCTGATCTGAGGTAAAGAATCTGTTACCAGTTTTGTGTTAATCAGAGTTGTTTTTCACAGATTTCACAACGTGTGTGTGTGGCGTTAGGCACTGAGCGCGGCACGAATAATGCTTTTTCAGCCCGCTTTTGTATCGTGCATAAGAACACAAATACTCTCGATAATCTAGCGTTTATTTGAAAACTATTCATAAATCAGCCGGAAAATGACAACGTGTTTTGTGTATTCCAGTAAATGGCTATTTTCGCGGAATTTCTCTGAAATTACTAGAACTCTCCGAAACTATACTCGTATTCAAAACGGTATAAAACAGAAATGTACTGATGAAAAAACTATCAGTTTCGTACATGTTGACTGCAAGCAATTCATTGATAAGCGACAGGTGTATTAGACACATAGCCATAATTTAAGATATAGTTTATGCGTTCACAAATGTGCTCGTCTTACCATTGATTAACGTGGTGGCATCCAAGCGATAAATCCCCATATCCGACTGGCAACCAATGTGTTAAATATCCTAAACCGCCTCATTCTCCTGTGCCTTGTGTTCTGCTCTTGGGTTCTATAGACACCACCCTAACAGAAGGTAAAACGGACAACTTATTCCAATGCCATCTGACTAACGTCATTAGGACTCATCATTGCACACTGGATGGTCCTCACTTACTATGCGCAGGATGCAGCACTGGTTTAATTTATTGTATAAAGCCATTTTAGGCAAACTACCATATGTGCCAGATTTTTACCAGTTTGCGACTCTTACAACCTCAGATCCAGTGCCTGGATACGGCTCCAGGTACCTGGGCCCTATTCCCCGTACCTGGTTCAACTAAGTCGATCAAGAGTCCCATTATCCAGATTCAATTAACCCGATGTTTGAAGCCGGGATTTTCCTGTTCCTCGAAGGTGGATTCAGTCTTGTTAACTCGAACCAGACTTGAGACCCAGGATAAGTGCGCGCGGCCGCTTCAGTTGAAAAGCCAGCACGTATCGATAGCAGAGATCCTGATTTTCTAACGGCATTGATTGATTAATTGATTTAAAACTTTATTAACAGATTGCAGTACGGCTCAATCGCCTCGCCGACAAGTTAAATGCGTTATCTATAGGCTAATTTTAAGTCCCTCATTACCTCAATCAATCAGATTATATTTCTTTAAACTTGCCTGCTGGCAGTAGGTTTATGGATTGAATAATCAAATGAGATCTTGCTAGCGAAAATAATTAGTTAAACTGTTATACAGAATAAGGATACGGCTCTCTTACCCATTGATTGATGTATGGTGGATCTTTTACTTATCTGCACTGTGGTGTAACGGTTTCTGCTTTTGACTTTCACGCAGACGGCCCGGGTTCGAATCCTAGTCTTTTCCTTCTTTTTGCAATGTAGGAATAATTCAATTTGGTGCACGTTGAGAGCTATATAAAGAATGACATCCTCAATGCATGTAGATTTATAATATTTTAACTTAAAACTAGGCTACTTTTGCGTATAATCATTAATATTATATTCCAAAAAATTATATTGGAAACGTGGGGTTTCGAACACCGGTCGCCCGGTTGCCAGGATTGAGCACTACCGCTGCGCCACTGTGCCAGATGGGATAGATTCATTGTTTATGCATTAATGGACGAGAGACCCGTGTTTAGAATATTTTTTCTTTTGAATGAAGTTTTATCTCTTTATTCTCAAATGCATTAATGTGACGTCAACGGCTCATTCAATTTATCAAATCCGTCAAACAGCGCATCTCATCAGACGTTTTAATCCCTGTTACAATGTCACACAAAATCCACAATCCACGCATAGACACTTCAATTTTATGCTTGAATGAAACACAATCCGGGCGCTCCGTTAAGCAAATCTACAGCGGAGAATATATGAAACTAATCAGAGCCAAACGGCCGATAGGTTTCATTAATTAAAAATATCCCCGCGGGATTCACATTTGCAATGCGCCGTTATTAAAATAACCACATGCAGCGTGTATCGCGACTCAGAGCGCCGTATATGACGTGCATTATTTTATTTAGGACAAAGTAAATCTATAGGCTCAATATGATTTATTATCAGCATTTAGTTCTATTATTATACATTTCAGAAGCCCCCTCTAGGAAAACGAAGCACAGAAACATAATTCAGAATGGTATAATGGGATCTAGACTGTGAGAATCATTTCAGGAAGCGAGCTGTCATTTATTTGCGGGGGCGTGGCCATGGTTCATCCGGCTAACTGAAGTGAACCCTGCTCCCGACCAGGCTCAAACTTTTTGATCTGTTGTCATGGTGATTTGGACAATCGCGCGTCGGGGAATGGGAAGGTCCAGCTTAAGTCAGGCTTGACTGGAAATTATCCGGCTAACTCAGTTATCCAGGTACGGGGAACGGGGCCCTGCTGTGCTGACTGAGGCTGGAAAAGGGAGTATTTTTTATTTTGGTCCTTGGTCTTGGAATGACCTTCAGTCAAGCCTCAAACTGATGGCACTTGTTCCTTTAGCCAGTTTTAAACAGATGTTATCTGAGGTCCTTACCACCAGCTGCTCATGTAGTAATAAGTAACGTACCTTGGTTTTTTATTATTCCAAATGTGCACAATGTATTGATTGCTTTTTGTTGTGTTGTTCTCTGTGTTTTATATGTTTTTGTTGTGTTTACCATTGTGGAAACGTTGCTGCTTTCTTGGCCAGGTCAGCATTGTAAATGAGATTTTGTCTCAATGCTTTTTTTTATCTGGTTAAATAAGGTTAAATAAAAAATACAATCATGATTGACATTATATCCAATGATGTATAACAACGCTTATTGATTTAATTTCACCATTCGAATGCCTTCTCCCCCTTCAAGGTCAGCACCATGGTGCAGTGGGTAGGTGTTTGTGTGCTTTTCCTCCAACACCATAAAAGACATGAATGCAAGTCACTTCTGCTATTTTCTACAGGTCATTACAACTGGAGTTGGTCCCCAGGAAGCATTTTTGTGGCTGCCCACTGCTCCTACTGTAAGTGGTCAGGGTGGGTCAAAGGCATATACAGTAATATAGTCTTCCCATGGGAATACATTTTTTTTTAATTTGTAATCTGATTGTGTTCATCACTAACTGATTAATGATTACCAGTGTGGCGTTGGGGAAACGCCGTTTGGGGCAACACAACACAGACACTTTATTTATGGGTCAAAACACCATGTTGTCCGTAGGGAGACAGAGGAGTGTTAGAGGGGGTTACCTGGCCGGTGGTGAACCCCAAGGTATTCCGTGAGGGAAAGTGGGGGGGGCAGCCAGTCTAGGCATGGTGTCCCAGCGGTCGTCACGCTGTGGGCAGCCATCAGTCTTCTCCGTCTAGACTAGAGCAAAAAGGACATGTGAGCTCTCTGTTGAGGTGAGTCAGACTAACCTCCCCATGTGCTGTCAGAAGCCTCCTTTTCTGTGGCTGCTGACGAGGTTAAGTGAGTTCCTGGTGTGGGTGATTCACCAGCTGTGGGTGCTGATTGCCATGGTGCCTGTTTCTCCCAGCTCTCTGCTGTGGGGCGCTATGGCCTGGTGAATCCCTCATCACACCAGTTAGTCAGTTACTATTATCAATTGTTACATATTGTCATGCACTTTACTGTTGCCTTGCACTCTGGTTAGATGGCAACCTCTTTTTTTTTTACTTTTCTTTTGCTGTACTTTTACTTTAACCCATTAACACATTAACGTTATAAAGTTATATGAGTACTGGCTGAGCGTCTCGCTCTTTCACCATATCGAGATATACCTCATCTCCAGTACCTACTGTACTTCATTAACGAAAACAAGCACCCATGCACTTGACCAGGCCCCGCCCCAGTGTCCCCTCCCCCTATAAGGCACCAGGCATGGTCACACTCGCCCTTCCTCGGGAAAAAGTTTTCCATCAAGAAAAACCCCCTCAAGGGACCTCAGGGCGCGCTAAGAGCGAGACGCTCAGCCAGTACTCATATAACTAGGTTATATACATAACCTATCGTTATATGTTCGTACTGGCGAATCGTGTCTCGCTCTTTCGCCAAATCGAGATATTGGGACAGAGCAGACGCGTGGCCCGACAAATGTACCCCCTGAGGACCCGCAAGCCCTACCACCAGGGGGAGGGGAGTCCCGTCACCCCCCCCCCCCCTTCCTAGTGAAGAGGGGGCGGCAGTCAACTCCACCCAAGTGCGAAAAAGAGGGAACTAGAGACCCCTAAAACGCACAGCACAGGTGGGACCACGTGTGACACATCACCTCGTGGCACACACCCACACCCCTGCTAACCCACCGAAGGGCGGGACGCAGGGGAGGTCCCAGACCTCAGAACCGCCTGGGAGACAGAACCCCCAGTCATGTCCATGAGGTAAAACCTAACGAAGGGACCCGGGGAGGACCAGGAGGCCGCAGCACAGATGTCCTCCACCGAGGCCCCCCCTAACAAGGCGGCAGAGGCCACCAGCCCAGCCAACGTGTAGCAAAGGGCAATGCCCTCGCACAACCAATGTGACAGGCGCTGTTTCGACAGTACCTTACCAGCACGAGAGCCACCGTAACAAACTGAGCTGATCGGTAGCCCTGAGGTCCTGAGTCCGGCTGAGGTAAACCCCCAAAGACGGACTGGACACGACAGGTGAAGGCTCGCCTCTAACTCACCAGCGTGAGGAGGCGGATGAAACGCCTGAACCACAATATCCCTGGAGCGAAAAGAGCTCTGGATATTTTTTGGCACAAAGACTGGATTAGGCCTCGCACCGCTATTGACACGAATAGACAAGCACTCAGGCCGCACCGAGAGAGCACAAAGCTCACCCACGCGCTTAGCAGAGGTGATGGCGAGCAGGAATGCAGTCTTGAAAGACAGCTGTTCCAAAGACGCCTGCTCAAGAGGCTCAAACGGGGCCTCGGACAACCGGCCGAGGACCAGTTGGAGGTCCCAACTCGGAGACAGAGAATGTTTCACCGGCTTAAGGCGCCAAGCAGGAAACGCTTCACAAGAGGGTGGCTGAACAACGTAACGCCCTCAAACCCCTCATGACAAGAGGATATAGCCGCGGCATATGGACCATCCAGCTGCCCCCCACTGCGTTGGTCCGACACGTCCCCCCCCCCATCCCGTGAGGGAGGCGTCGGTGAAGACTGTGACGTGTGACCGCCTGCCGCCCATGGGGACCCCGCTGGTGAGGGTACCAGGCCTCCTCCAGTAGGCGAGATCCCCCCGTATCGACAAGGGAACCTTCAAACGTTTCCACTTGTCTC
Organism: Notolepis coatsorum; assembly: GCF_963971535.1. NCBI lineage: Eukaryota > Metazoa > Chordata > Actinopteri > Aulopiformes > Paralepididae > Notolepis > Notolepis coatsorum. Next base: position 13,778,573 of record NC_140179.1, on the reverse strand, counting down.
TCACCGGGTCTATTTTCATACTGGAAAATCACCTCTATATCCTCCTCATGAAGAGGAGGCCAAGAGGGACCACAGAGTGAGCAGATGCCATCATACCGAGCAGGCGCATCACATACAGCGCCGTAACCGTCCCGCCAGGACAGAGAACCCCGAGCGCGTTGAGGATAGACACTCGCCGCTGCTCCGAGAGGGTTGCCCTCATGGGCCTTGAGCTTAGAACCAAGCCCAAGTACTCCACCTGTTGACTGGGAAGAGGCGTACTCTTCTTCCAGTTCACAGCAAAACCCAGCTTGGTGAGGAATTCCACCACCAGCCTGGTATGAGACCTGGCGACCTCCTCCGACCGGCTGAGGAGCAGAATGTCGTTGAGATAGAACAGAATTCATATCCCCTGACGACGTAGAGGCTCCAGCGCGGTCTCTACGCAGGGCCAGAGAGTAGCCGAACGGCAACCTCTCGTAATCGTACGCCACGCCCTGAAACAGGAACCGTAGGTATTTCCTGTGAGGAGGGAAAATCAGGATGTGAAAATACGCATCCTTCAGGTCTATGGAGGTGAACCAGTCTCCCACCCTGACAGCGTTTAACAGGTGTTTGGCGGTCAACATTCTGAACCGTGTTGCCATAATCAGACGATTGAATGCGGACAGATCCAGTATAGGTCTGACACCTCCCGTTTTTTTGGGCACCAGAAAATACCGGGAGTAGACGCCAGACATCGCGTCCTCCCGTGGGACCACGACTACGGCTTGCTTCGCCAACAGATTGGATCTCGTCGGCCAGAGCTGTCACTGCTGCCGACCCTGACAACAGGGTCTGCACCAAACCTGAAAACGGAGGGTGGGGTTGTGCGAATTGCAAGGCAAGCCCCCACCTCAACGTTAACTCCATCCACTTCGACATACGGCACTGCTATAGCCATATGTGATGATACTCCCAAAGCGCACCCGCCACCCTTTGGCGCTGGCCCGCTAGGAACTGTAGATAGGCGGCCTGGTCCCACCCGCTGTGCACCCAAGGGGGGACCCCGACAGAAAGGGCTGGTTTGATACGGGAGAAGCTGACATCATACCAGGTGATAAGAGCTCCCCCACTGAACACCCCTCCAGCATGGACCGCTGAGGAGCTATTCTGCAGACAATAGACAATCAGCTGAGCCACGACACTGGCCGCAGCTACATTCCATCCTATGGCAGTATAAACATCATCAGTCCATACTGCCACCTGCCGGGCCGACTTGCTCTCAAGCGTCGACTTCCGGGTGGGACACCGTTCAACCCCGCCAGGGCAAAGGATCAATGCTACCTGGCTCTCAAACCAAGGCACACCTGCCTTGCGCCCTGTTGTCAGCCCATTTACTCATAAAAAAGGGCAAATAAGTTTCAGCAAAACCCCCCACATTAGCTACCGACTGACCTTCATCAATGAACCGGTTAAGAGGAGGGAAAAACGGTGACATCCCACAGCGGGGAACAACGGGACAGTGACCCAGCATTACAGCATTAGCCAGGCTTATATTCTTAATAAACCATCCCACGCCAGCTCTATTTGTCTATGGAGAAGTTCCCCTTCTTTGCAGGGCTATAACTTTTTAAATTGTATTGCTAAATTGACATTACTATGGCCCATTCAACATCAAGTATCTATTGTTCAGGGTGTAGCAACGTTATACTTTTTCATTCACATATTCATACTAAAATACGGTCTAAAGTATAAGTATGTTTTTTTTTTTTATCCACTTTTTCTCCCATTTTCTATATTTTTCTCCCATCCCAATTTCGTATCATCCAATTCAACCCTCCCCTGTCATGAACGCTGTTTCTTGCCTCCCACAAGCCGGCTGCAATGTGGACTAAGTCATACATAGCACAAGTCCCCTCCGGTACTTGAGGTAACAGCAGTCGCATCTTTTCACCTGCGCAGCTCGATCTCTCAGTGCCGAGGAGTAACGCGTGGGAGGCTCACGCTGCCCCCGACACTTCCTGATTCTACTGCGCAGGCGCACCAACCAACCTGTAGGAGTCGCTGTCCACAACGCCCGATCCCCACCCATCAGTTTCCCACCCCCTAATACGGCCAATGTGTATTAGTATGGACGGCCAGCTAAACTGAAAGCAATGTGGAGCGCTGGGCTCGAACAGGCAAGCCCAGCGTCTCCGTCATTCGTGGTGAGCGCCTTGCCCACTACGCCACGTAGCCGCCCATTAGTATAAGTATGTTTTTATCGTTTTCTGCAGCTTTCTCCAGAACGTGATTTATAGCCCTAAATGCATTATATTGATGATTGTATACAGTTTGATAGCGATCGGCGCGAGATAAAAAAATTCAAATGGACGTGCTTCTAGAAGTTACTACCTATCATCTGATGTCGACCGGATGGGGGGGGGGGGGGGGGGGGTCGTTTATAATTCCGTGGCCAACGTTAGATGATTCATCTAGTGTGGGTGATATGATCATCAGAGCAGTTTATATCGAACACGTTAAAAAATAACGCTGAATCTTACCCCAGTCTCCTCGGGGCGATGAGCGTGGAGCAGAAATATTCCTATTATGGGATGTAGAAATATGCGATCCATCTCCAGGTTGTATAATAGTATATACGTCCAAATCATGTTGTTTATCGAGTTATTGGTAACGGATTGCTATCCATTGCGTCTAGCTCGAGTCCTGGGACTATTAGCGAGTGATCGGACCAAATTGGAATGAGCACCAGCTTCCATTTCCTGTTTCCTGTCTGGGCGATCCGCCGATCGGCCACCAGATGGCGCTCTTGAACCGTTGGAGAGTTGAGAGGGGATCAACAGTAGATCTCAAGTCTCCGGGGGAGAAATATGATTGCGATCACAGATTTTTGAAATATTGATATCAAAGACGTGGTACGGCGTCTTTGGCAGAATGAGCATGGCGAGGAATGACGTGGTAAGGTGTTTTTGGCGACCATAGTGTTAACTGTGTATATGACAATAAACAATCTTGAATCTTTGTCGTGTGGCAGTGAAAGGGTTAACCTTCTGTATTGTGGCAGTGAAAGGGTTTTAACCTTCTGTAGTGTGGCAGTGAAAGGGTTAACATTCTGTAGTGTGGTGGTGAAAGGGTTAACAATAGGTTATAACTATAACCATGTTCTGTTAATAGTGGTGACGCTCGGCGTCACTCATGCACTATCCTCGCATATGTGCACGCGCACTGAATAAAATTCCACAATGTACCTTTATCCCAGTATTCGTCTGACCACACCCCTCGTTAGCTTACCTTCATAAGCAGGTGTGTGGTCACCTGCTCTCCTCCTTCCCAAGCTTTCACCACAAGTGAGAACAAGGGCTGCAGCGGCGTCGGACGCCGAGCGTCACCACTATTAACAGAACATGGTTATAGTTATAACCTATTGTTCTGTGACATAGTGGCTCCGCTCGGCGTCACTCAGGGAGGCCGAGCGGGAGCCACCGGCCGACAAATACACCCCGCTGAAGGCCCCCCACAACCATCAGAACAGGGAGGGCCGAGCCCCCCCGACCCCCCCTAATGGAGGGCACCCCCCCTATTGGAGGTTTCCCGGGAGGGCGACGGACCCGACCGTGCGAAGAGGCACTCAAGCAACTCAACGCACAGGGTGAGCAGACCGTGGCCTGACCCCACGACTACACACACGCACAACCCGCATGCCACCCGGGAACGAACGGAGGGAACAACCTCGTTACTGCCCCCAGAATCACGGGGTCAAGGGCAAACCCAACCCCGTGGCAAGGCCGTAGCAGCGGAGCGCGAAGGAAGGCCCAGACCCACCAAAGGGACTGGACCCCCTGGAACGAGAGCCCGGAGAAGTCCATGATGCCAGCATCAAGACCCCACCAGGTGGGCACTTAGTGACCCCGCCCCCCACATCGCCAGCGTATTCGGACAAAGGCCCCTCAGCCGAGCGGGCCCTGTCCCCCCAATAGTACATCGCCTGGCACACTGACCCTGCAGAACAGGCAGTCAGCATGGCCGTAAGCACACAAAAAAGGTTAACCAATGGAAGCAGGCAGCGCACCGGGGAAAAACCAGGCAACAGGCTGTAACTTGAGCCTGGAGCACTGCGGACGAGACAGGCGCCAAAGGAGTCAGCTGAAAACAGCCGCACCGGCGGAAGGGGCGTATGCTGGCGTTGTTGCATGACCAAGCCTCCATTTAAAAAAAGCCCACCCAGAGGGGTTGAGGCAGAGAAGGCTGACACGATTGGCAGACGTCATGAACGTGCAGGGGCACCCTCAACCGGGTTGACACTGTTCCAACACACCAGGGAATCAACCACCTTGGTGTCACCCAATGCGGTGGTTGTTCCTATAACCCCTCAAGAAAAAACTCCAAAACACACCTGCGGGTATACACCGGCTATACCGCAGTACAAGTGTTTCAATTTTCAAAAAAGGGTTAACCCAGGCCTACGGGTCGACGAAACATTACTTCGGACCGGGCCCGGCGATACGGGAAGCACAGGGTCACCAGAGGAGGTCAAAGACCACCCCAACAGGCCCCTCTTCGCCATGCGTGAGAGAGGAGCGAAAATAATGGAGAACCAGCCCCAAGCACACCGTACTTGGTATTCCCAGGCGGTCTCCCAACCAAGTACTAACCAGGACCAACCTGCGTAGCGGCCGAGATCTGACGAGATCGAGCGCGTACAGGTTGGCATGGCCGTAAGCCATTACGACAGTGCAGAGTACAAAATGTACCCAACCAGGGTCTCCATAGCGCTTAACCCTGTGACACCCGGACCGACCTGGCATTTTCCCCCTGAAAAAGCCCAAGTCCCTCAGGGTACCAGAACAGCAGATCTGCATCCCCGGCGGACAACGGGTTTAACTGAACCGGACCAGCGTGACCAGAACCAGTCCCGTGCCCTAACCACGCCAACATGCCTACTCCAGGAGAAGGGGCAGATATGCGTGTTGATCTTAAACATGAAAAGAAGGCGCCACCCAGACGTTCGGTGCAAACCGCGCCCGGTGGCCCACCCCCAGGGCGTGAGACCCCTCTACATATGTTCAGATCCATTCCGTCATCATCCCCCAGATATGAACGAGAATCCGTCGACAACCAAAACAGGTCGTCGGAAGAGGAAAACCTCCATCCCAGTTGCTTTATAAAAACGCCGTTTTAACCCCAAGCAACCAAGGCGTGCCAGTCAGTCGCCGGATTACAGAACACCCCGAGCTAGCACTATACGTGCGTCGGGACACAACCACATCAATGAACAGGCTATTTAGACCTGTCATTGAATCCCCAAGGCGCCCAGGGGAACGACAAGAGGGGTGTGATGCTCCCTAACTCCAACTCTTCTCAATAGAAAAGAAGGAAGCACCAACAGTATGTATCCCAGTCTACACAGCCGGGGGTAAAAAAAAATCACATTTTTACATCCCACCACCCTCCCATAGGGAGGAGACGGAAATCACCAGAGAGACTTCCCACGCGAGCTGTACAGATTGAAAAGAATATATTGCCCCTTGAGCCATGTAAAAGTTTGGTTTTAGGGCTCTCTCCGGGGAGGAGGCACTGAACCCATACACACTCAATAATCGAATTGAATCGAATACACACACAATAGAGTAGGACTCCTTCTTGAGGTTCCACTCACCTTGACAATCTGAGGAGGAGGCTCCCTCACATGGAAGGAGAGTCCCAACTCACAGAAGGCCCGAATAGGAGCTTTGTGAGGAGGAGCCCTGACCACCCCCCGAAACAGATCCATCATATGGACCTGAACAGCACACGGAAGTCCTACCAACAGAGACGCGCACAGTGACGTACTCTATGGCGGGGGAATTTCTGCGGTGCACACGCCCAATATTCCAGGACGTGGGACCAGGAAACTCCCCCCCCTCACCCCGTAACGTGCCGAACCGCAACGTGACAGGAACCTTGAAGGACAGGTGGGTTTACCCCTGACCAACAGAAAAAAGGGGGAGGAAAGGTTACCAGTTCACCCCTTTACGACCCCACACCCATGATACGATGTAATGACAAAAAGAGTATGACGCAGTCATAGTCAGCTCCATGAAGCGTCTAACAGCTTCACACAGCGCATGTGCTAACCTGCTATCTGATTTTTAAGGAAAAAACACAGAATAGAGAGGGCCCTCCAAGAGCCCCGGTACCAGACTTACACATGTGCTTCTGTGGCCAGCCCAACCCAGTTGTAGGTCACACGACACACACAACCCATTATCACCTACAAAAAATGGCAAAAACACTCTACAGAGGAATGCCGTTTTTCATAATGAGAGAATACACAATTCTCGATTAGTATCGGCCACAGGCCTTGCTAAGCACACACGAAAAAGTTACCAAACAATCTTTTCTTTAGGAAAATAAAGTTTCTCAAGCGGTTAGCACAACCCTAACAACTAAGCCAAGGGTTACATCGTATCCCTACCACACAGTGACACAATATAGTGTAACAACATGTCTGAAAGGAGGATGAAGAAGTCCCCAGGGAACCGGGGGGAAACACAACCCTCCTACTTTACCCTTAATACGGCCAGTTAAACAGGTAAACCTGTTAATATGTGAACACACTGTTCATTGTCATTACAGGCTGAGAAAAGAATCATTCTTTACTCATATGTCACTAAGCATAGCTTTATAGGTTAGTTTAACCCCCTTAGTTGTGAGTACACGATACATGAACACACAATGTGTCTCAACACAACAAACCAGATCACTTTCACATCTGTAACAATAACCCGATTTGCATGGAGACCAGTGACAAGACAATTCACACATAACTCGCGTCGTATCCTAAATGTAGTGCAGCAACACTCGTTATGGAAAACATCGTTATTTACAAAACATTTAGAAGGGAAAGCAAGAAGAAGTGTTCAAGGTCTGGTCAGAACCTTGCCTACCGGGAGCGCAGATCAACCGAATTGCAGTCTCTAACATGGCACCGAAGTAAACACAGCCTCCTGTGTTTGACGACACGGGCAGCTCGCTGCTCCAACCCGCCGCTACGGTGCTCCTTGTTGACGCAGTCCTCGCTGGCCTGGCTCCGGGCAGGTTCGACGGACATCCTCTGTCAAAGATGACGTCGTAGTCAACAGTGTTTAAAACATGTTATAGTCACAGCACGTTCAACAGTGTAGCATTAAGCCAACGGCCGCTCTCGGCCGATAGCAGCAAACTAACATTACCTAGCCTAGCACAACAGGCTTGGTAAACACAGCGAGCTAGCGCCGCAGCTAACAGCTGACTGGCTAACACAGTAGGCCACAACTAGCACGCAAGCTAATTAGCTACCACCGGAACTCGTACACAACGATACAACAAGTCACACTCAGACAGGCCGCCGTTCTGAAACCCTCCTCACCTTTTAAGAGAGAAGAGAAACGAGATGTTAACACAGTTTTACAACGGTGAGTTTACCAACATCCGGCGGCGCCAGCACAAATCCCATCTGGGCTGTAGCTGACTTGAACATGGATTTTCCGATAATGAACATCCATGCTCACATTTCCTCGTTTAGGGTAAACTCTCATTTGCATATGAGAGACGGGGCCTATACGGTGACAGAGAAGTACCCACGCATCCAGAGATCCTGGGATCACCAGTTACTGGTCGTGGCCCACTAGTTGCTATAATGGGCTTCAGACCAAGGTCCTCCGCTGTTGCCTAAGAGTCTGAACAAAGGACCCTAATCTGGGGCCGGTGTTCGTAAACATTGTCAGCTAGCCCCCATAGCACTAACAGACAAGTGGAGCTCGCAAGCAAAACATTACTCACCAACCTGGAACCCACCGCTTCTCACAACAGTGGCGCGTCCTACAGTCCAGCTGTGTCCTGAAAGGTTTTACCGCAACCAGCCACAGCAAGGAACTGCAGTTGGGAGGCATGCAGCGGCGTGCTCCCAATACAAAAACCGGTGGAGGTTTTTAGAATGATCACCATCTTCCAGACACTCCAGTGACGAAGACAATATCGCCGTATTTTCTCAAAAATAGTGAGAGAGAAAATAAAGATATGATGTCAACGTATCTCTTGTTTTCCAACTCTTCTCCTACTATCACATCACGTCAAGTGGGGTACTACCGAAGGCACTTCCTTGTGGTGAAAGCGAGAAAAGGAGGAGAGCAGGTGACCACACACCTGCTTATGAAGGTAAGCTAACGAGGGGTGTGGTCAGACGAATACTGGGATAAAGGTACATTGTGGAATTTTATTCAGTGCGCGTGCACATATGCGAGGATAGTGCATGAGTGACGCCGAGCGGAGCCACTATGTCACAGAACACGGTGTTTGTACCACAGCAGCAACACACAGTACAGAGACAGATTTTGGGATGAACCCATTACACTAACGATGCCCCTCTGTGACAGCCGTTACATGTTCTTACTGCAGACGCAGCTGGAGGTCACACGTGCTTCCGCTCTCCGCCCGCGTGTGGTCCCACTGGCCCTAATGCACTTTTGATGAACGCACAAATCACTTCAAGCTACTGTATGTTTTCATTTGAAGAAGGCGGACCATCAAATGGACGCCTGCAGGGGCATTTATGCTAATTCACGTCAGGAAGGTTCAGCGTGCGTGATGTGAATGTGGAGACGAGTGGGATGCGTTGGGTATGAGTGGCCTTCACAGTTGCATATTAAAGCCCACAATTATTGATCCAAATGCAAATTACATTATTTTCATTCTCTAGTTGACTGACTCTTGATACGAGGACTAACGGTAGACAATGAGTTTTTTAACTGTATTTGCTGTATTTTACGGTTATAAAAGGTGCAACTACATTGGTACTGTTCGTAGACATTGGAGTACAATAGACCTACTGTGTATTTTCCATCAACAGCTCAAAGTGGGGAAAAATACACCATGTGCATAATGGTCAAAAGAAAAAGATTCTCGATTGGGGCTTTAAAAGATCATTCCTGTAAGTTTCAATCTAGACCCCATGAATGAAATTCAGTCCAACAGAGCAAGAAGGGAACATTTTCCTCAAAATCATCCACATTTTTTTGTTTTGTTTTAACACTTTCCGTGCCAGCAGGGGGAACCAAAAATAGCGCTTGAGTGCCAACGCTCTATTCAATGAGAGAGTGATCACATTTGCGAACGCATAAACTATATCTTAAATTATGGCTATGTGTCTAATACGACCGTCGCTTATCAATGACTTGTTTGCAGTCAACATTGTCAAAACGGATTGTTTTTTAATCGGTTCATTTCCGTTTTATACCATTTTGTAAAAAGGCTAGTTTTTTTTAACTTTCAGAAAAAGAAAAAAGATTCTGCCGGAATCGCGCTTTACTGGAATACACAAAACACGTTGTCATTTTTCGGCCTATTTATGAATCGTTTTCAAATAGACGCTAGATTATCGATAGTATATGTGTACTTATGCACGCTATAGAAGCGGGCTGAAAAATCGATTATCTTATTTCCTGATCAGCACACACACTCACAGCCACACACACACATATGGGACACGCTGATATATAGGTGAAAAGAGCTCTGATTATCCCACGACTGGTAAAATAGATTCCTTACCTCAGATCAGATGTTCTCCAAAAAGATTATTCCAATTCCTGATCGCCATTCCAAATATCGATTGCGTTTATTGATCCAACGCTGGGTACTGGAAACAGATATTCCACGCTGTTCTGAGGGTGGGCAATGGGATCGTCTCCGGTTCCATGCCTGATAAGTCAAATGTGGAATCCGGAGTCTTTTTTTACCATCCATTTCATTCAGTCCATTACAATGGGTGCAATACCATCCGGAGAGACGATAGGGGGCGGTATTTTCCCTGTTCAAGCTCAAAGCCAGTCCCAGTGGTAACGTGAGACTAGATTGATGAAATATGAATGAAAATCACCAATAAAAAAAATAACGATTAAAAACAAGACTTCTCGTCGCCTGGCACTCAACGGTTGGCATGAACTAACGAGATTTCTCGTCGTTGGCACTGAAAGTGTTAAAGGGGACATATTATGTAACTTTCAACAATTTTATATGACTTTCTTGAATCTGAAGATGTTTGTCAGACAAGAAGATAGATAGATATAGGCCAAAAACACCTCTACCAGAGTTTTAAGCTAGGCTAATGGTCCCTATCCACTTCCATTAATTTGTGCTAAGCTAGGCTAATGGTCCCTATCCACTTCCATTAATTTGTGCTAAGCTAGGCTAGCTGGCATCCAGATAGCTTTCTAGTGGAAGCACAGGAAATTGGTATCTATCTTCTTGTCTGACTCTGGAGAAGATCGTAAGCGCATTTCCCATAATGTTGGTGTTTTGCAAAGAAACTAGATCTAATAATTATTTATTTTCCAGCATCTCTTTCTTCCCTTATATTGAACATGCCATTAGCACACACTCGATTCTAAATGTATTAACACTTTTACAAACTGGGCAGTACATTAAATAGGAAGTATTCCTGGCTCCAAAAATCACAGCAAATTGATTAATAGAAGCTAATTGATTGCTTTTGTCCCCTTTGTGACATCACCAAGGGCAATTATTTTCTGAATAGCTTGTTTAGGCTTGTAGACTGCAAGCCCTGGACATTTCCCAGAGTGTCTAAATAACATTTCAGCCTGAAATGCATACACATTTTCTAAAATAATATTATGTCCCCATATTTTGTAGTTTTCTTAACATTCGTCTTCTGTTGCAACAGTGTTGCAGACAATCTAAGCTCCCAGAAAAACACAACTTGTTCTTTTTTTTTAAGAGATTGCTGTTGCCAGAATTGATTGGTATGATGCCAGGAAATAAAAAACCAGGGTCTAGGTTGAAAATAACTGTTATTAGCCTTTAGGATCAGATGTCACCAGAAGATGACATGACATTATAAAGATATTAGCCCAGTATCTTTTTGACCAGCACCCACGGCTGGACTGGTAATCTGGCATACCGGGCATTTTCCCGGTGAGCAGATGGACCTTGGGGCCGATATAATTTGATTTATTATTATTTTTTTCTTCTACTGTTAGAAACGGTAGAAACCCCGCCTGTGGAGACGCGCTCCGTGCGGGTACGGGCAGACGAGATCGAGAAGAAAACAACTGATAATGTCATCTCTTCCACCGCTCCCGCCCCCTCACCCGATACAGATGTAGAGTATACATCATCCGATTTCGAGTCTCTGGCTAAGCTGATAAAGATCTTAACCGTCAAGGTTGATAAGGCTGACGTTAAGGCTGACGCTTTCAAAGAATCTATCGAAGCCAAATTCGAAGATTTTAAAGCAGTACAGTCCGAACGCATTATTGTAGTTGAAACCACCTTGGTCGAACATACACTGAAATTCGCTGAGGGCGATAAGGCTCTACATGACGGTATCGCGGAACTAACAGAGAAGATGGAAGAGGCTGATGATAAACTTTTGCATAAGATATTTGACAACAACAAGAAGATAACGGATAGGTTGTTCGAAATCGAACGTCACTCCCGTAGATTTAATATCCGTATAGTGGGATTGGATGAATCAGTCGACTGCACAGACGACTCGTTCGCGACAGTGTTAGCTGAAATTCTAGGTCCTAGGTTCTAGGTCCTCTCTACAACGCCGACAGTGGATCAACGCTACAGAATTGGCACCCGAGATAACAACAGCAATAAAGCGAGGGTGATTATTGCTAGCATGCGTAAAACTGGAATAAGAGATACGATTATCAGGGAGGCACGAAAGAAGTGGGGAAAACTGCTACACAACGGGAAACAAGTGTTTTTCTACGAGGATATGTGCCGGGAGGCTATAACCCTACGAGCCCGTTACAAGGTTGTGATGTCTCAGCTCTTTGAGAAAAATCTCCGTCCTACCCTACGCTACCCAGCGAATCTTTCCATCATGGATGAAAGTGGAAAAAGGGTCTGGCTCCATTCGCCTGAAGAGGCCGAAGCGTACATGAGGAAACCACAACGTGGAGGATAAGTTTATTCATATTTTTTTATCTTCGTTGGATAACTTTGTTATAGCTCGGACACCAAAAACGGCATCAAACAAGCTTTGATAACATTGATGTAGTAATAGTTTAACACTTTGAGCGTGGAGCAGAGATATTCCTATTATGGGATGTATAAATACCCGATCCATTTCCAGGTTGTATAATAGTATATATGTCCAAATCATGTTGTTTGTCGAGTTATTTGCACTGATCGGTGTTCACTGTGTCAAGATGGAGTCCTGCTAATGATAGCGAGTGCCCGGACGAAATATGGGTGAGCACCACTTCATCCACATGACTTCCTGTTGGGCGATCTGCCGATCGGCCACCAGATGGCGCTCTTGAACCGTTAGAGAGTTGAGTGGAGCTCAGCAGTATATCTCAGGTCCCCGGGGGAGAAATATGATTTCGATCACAGATTTTTGAAATATTGATATCAAAGACGTGTTACGGCGTTTTCGGCAGAATGAGCATGGCGGGGAATGACGAGTTTCGGCGTTTCTGGCGATTAAAGTGTTAATACGAGACGCTAGACACTATATTTATATAAAGGTTCGCTGTTTGGGCCCGTTAGATTTATGGTTTTGTGCAGGTCATGATTTGTTGTTGACATTTTGGAATATTCTGGATTTTTTCAACGCTCTGTGTCATATTGGATATCATTGGATATCATTCTATGGCATGAAGAATACCCTGGAACATAAACAACAGTTTTTGCAAGTCATGATCGGTTGCTAACATTCTGGAATACGCTGGACTTTTTCAATGAATGCCCTGGAACATTAACATCAGTATGTGACCTGCACATGAACCAGATCTGGAAGAACAACAACCTTCATAGCGGATTACTGCCCACCCATATTCGGGGGACAAACTGCATACACGTATTTAAAAACCTCCTTTTCATCTAGATGTGTAAGCTTGGCAAAGTTATTTTAAGATTTAAGCAGATGTTCTCTAATTTTTGGGATTTCTATAATTTAGTTCTAAACATATTTAATTTTTTTCTGTCTTTGATATGTTTTAACCTATACATGTTAGTAGAAGGTTTAAATGAATATACTAATTGAGGCATATTTTTCATTTTTATTTTATTATATTAACGGGAGAGTGGCTAGGCCACGGGTGACATTCTATCAAGGTAGAATTAAAAGTTTTAGATCCTATGGCAATTTGCATAGGAAAGTTAAGGATAAATGGCTCATTCTGGGCTGACCGGCCGTGTAAGGGAGGGTTGAGCTGTACGCGAAGGGGGTGTCAAACGAACACAGGTACCTTGTACGGCTCTTTAAGGGAGGGGGGTTCAGGGGATTATATGTATATATGTATGTTTTTAAGCTCGGCTCTCAACAGGACCTCAATAGTTGGATATATATCCATTGTGAATTTGTACTCCAGACGAATTACACACAAGTACACAACAACTTGTTTAGATTATGGCTAGTTTGAATATAATGATTTGGAATACCGGGGGACTAAACAAACAACATAAACGCAAAAGCGTGCTTACACTGATGAAAAACAAACAGGTTGATGTGGCTCTTTTAAGCGAAACGCACCTTTTAGTGGATGACAAAATAATGCTAGCGGACAACATATATCATAACATTAGCCACTCATCTTTTGGAACGAGATCCTGTGGAGTTGCTATAGTCGCGAAACGGAAGTTGAATATTGAATTGCAGGACGTATGGTCTGACATAGATGGTCGGATAACCATAGCTAAAATTGTATACAGAAACAGAAAAATATCGTTGGTAGCGGCATATGCCCAAAATCTTTACGATGCTAACTTCTACGCTACACTCACCAGAACAATGTTAAACCTTCCTGAATATTCATTTATAATTGGCGCGGATTTTAATGCCATTTGGGATTCCGGTTGGATAAGTCTTATCCCACCATTTCCAATGATCAGAAACATGCATCTAATGCACTAAAGGATTGGTCCAAGAATACAGGTGTAAATGACCTATGGCGATTACTCAACCCAACGGCCCGAGAGTACTCTTGTCGATCTACAAGACACAAGACATTCGCCAGAATAGATTATGTTTTTGCATCCCCTAGACTATTTGATAACTATGACGTGGAAATGGTTCCCAATGCAGAATCAGATCACAGCTATTTACTCCTAAAAGGATAATTTGGTATACTGTCATCCCGAGCCCCAAGATGGCGATTTAACTCGATATTGCTGAAAAACAATGAATTCATTATACAATTCAAAGATAAACTTATTAATTTCCTGCTGGAGAATACGGGTTCGGTACAGGACCCCGGAATATTATGGATGTCGGTAAAGGGATTTATCAAGGATTTCACTATGGTCTTTGCCTCCAAACTATGCAAGAATCGTTGTTCAAAATTGGTAGAGCTGGAAACGCTTTACTCATCGTTATTTTCCTCTTTACAATACAACTACTCGGTTCGATTGGAATCTCAAATTAATGTGTTAAAAAAAGAGATTAACGCCATTTTAAGACAACAATCTGAATTTCAAATACGTAGCACAAGACATCATTATTACTTTCATGGCTCTAAACCAAGTCACCTACTAGCTATGAAGATACGAGCCAGGGAACTCCAGTAGCTCACCACGTACCGCGAGTGCTATTTCAGCGCCGTGGACAACCGCGCTCGCGCGGATCTGGGGCTGAGCGCGTTCGAATCCCGGACGGCAGCCGTGCCTTTCCCAGAGTGTCTTTCCCCCCCATCTGAACCCTTTCAGCCTGCTCTGTCGGTCGAACTTGACCAAGTATGAATGCGAAGAAAAAGCGATAAACGCTAAAAGAACCAGGTGACTGGTCAAAGTTTAAAAAAAAAAAAGAAGATACGAGCCAACGCAAGATTTGCAGATATCCCTACTATTAAGGTCCAACAAGGACTTGTTACAGACCCCAAAAAAATTAACGAGACATTCAAAGAGTTTTACTCCAACTTGTACAAATCAGAAATGGCTTTCGATCAAAACAAAATGGATATATATCTTAATCAAATTAACCTACTTAAACGATCAGAGGAAGACGCTAAACAGTTAGAAACACCTATCACACTAGATGAACTTAGGGAGGCTATATCTGAAATACAAATTGGTAAGGCCCCTGGAAGGGATGGTATCCCACCAGAATTGTACCTCTCATGCTGGGATGTAATTGGACCCCTATTACTTAATATGATTTTATACTCAATCAAGGAGGGGAATTTCCATAAGATCGACAATATTGCACTCATATCTGTCCTCCTTAAAAAAGACAAAGACCCCACCGATTGTGGTAGTTATAGACCCTTGAGCCTCCTCGGAACCGATATCAAGCTGTATTCCAAGGTACTAGCCATCAGACTTCAAAAGCATAAGACGGTTACTACATGTGCTAGACGCCAGCAAGGATGCCATTCCACCTATAGCGATGTTGTCCTTGGATGCGATGAAAGCCTTTGATAGGTTGGAATGGTCTTATTTATGGGCAGTACTTGAAAGGATGGGGTTAGGAAACGGATTCATTGATATGATAAAAGTATTATACAAAGACCCATCGGCCATGATTATAACAGGTAAAATTACCTCAGAAATCTTTCCTGTATCGCGCTCCTCCAGACAGGGTTGCCCTCTTAGTCCCGGACTATTCGCTTTATCATTAGAGCCTTTAGCACAGTATATAAGACAATCCCAATCCATAGAACCAATCGCAATTAAGGGCACACAACATCATATTAGTTTATATGCGGACGACGTAATATTGTTCATGCAAAACCCTACCACCTCACTGCCTCATCTTCTCAAGTTGATTGATGATTTTGGCAATCTATCGGGATTTAGGATAAATTGGCCAAAGTCGGCCTTCCTCCCACTTAATGCCCCTGCAAAGGATATATTCCTTCCAGAAAAAATACCAATGGTAAAACACTTTAGATGTCTAGGAGTTGAAATATTCCCTACTATATGCCAAACGGTGAAGTATAATTACACAAAACTCCAAGATAAGATAAAAAATTACTTTGACAGGTGGTCCAAACTTAAAAACTCAGTACAGGCCCGAGTATCAATAGTTAAGATGGATGTTTTACCTAGAATCAACTTCATTAGCTCAATGTTACCGTTACCCCCCCCCCCCCCCCCCCCCTGATGGTTACTGGAAAAAATTACACTCCACCGCATATACATTTATTTGGAACAACAAACCTCCACGAATAAAAAGATCCACCGCACAGAGAAACAAAGCCGACGAAGGTTTAGCATTTCCAGACTTCTACCACTATTTTAAAGTGTACTCTTTAAGACCACTGATAACCTGGTTTGACTCCCAAGCATCTGTATCCTGGAGAAACTTAGAAGAAAATATAGTGGCACCACATAGACTGCAGGACATAGTATACACCATATTATCAATAATTGATAATATGGTGTATACTATGTCCTGCAGTCTATGTGGTGCCACTATATTTTCTTCTAAGTTTAATAAGAGGGCCAAATTTCAATTCGCATTGCTTAATTATTAAGCAATGCGAATTGAAATTTGGCCCTCTTATTACACATGTGATTCGGATATGGCGTGAAACACAGAAAAAAAAATATTCTAACCAACATAAATGGCATTCTCCCCTATTCAATAACAATGCACTTCTTATTGGAAAACGACCTATCAGATACCCCAAATGGGAAAAACAGGGCATACATACATTGGGAGATGTCTTCAACAAACGGGGTTTCTGTAGCTATCAAGAAATACGTAACAAATTTAACCTCACCAGTTCCACATTTTATTTCTACGCAGTTTTTTTTTTATCCACTTTTTCTCCCATTTTCTATATTTTCTCCCATCCCAATTTCGTATCATCCAATTCAACCCTCCCCTGTCACGAACGCTGTTTCTTGCCTCCCACAAGCTGGCTGCAATGTGGACTAAGTCATACATAGCACAAGTCCCCTCCGGTACTTGAGGTAACAGCAGTCGCATCTTTTCACCTGCGCAGCTCGATCTCTCAGTGGCGAGGAGTAACGCGTGGGAGGCTCACGCTGCCCCCGACACTTCCTGATTCTACTGCGCAGGCGCACCAACCGACCTGTAGGAGTCGCTGTCCACAACGCCCGATCCCCACCCATCAGTTTCCCACCCCCTAATACGGCCAATGTGTATTAGTATGGACGGCCAGCTAAACTGAAAGCAATGTGGAGCGCTGGGCTCGAACAGGCAAGCCCAGCGTCTCCGTCATTCGTGGCGAGCGCCTTGCCCACTACGCCACGTAGCCGCCATTTCTACGCACAGTTATTGGAATGTTTGAAGGCTCATGGAGTCCCATTAAAGATACCAATTGAGCACCACAGATATCACAAATTCTTCTATGAAAGAGAGACATCGAGAGGCTTTGTATCTGACTTTTATCATCACTTACTAACGTCTTCGTATGGAATCCTTCCCCTAGACTCAGTCTGGAGGAGGGATATACCAGACTTGGAAGTAGATTTTGATTGGCAAGAAGTCTGGGCAAACATTCGAATTGCGTCACGCAACCCGGATCATGAACAAATTAATCTTAATTATATTCATAGGACATACCTGACTCCTATAAGATTGAACAGAATGGGACTTAGACAAGATTCTCTATGTTCCTTATGTACAAACGGTGATGATGGTACATTTATGCATATGTATTGGGATTGCCCACCTATTAAGAAATTCTGGGAAGAAGTGACCCTGCAATTATCAGAATTTTTATTCCTGAACATACCTGTACACCCCTCTGCATTGCTGTTGAATGATGTTTCTCAGTTTGCAGCCTCTATACAGCTAAAGAGACTAGTTTTGTCCGGTCTCACAGCTGCTAAAAAGCTGATAGCATCACGATGGATTCAACCGGATAAAATGTGCCGGAAGGTATGGGTTCTTACCTATCTCGATGTGATCAGACTGGCTATCTAGAGATATCTACAGCAAGAATTTTAGGTGTCAGTGGAACCAGCATTGCAATCTGGTTAGAAGTGGTGGAGAGAATAAAGGCTAGCATATGAATTGTAATTCCTGGTTAAAACGAATGAAAATGGATGGATTATCCAAGGGGGGGTCCTGGGGGATGGGAAGAAGAGCGAGTAAGAGCATAATGTATGTATTGGATTGGATTGCAAGTATTAGGTATATATCTCGTAAACTACATTTATATTGATTCAAATGGAATGTATAATCCTGTGACTTACTGTGGATATTTTCTGTTAATGCTTGTGTGTCTAATTTTATGTCATGTTTAAAAATAAAATAAAAATTAAGTTTGGTCAACGACCGGCCCATACAGCAGGGACAGCGGCCCATTGGTTAATTTTCTATACTGACACTGGGCTGGCCCAGACCTCCCTGTTTCTCGTGTCAGTCAGATCAGATGCCGCTCAGAGCACTAGCAGGTGTGTGAGCATGTAGGCCCGAGGGACAGAGTGGGCAGGGAGAGGAGAGTGTAGCGGTAAGCAGGGAGTCGTTTTGTTTTGTTTGGCTTTGGCAATGTAAACGTATGTTTCCCATGTCAATACAGCCCCTTTGAATTTAATTGAGTAGTACCTTCATGATTAATATGGACTTGCAGGGAGGTTTTGTGTGTGCAATGCCATGATGATGATGATGATTATTAATAAAAATTAATGTCGATAATAATATGATAACATAGTTTCAAGTTTCTTTATTAGTTGTCATACAGAAGTACAGAATACTTTTATACAAAATGCTTCTTTCTGTTACGCTCCAGAGACTGTGCTAGACAAAAAAGATAAGTATAAAATAAAAATAAGTATAGCAAGTAGAAAATAGAAGTCACGTACATAGACACAAGTGTTCAGTATGTACATATGTACAATGTTCAATGCAGAGTAGAAGTAACTGAGTTACCATACAATATACTATACAATATACTAATATACAATCTACTATTATTGGAATTGAACCCAATTTCACAGGTAACCACAGGTAAATCCTTTTCCCCATTTTCCCCACTCTCTCACATTTAAGCCCAATTAAGGAGTTTCTTTCTTTGACCTATAGAGGGGAGGCCGAGTCAGTCTAAAGTGAACTTGATTGATCCATGTTGGCAGACTACACAATTCTTTGTGTGTAATATCTAGTTATTATGTTGAGTCAAAATACGTTTGTTGGCCAGCCGTCTGTTGGTCATCGGTGTTCGTAATCTTACATTTAGATTCAATGTTTGCTCATGCATATCTTGGGACACCTCTAGCTGATAAACCAATCAGGATACAGAAACGGGAAGTACGGACCCCAAAATTGTCAACATGAACAACGGAGAATGCATCTGACTGGAACGCTAGCTGATTATACACAACATTAGACAGTAAATACTATTGTAATAAAACGTTCAAAACTATGTTCAATTTGTGTATTGTTTTGTTACTATATAAGATTGTATTTCGCACTGTATTAACCATAACGACGTCACAGATGAGCTTTAGATGGTTAACGTGATATTAACGCTATCTATCCGACGGTCCGACCTAAATACTATTGTAATAAAACGTTCAAAACTATGTTCAACTTGTGTTTTGTTTCTTACTATAAGATTGTATTTCGCAAGCCATACCGACGTCAGGTGAGCTTGCTATCCATTAGATGGATAACGTGATATTAACGTTAGATCTAACCGACCACAATTTGATTCGAAATGTATTACATACCTCACTTTGTTGGTCTCTCTCTGGTCTGCATCCCCTTAACAATTGTGTGTATTGAGCTGTACTGTATTGTACCCATTCTGCAATCTGTTAACCGTTTTCAATCAATGTCAGACGTCTATAAAAAAAAATGATTGAATTGCTCAGAATTTAAAATGATGTCCCCAATAGGACATAATAATATTAATATTATTCCCCAGTATGACACAATAAACACAGAATGAATGCTACCAAAGAGAATGCTATATGCAATTTGTGTATAAAGTGTGTATTAATCCTGTAACATGAGTCAAGGTCAGATCTAGCCTGGCATAGAGAACAGAATGTTGATTTTTTGATGTTCAAGTTTCTTTATTAGTTGTCATACAGAAGTACAGAATACTTTTATATAAAATGCTTCTTTCTGTTTTGCTCCAGAGATTGTGCTAGATTGTGTTCAATATATACATACAATGTACAATGCAGAGTAGAAAAGTAACTGAGTTACAATACAATATACTACAGTACAATGCAGAAATGGGATGAGGTACAATTTACAGTAAGGTGTAATGAGGTATGGGTTGTAGTGCATATTCTTTGCCAATAAATATAAAGTGTGTTTAGGTGTTCTAAAGTGGGTGCTGCAGTGAGTTGTTTGTTTAAAGTGAGTGTGTGTGTGTGGATGTGTGTGCTGTGAGTGCATTTGATGGTTGTTACATAGTGTTATTGTCATTTGTATGTGTGTAATGTGTAACTAGTACAGTGAGAAGGCATTTGGCGATTTCTTTAAACAACGTCTCCTAACAGATGAGGTGGACTTCCATGCTCCTGTAAAAAAGATGAAACTCAAAACCTTCAAGGACACAACAACATCAAGTGTTACCAAGGTGAGAGGCAAGGAGATGGCCCTGAAAGCAGACCGAGACCTCTTCGCCAGGCTTATAGTGGTGGGAACAGTCAGGAAGATTGAGATCGGGGAAATGTTAGTCTACAGTCTGGGACCCTTCCCTGCAGCCATAGCGAACATGGATGGCTCTATGGTGAAAACTGATAAAGCCAAGTTAATGCACTTTCTCGAGGGATCAGTAAATCCACCCGGCACAGTTGAAGTCCCTGATGGCACAGGGGTGGAGGTGTTACCACTACAAACACTGTTCTCAATACAGGAGGAAGCAGACACCCGACTATTGCTTCACTGTGCTCATGCCTCTCAATACAGTTCCCATGTGGTGATCAGCAGTCCAGAGATTTCTTCGAGATGACTGGATTTCACTTCCTCCAGCCCCAGTCGCAATCCTGGAACTTGTATACTGCTCCTGCAAAAAAAAACACAATGCATGAAGGGGCGATGCACATGCAAATCAAACAACCTACCATGTACAGACATGTGTCTGTGTTTGGACTGTCAGAACACTTTATCTTCTTTTTTTCATATATTTTATTTCTTTTTTGGAAGGCACAGGTACAGGCATACAATGCACATTGTTGGTTCCAGCTATCTATTGTTTGATAGTTTGCACCATTTAATCTAGCTGTAGAAAGCTCCATTGTTACAACATCAGCTAATAACTGTTTCCAGTGATTAAAGGGCAGAGAATGTGGAGCTTGCCATCAAAGTGCCAATTTTTTTTCTCAGCAGTACTTCCTGCCAAGCTAAAGAATCATCATCATTAAGGAGCAGTAATTTGGGACAACAGGGAATATGTTTTTGTAATACATGTTACTGTTAAAATAAATAACATGTTATTTTCACACTTGTTATTGTGTTATAAATGTTGACTGATTGATTGATTGAAAACGTTATTAACAGATTGCAGAATGGGTACAGTACAGTACAGCTCAATACACACAATTGTTAAGGGGATGCAGACCAGAGAAAGACGTTTGTCTTGTTTACATCAGGGCCCCCCATTTGTAATTCATAGTGACAACAGCATCTAAAACAATATATTTATATGTATATTTATATATTGGAAGAGTATATTTATGAGACAGTATATTTTGTACATTATGTAACGGTTGTGACGTCAAATTTATAACGTCACAGGTAACAACAAAGACCGCTATTACCATAGTGTAACACACAGCAAGAATGTGAAACAAGTTACTATTATTAGTATTGGGTTAGAGTTGTTTGATTTACACTATCGTAATGTTAGATTGCTATCTGAGAAAGTTAAAATGCTAACGTTAGTAACGTTAGTCTTTGTGAGCTGACTACAACATTTTCCAATGTGTAATCGGACGTCAAAACGGACTGCATATATACGGCTGATGACTCATAACTTCCTATCACGTTTGAATAATGCTGTAAAGTTAAGTAAAAATGCATTTCAATAGTAATAGTAATGAATTGAGAGCTTACCGAATGCAGAGCTATCCAGTGTTGTGAACAGACGAGTAGCAATATTTACTTCCTGGTTCCAGGGCTTGAAGAATCTAATTGGGAGAAATCAAGTCACCTGACGTTGTAACGCGTTTTGATTGGTTCCGCAGCAACGCCCCTTTTCACAAACGTAGGTAGTTTTTATCTTATCAACACATTAATTTCATAAAGATATGACCCAACAAACGTTGCCAACAAACCGAAATGTGTTATTATAGTATATTATGTAGTTCATATTACAATAACATATAGTCTGTTTAACCAGATCAATCATTTCATTAACGGAAGCCTCTAGAGACCTTCGGCCCACCGTCTACTAGCCCACACACACTCACACACGGCTACATCTGGGGCCCATTGCTCCTGGCCGCCTGTTATTTTTCTACAACGGAGTTCGGCGATTTGCGAATCTGATTGGCCAGTGTCATTTCTGGTCATGTGACATGTACGCCCAATCGTGGGACCGCAAGTTTCTACACTGGTTAGGCTTAGGCGCTCGTTCGAAGTCGGTTAAGGTTATAGTTTGTCTTAGAGCAGGGGTCTCAAACTCGCGGCCCGCGGGCCATTTGCGGCCCGCGGGATGATATTTTGCGGCCCCCTACTTGACATCAAAGTTTAGTGTTAGTGCGGCCCGCGCGCAACCTTTTGCCGACCCGTTGCGCGAGTTGGGCGTTTTATTTATTTTATCACTTGTAGGCTACCATAGCGCAGGCTCATGGCAGCAACGTTAGTGGTCGAAACGTGATTCCGGAGTGATACCAAGTGGAAGGAAATATATCCTGTCATCAGTGCGTATAGCAGGTATCCTCGAAATTCTCCCGTCTCCTCTGCAAGCTCCTGTCCGGCTGCACTGCTCCAACTGTCTGTGTCTGTCTACTGCTTTGGTCCAATCATATTCAGCATCCCGTCACCATTCCCCCCCCCCCCCCACCCACAGTCTGCGAATCAGAGGCAGAGTAGGGCGGGTCTTCACGGAATGCATGTTGTCTCTTTCAACGGGTCGGAGTCAAAGCGAGAGTTGACAACGCATCTACAGTAGTCTAATCTGCAGGTACTGTAGCTAGTAGCATAGTTTTGCCAGCAGGCAGCTAGTAGAAAAATATGGCATGTTCAAAGATGGCCAGTAAAATAAAAGTCAACAGTGAAAATCGCTGCAATTCAAAGGTGAATGGACTGGAAAATATGCGTTCATCCTCCCTCCAACCAGCACAATGTGCCAAGAAACGGTAGCTCTTGTGAAGAGTGGCAATTTGAAACGCAATTTGAAACGCCAGTACGAAACAAAACACAGTTATTTTGATGCAACCTTTCAGCACTAAGAACCACAAAAATAAATGGAATGAAATCATCATATCAAGCTGCAAGCAGATTAAACGATAAAAAGCAACCAAGTCCTCACTCAGTGGCATGGGTGTTGGCTAAACACAAGAAGCCATTCTCTGATGCATACATAATAAAATAATGTATGACTGAAGTGATGGAGACCATGTTTGAAGGCAAACAAAAGCAAATCCTCCTCAGATAGCACAGCAACCAGAATAACTGAAATACTGGCTGATGATTTCATTAAACAGCTTTGTGATAGATAAAAAAAAATGCACAGTGCATTTCCATAGCTGTGGATGAGTTCACTGACACCACTGAGAATGCTCAGTTGCTGGTGTTTGTGAGGTTTTATGATGAGGCAAAGGGGTAGTTTGTTGATGTATTAATACATTTTTGGAATACTTGAAACCCTTTTTTGTGGAATATTTGATGCGGCCCAGCCTCACCCAGACTCTACCTCCAGCGGCCCCCAGGTAAATTGAGTTTGAGACCCCTGTCTTAGAGCATGGCGATAGAACGCCTGCCCTGATTCCGACGGTTAAGCTTAGGCACTCTTTCGAAGTTGGTTAGGGTTAGGCGATAGAACGCCAGGTGCTTTGCAGGCTGTTCGACGCAGAAATGGGCAAAGACACAGCTCGTCACGCTATTGGGCGCACATGTCACATGACCAGAAACGTCAGTGGCCAATCAGATTCGCAAATCGCCGAACTCCGTTGTAGAAAAATAGGACGCCTCCTGGCCCCCCTTATTCTGGCGCGGACAGACACACACACACACTAGCATTCTCCCATTAATAATACACACACACACACACACACACACATTTGTTCTACCACTCACCCCTCGGCCTGCAATTCACCTTCCCTTACACACAGTTACACATACACACACACACTCTCCTGTAATAACACATAAACTACTTGCTTAATCTTTACATCTTTGCACCTCGTCTCTCATCTTTCTCTCTTCTCTCAGTGATATCTCTCATACAACAGCATGACATCCCCCAATGATATAGTGTCTTCTTTCTTTTGAAACACCTAACTATAACTATTCCCTGACACATGACACATACAATCCCACATTGCCCTCGCTCTCGGCCTGTAGTTCACCTTCACACACACACACAAACACATCCCAGTTACTCATCCCTAACCCTAACCCTCCCGCTGCTATAGCCACACACATCCCCTCCACTTGCCCTCGGCCTGCAGTTCACCTTCACACACACACACACACACACACACACACCAACACATCCCAGTTCCACACATACATTTACATTTTTACATTTAGTCATTTAGCTGACGCTTTTATCCAAAGCGACTTACAAGTTCTGTACGACAAGCCATCAGGAAGGGCACAACTCTTATCAGCTGAGCAACAATGTTCATCAAAGTGTTGAGTGCTACAGTGTAGGTTAGTTTATTAGGACAAGTGCATGACAGTACGGTTAGTTAGGGTTAGATATATATATATATTATTGTTTTTTTAATTCAGATAATGGTTGAAGAAGTGCGTCTTTAGTCGACGGCGAAAGATTGGACGTGATTCGGCTGTCCTAACTGGGGTGGGTAGTTCATTCCACCATTGTGGGGCAAGGACTGAGAATAGGCGACTTCTCTTTGATGACCCTCCCGGAGCTTGGATAGGAGTAGGTCTGAAGATGCAGAGCGTAGGGGTCTTGAGGGTGTGTAGTTAGAGACCATTGACCGGAGGTAGGCGGGAGCGGTTCCCTTTGCCGCACGGTATGATAGGTCGAGGGCCTTGAAGCGGATTCGTGCAGCAATGGGGAGCCAGTGCAGGTCCCTAAGAAGTGGGGTGACATGGGCCGACTTCGGTAGGTTTGAGATCAGGCGGGCCGCTGCGTTCTGAATGAGTTGAAGAGGCTTAGTGGCAGTGGCCGGGAGGCCAGCGAGCAGTGCGTTGCAGTAGTCGAGGCGGGAGATGACTGTTGATTAGACAAGGAGTTGGGTGGCTTCTTTTGTCAGGAAGGGGCGGATCCTTCTGACGTTGCTCAGGAGGAATCGGCAGGTTCTGGTCGTCGCTGCGATGTGAGCAGAGAAGTTCAACTGGTCGTCGAGGACAACACCAAGGTTCTTGGCGGTCGGGGACGCAGTCACAGCTGCATTCTCGACTGTGATTGAAAGGTCGGTTAGGGGGGAGGATTTGGCCGGCAGGTGGAGCAATTCTGTTTAGCTTAGGTTCAGTTTGAGGTGGTTGGTCGTCATCCAGGCGGAGATGTCGGACAGACAGGCCGAGATCCGCTCAGAGACGTGGATATCTGAGGGAGGGAAGGAGAGGAAGAGTTGAGTATCGTCGGCATAACAATGAACAATGAGAAGCCATGAGACGTGATAATGTTACCCAGTGATTTAGTGTAGAGGGAGAAGAGAAGGGGTCCTAAAACCGAGCCCTTCACTTGCCCTCGGCCTGCAGTACCACACACACATCACGCACACACTCTCCTGTGATAATACACACACATACACCCTCCCGCTGTTCACTGCTATAGACACACACACATTTCCCAGTTAAGGAGTTTCTGACGGTAACCTTGCCCTCACACACCCACAGGCTCACTTAAATCTACTCATTTAATCTTTACATCTTTGGCGCCTTGTCTCTCCCTCGTCTCTACTCTAATGTTTAAGTAGCAGTTCAACTGGAGAGGAGCTCAGTATGTAAGTTTCTTTTTTTTATTTGATCAGCTGTGCCTGAGAGTCCGGCGGGGGAGAATAGTGTGTTTGTTGGAGACGCGTGTGTGTGTCTTTCCATTGGTTTCATTTGGTTGACATTATTGGGCGAACAAGAAAACGAAAGAAAACTGTAAAATTGTAATCCCTGCAGCTGTTCCAATATAAATGTGCCTTCCTCCGTGCACTTTCACCCGCTCTGAAGTCGGACTCGGTGTGCCGGGCGCTGTTCTCACACGGACACGGAACCCGTGACTGCCTCCATGCACGGCTGGTGTGTGTGCGCTGTGAGGCGTATTCTTCGTATGGCTGCGCATACCGCACCGTGACGGCCGTACCGTAAATTCGCTAGACGAATACACGTACCGTTACAAGTACTTATGTATTAGCCCACAGGGAAAAAACACATTCACAACAGGCAGCAAAGTTTATTTTCTGCCAGGTATGGTGGTAACTATATTAGGATATACATGGTATGGATTACTTACTGTTATTACTATCTGTGGTAGCTCTCCACCTACACAAATAGTTTTTTTGCTGCTGTGCTGCACCTGCACGTGGTAGGCACATTAACTGGAGGTCAAACTCTCCAAACAAACAAGCACACCATTGATGTAATTGCCATATAAATCACATACAAAGATCTAACTATTACTCCTCTCTGAACATGAATATAAAACAAAAAGGCGATCTATTAACTGTGTAAACCTTATGCAATATTCATGATAGAGAGAGAGAGAGAGAATTAGGGATGCCCCCCGAAACGGTACTAAATTAGAAAAAAAAACTGAGTATTGATAAGCTCCGACGTTATCGGTTGTGCTATCGGTACTCGAGAAATTATGGAGTTATTTTTTGAGGAATTTAAACGTCCCAAACTAATCTTGTTGGCCGTTTTCTATATCTCTCCTCCCTCTGTCTCTCTCTGCCTGCACGAGGAGCGGGCTGTGCTGTGCTCTTACACACACACACACACTCACACACACTCACTCACTCACTCACTCACACACGGGTGCTTCAGAACAATTCTCAAGTTGTAGGCTACAGTACAGACAGCTCTGCTCTCATCATGGCGGACGAAACGAAAAGTCGATGTTGACAACGCTTGTTGACACAAGTGCAACAAGACATTTGCCAGTAATGTATAAGCGCTGGTACTCGTCAATGTGGCTGGCGGGGAGCTAACGTTATTAGCCTGAGCTCCGGTACTCTCTCGAGTAGAGTAATGGCCGACATTCCGGAAGTAAAAAAACGAATGAGAGCTTCCGATTGGTGGTAAGAACAGCAGAGGTGGGTGCAAGCGGTGTGACGTAATTGGCAGAATCGACTGTCAATCAAATTAGTATTGGTATGACTCCGACTTCAGCATCATGATTATAAAATCCTAACGATACCCATCCCTAGAGAGAATAGGCCGGGACCAAGGGGGTACAGGAAGCCTGGCGGTGCATGACAATAACACCGCATTTTCATTCCTTGTGGGGACAGAAAAGGATAGGAAAACAAGGACACTCATAATACACACGGACAGGAAACACTCACAACAAAAGTATAAATCTGACAAGGCATTCACCCTCAACCTTGTTCTAATTAATTACCGTTGGCCTGGACGGGAACCTATATGCCTGTTCATGACGCCAGGGTAAACAATGTCTTCTATAGCAACAGAGAACAAATAAAACTGGTGTGCGCCGCAGGTACACATAAAAAAACATAGTTTAGCCCCGTATCTCTGCACCACCAACACTATAATCCCACTGAAAATAAACCTGTTCTGTGGTGTGGATTTAGCAGGATAGTAAAGAACACACAGTGACATCAGATACCACTTGGAGATGAAGAGTACACATATACTGAACTGAACTGATAACGCACAGGAAGGTACTATAATTTCCATCTCTCTCTCTCGCTCTGTGTCTGTATGTATTTGTGTGTTTCTATGTAGTTGTGCGTGTGTGTGTGTGTCTTTTGGTGGTGTGTGTGTGTTTTTGTTTGTTTATATGTACACGTGCCTGTGTGTGCGCATGTGTGTGTGTGTGTGTTTCTATCTATTGGAACCTGGATGGCATGGAACAGCGAGATCTAACACACCCACACCATTTTGTACCACCAGCGGTTGTGTGGCACAAGAGTTTGAAGTGAGAATTATAATGAGACAGGGCAGCTACAATGGCCGACCCCAGCAGCAGCACTGGGTTGCAACTACTTATTATTTTGTACTGTACTACATGCAAACAGCTTAGCAGGGTCAGAGTACAGCCAATAATGCGTTCTATACTTACAGTGTTGCTACTTCTTTGTTCAAATCATTTAAGTACGGTCGGTATTCCACTTGGTATGATCGAGACAAGACTACTGTGATTCACACTGGTCTTCTTGTGAAGCATGAAAATGTGTTGATGGTTTAAGTTTATTTTATTTGGATCCCCATTACAGTGCTGTGGCTATTCTTCCTGGGGTCCATAACACATACAATACAGTTACAGACTTTATACACTCACAAACATTTACATGGCATACAGACAAATTAAAACAATGTATACTCCTAATCAAATTCATAATACAATACAACAATACATACTCCTAATCAATTCATAATACAATAGAGCATAATATACAATTTAGCTTTTTCATACATTATCTGTGTTTATATCAACCAATTATTCAATCTTCTAATAATATATCAATATCAGACACATACATCTTCCGGGAGTCGAACGCAGGACGCGTGTATACTTTCCGCAACGGAGTTTGCTTTCCGGGTTCCTCTGATTGGCCGCGACCCCCACGTGACCCGCCCCCCTATCCACCGCTGCCCGCTGTGTTGATGCTCGCCTGTGTGTTGACGTGCGCGCGGCAGAGCGAGCGGCCATGGACTTGACTTTCGCTTTCAATTTGACGCTCGCTTCCTGAGACTTACGCTTTGCTCGCTGCTGTTTAATAATATTGTCGCTTTTCACATCAAGTAAGTGCTTGTATTTTATAATATAAGTTGCCAGCTGGCTCAAGGAGACGCGTTCAAGCTGGGCGACCTGCAAAGCAACACAACCTGAGCGCGTCGGTGGCTTTGAACACTAGTGGGGCAAAAAAACATTGAAGCTCATAGTGTAACGGTCTGTGTAAGTTAGTGTTGTGTTCATTCATAGTTAAAGACAGTAGAGGTTGGCGTCAATGTAAGTTAGTGTTGTGTACATTCATAGTTAACACTTTAATCGCCGAAAACGCTGGAACTCGTCTTTCCCCGACATGCTCATTCTGCCGAAGACGCCGTAACACGTCTTTGATATCAATATTTCCATAATCTGTGATCGAAATCATATTTCTCCTCCGGGGACCTGAGATATACTGCTGAGCTCCACTCAACTGTCTAACGGTTCAAGAGCGCCATCGGCCAACAGGAAGTGACGCGCCAAACAGGAAGTGCTCATCCATATTTCGTCCGGGCACTCGCGATCGTTAGCCGGACTCCATCTCGACACACTGGATAATCAATCGCTCGCCCTAACTCAATAAACAACGTTATTTGGACGTATATAGTATTATACAACCTGGAAATGGTTCATCTAGAATTCTAGATCAACATTCCATAATCGAAAACTGTCTACTCCAAGCTGATCGTCCAACGGCGCGAGGAAGATACGGTAAGATCCAGCGTTATTTTCTAACGTGTTCCATATAAACTGCTCTGATGATCATATGACCCACACTAGATGAATGATATAACGTTGCCCACGGAATTATAAACGACCCCCCGCCCATCCGGTCAACATCAGATGATACGTA
Source organism: Notolepis coatsorum (assembly GCF_963971535.1). Taxonomy (NCBI): domain Eukaryota; kingdom Metazoa; phylum Chordata; class Actinopteri; order Aulopiformes; family Paralepididae; genus Notolepis; species Notolepis coatsorum. The sequence continues at coordinate 13,748,810 of NC_140179.1, read as the reverse complement.
GTAACTTCTAGAAGTACCTCCAGTTGACATTTTTTATCTGGCACCGATTGCTACCAAACTGTATTTGATCATCAATATAATGCATTTGGGGCTATAAATCAAGTTCTGGAGAAAGCTGCAGAAAACGATAAAAACATACTTATACTTTAGACCATATTTTAGTATGAATATGTGAATGAAAAAGTATAACGTTGCTACACCCTGAACAATATATATAGGACATTGAATGGGCCATAATAATGTCAATTTAACAATAGAATTTAAAAAGTTATAGCCCTGCAAAGAAGGGGAACTTCTCCATAGACAAATAGAGCTGGCTAGGGATGGTAAATTATGAATTTAACCATGGCGATCAAAGTGTTAAAGACAGTAGAGGTTGGCGTCAGTGTAAGTTAGTGTTGTGTTCATTCATAGTTAAAGACAGTAGAGGTTGAAGTTTCTTTAATAGTTGTCATACAGAAGTACAGAATACTTTCATACAAAATGCTTCTTACTGTTACGCTCCAGAGACTGTGCTAGACAAGATAGTATCAAATAACATAGTATAGCATGTAATTTAGAAGTAGAAAATGAGGTCACAGTGTTCAGTATAGACATATGTACAATGTTCGATGCAGAATAGACGTAACTGAGTTACCATATAATATACAATACTGGCGTCAGTGTAAGTTAGTGTTGTGTTCATTCATAGTTAAAGACAGTAGAGGTTGGCGTCGCGGTCTGTGTAAGTTAGTGTTGTGTTCATTCATAGTTAAAGACAGTAGAGGTTGAGTATGTTTTTTTTTTTTTTTAACAAATGTTTTTTATTTTCCTTTTTTTTTTTACATGAAACAAGATAAACAATACAGTAACAGTAATAATCAACGATGAATCACAGGACAATAACAGAAATAATAATAACAATAATGACAGTCCAGTAATTAAATCAGAATGAAACAAACAACACACTGCAGCACCCACTCTCCACACTTTAGATCACCTAAACACACTTTATATTTATTGGTAAAGGATTTGCACTACAACTCGTACACATTACTCTAAATTGTACCTCATCCCATTTCTGCTTTGCACTATATAGTATTGTATATTAGTACATTGCATAGTATATTGTATATTGTATGGTAACACAGTTACTTCTATTCTGCATCAAACATTGTACATATGTCTATACTGAACACTGTGACCTCTATTTTTACTTCTATTTTACATGCTATACTATTTTATTTCATACTTATCTTGTCTAGCACAGTCTCTCGAGCGTAACAGTAAGAAGCATTTTGTATAAAAGTATTCTGTACTTCTGTATGACAACAATGTATGCCTTTCAAATGTTAAATGATTAAATGATACACACTGAACACACTACACATCTACGCTCTCTCATCCTGCTTTCCACAACTCCTATACTTCCTGAGTAACGCGCCCAACACTGCTTAATGGTTGTTTAAATATTTTACATGTTTTGATGTGGTGCATGAGCAGCATATTAGGATGACTGTGTTTCTTGAACAGCTGATAACTGCATAAGCAGCACATTAAGATGACTGCGTTTCTTGACTCAGAAGATGACGCGACAATATTATTAAACAAGAGAGCTCTGTCATTGAAGTGGGTGGTGTTACCAACAGCGCGTTTCTTGACAGCAGAGTGGCGCGTTTCGCGACTCGTGACGGAAGCGAGCGCTCTGCGCTGCAACACAGCGGCGAGCGGCAGCGATAAGGGGGGCGGGTCACGTGGGGGTCGCGGCCAATCAGAGGAACCCGGAAACCGAACTCCGTTGCGGAAAGTATACACGCACCCAGGACGGCCGTGTTGCACCGCAGTACTGTTAGTGGTGCACCACCCTATCTCCTTATCAGACACATACATCTTCACCTGATGTACATTGCTGTGTTGTGGTGTGTATTGTTGATGGTAAACGATAATTCAACATGCATTATTATCAACAGGACACTTAACTCATTCTGCGCCAATGATGAAAAAAGTCGGGTTAACTCGCCATGCGTTGAGCGCCAATCACGAGAAATCTCGGGTTTTAATTGTTATTTTTTTTATTAGCTATATCCATTCATATTATCGCGTCTTTTCCTGGGATTACTAAGAATCACCCAAACTATACTCATATTCAAAACGGTATAAAACGGAAATGTACGGATGAAAAAACAATCTGTTTTTTGCATGTTGACCAGAAGCAACTCACTGACAATCGACGTTGTTATTAGATCCATAGCTATAATATTTCATATATTTTAAGCACTCGCAAGTTTCACAGTCTCCCCATTTACTTACAGAAGGTAAACAGCGACCCCTGGTGCTGAATGAGTTAACTCTTTCAGTGCCACTCACGAGATTTCTCGTGTTTTTTTATAGGTGGTTGCTAGCCACTCACGAGATTTCTCGGATTTTTTTTTTTTTTTGCGATCTGAAAAATTATTGCATCACCCGAGCCTACCCGAGTATAGCCGAGGGGCGCCGACAATCACTGTGGAAAAAAGCGCCCCCTGTCGTCTCCCAGATGACATAAGTGATTTTGGAATGGACTCAATGAAAATGGGGAAAAAAAATCCGGTACTCCACATTTTCCAGTTCACTGATCCAGCCGGGGTTACTAGAGTTCATTCTGGAGCCTCAGATCCCCGCGGATCATGGAGTTCTACTGTATCGCGTTGGATCCATACACGTATCGATTTTTTCGAATGGTGATCAGGAATTGGAATATACCAGTTGGATACCATCTGATGTCAGGTAAGGACTCTATGTTATCAGTGGTAGGATAATCAGAGTAAGTTTGATGAAGTTATAAGCTGTTTTGTGAAATGTCTTCTTTCGGTTTCACTGTAAAAGTCCGAGAGGAAATCAACGAGGCGATTATCCGCGCGCGGCCGTAATGTGCGTGCGTGCACGTATAATATTGATCATCTAGCGTTTATTTGAAAACGATTCATAAAAAGGCCGACGAATATCAACGTTGTGGAATATTCCACTAAAAGACGATTTTCATAGAATGCTCCAGAATGAGCTGTTTTTTATATCAAAACGGGGGCTTTTCTAACTGCTCTGAAACGGCAACGACGCGATAAAAAAACAATCTGCCTTCACAGCACTGACTGGAAAATAGTCTTTGATAATGCGATGGGCAGATTAGACACATAGCCATAATTTAAAACATAGATTAGGCGATATTAACGTTAACATTGGCGCCGATGGTGGCATTCAAGCGGTAAAACGGAAAACCAGGCGTGGCGCTGAAAGTGTTAATGGAACTCATCAACATTATGGGGAACACAATTACTGTCTTCTCCAGAGTCAGAGAAGAAGATAGATTTCCTCTCCCTGTGTTCAGTAGAAAGCTATCCGGCTGCATGGTAGTGTAGTTTTATAGCACAAATGAATGGAAGAAGATATGGATCAGCTAGCCTAGCTGCTGGCCACAAACACCTCTCCCGCAGTTTTAAACGAACCATTCATCCACTAGAAATAATTTGGTAATGGTATCTATCTATCTTCTTCTCTAACTCTGGGGAAGATGATAAACGTGTTTCCCATAATGTTGGCGTGTTCCTTTACATGTCCCTTTGGTAATTTGCACGTTGAATTATTGTTCACCATCAACACCACACAACCACGAGCACGTCCAGTACGTAATTCCCTCTGATTCTTGGCTACTACATCATATTCATTGTATAACATACTGTGGAGAGAAGACGTTTGTTATTTAGGGACAAGAGGAATAAACACTACAATAGATTCTATATTTCTGCTCTTGAGGTGAACACAGCAGCATGTAACAAGTGCCCAATTGGAACCCGTTCCCGCCTCTTCCCCGTAACCGCCACAGGCAATGAACGTGATTTTCTCCAGTGCATTCTGATAGTCGTACAGCTAATGCTAACTCATCCGATCCAGCTACATTGGGGACACTTAGCTCTTTGCTGGCTTGCCATCCCTCCCCCTCCACTTCTGGAGAACCTGCAGCAGGGAATGTTCCACAACTCACAAGTCTATAACTACTGTATACAGATGCTCAAGATACATGTATTGGCTTTCGATCTCCCAAACACCATAATCCAAGATCAGATCGGGGCACTTTCCAGCAAACAATCCAGTTGAGTCGTAGATAAAAATCAAACGTTGTTTACCTGTTAACATGTTGGGTGCCGTTAACACATTGGGTGCCATGCAGTATGCCCATCTTTACCACTCTCTGTCAGTGCTGTAAGCCTATGGAGTGGCTCACCTTCTTTGCAGGGCTATAACTTTTAAAATATTATAGCTATATCAACATTACTATGGCCCATTCAACATCGGGTATCTATCGTTCCGGATGTGGGAACGTTATATTTTTCCATTCATACATTGTTGTGTTAGTACCGTCGAGAATATAAGTATGTTTTTAGACTGTATAGCAGCACTATTTACATTTTACATTTACATTTAGTCATTTAGCTGACGCTTTTATCCAAAGCGACTTACAAGTTCTGTGCGACAAGACAGCAAGAAGGGTATAACTCTATCAGCTGAGTAACAATGTTCATCAAAGTGTTGCGTGTTACAGTGTAGGTTAGTTTATTAGGACAAGTGCATGACATTAAGGTTAGTCGGGGTTAGATTTTTTTTCATCATTATAGGCCCTGACGCGTATTATACATTATCGTTTGGCGTTTCGTCCCTTATACACGCTATATAAAAAATTTCAAATGCATATGATCGCTATACATTATGCTCCATCATGCGTGAAGGAAAGGGGGGGGGGGTCGTTTATGATTTCTTGATTGTCACTAACGGCTTTCTTTAGTAAGACACCATACGTTGATCGGACAGATTGCAATGAAATAAATGAACAATCGAGCTGGAAATAACATTAGATTCCTCTTACCTCTGGCCGATGCGTCTGGAGAAAAAAAATTCCAATTATTTGACGTCGATCTGCTAGATCCATTTTCCGTTTGTATGACGCAATAAACGCCGAAAGCATATTGATTCTTGCGTCTCGTAAGCGATCCAATGCACTCGAGGTGTGTATCTTCATCCACGTAACAACATATCTCTGGCGGAGCTTTTTCCCTGATGCACAGAGCGCCACTTCCGGTTTAGAGTGGAGTGTAACTCGCCCGAAATCCACCAGGCGGCGGTATTGAGGCGTTGCAATATCAGACAGGGTCCAGCTGGCTCCCGGAGGCTTCCTGGATGAATTATGAATGCCAATAGCGAATAAAAGAAATAACAATCATAAAAACGAGTTTACTCGTTGTTGGCACTCAACGCATGGCGGCCAATAACGAGTATACTCGCTATTGCCATTCATAATTCAGCAGGGCACCTTGAAGGCAGTCCTTCTGGTCCTCAAACGGCTCTGCCACCTTGTGGTGGGCAGGCATGTTTTGGTCAGGACGGACAACACGACGTCAGCGTCGTATATTGACAGACAGGGAGGAGTGCGCTCCCCCCGTCTGCACCGGGCGGCGGTTGGGCTCTGGCTATGGGCGTTCTCCATCTGCGCAGCCTGAGGGCTCTCCACATCCCCGGCAGGGAGAATGTGCGTGCAGATGTGAAGTCGCGGGGCGGTCCTCACCCTGACGAGTGGGGACTACGTCCAGACATAGTCGGACAGTTCTGGGACCGATTCCGTGGCCGCCCGGGATTCTGTACGCATTCTCCCCTTACACCTGATAGCTCAGCTGTTGGGGCGGGTACGTCGGGAGCGCGGGACTTGATCCTAGTCGCGCCGGGCCGGGGCTCAGCTGTGTGGTCCCCGGCCCTGATTCAGCTCTTGGTGGCCCTGCCGTGGCCTGTTCCGTGGTCACCGCGGGCCCTCTCTCAGGCACGCGGAACTCTGTTCTGTCTCCTGTTCTGGGGCAGCCTCTAGGCTTGGCTGCTGACAGTGTGAATCTGGTGGGGATATGACAGTGTGAATCTGGTGGGGATACGTCTTGACTATTCTGTGGTTGACGCTATCCGGTATGTGCACGCTCCGTCCTCTACCGCGGCTTACGCTGGGGAGTGGCGTATGGTCGAGTGTGGGGGCAGAACATTGTTCAGCCACCCTCTCGTGAAACATTCCTGCTTGGCGCTCGGCGTCTCAAGCCTGTGGAACGTTCTCTGTCTCCGAGTGGGACCTCCAACTGGTCCTGGGCCGGTTGTCGGAGGCCCCTGGCGTCACGTTAGTAAGTATCACTGCGTTGCGTGAAATCACTGACTGCGCCCCGAGAGGAGTGGTTCGGCAAAAAATAGTTCAGAGTATATTTGCTTAGAAAACGTAATTGTCGAATTCAATTATTTTTTATCTCTCCACGTGGTAAATACACAGGTCACAACATGTTTACAGGAACGTTTTGGAGTTGTATTTGGAGTGTATTTCATGACTGTAGGGGACTGTAGGGAACTTCAGGGTAAAGGACTGCCCCACTTCCAGCGATGAAGCTAAGCTACACTAACGGAGCGGCTGTTCCCTAAGCCTAATTCCCAAAATGTTGGCGTTTTCCTTTAACTTTGATTGGCTCTCCAGAATTTTCCCAGAGGATTTGGGTTTGAATAAATTGAGAGGTGTTAGTAGATACATCATAATACATTTTTTCACAGATGGCCCAAACATCTTGCTAAAATTCCCTGACTATAGAGGGAGAAGAGTGTTCACTAAAAACACACACTGATTGACAAACATAGGCAAGTGTAGGTGCAGAGGTGCCTGTGTGTGTGTGTGTGTGTGTGTCTGTCTGTCTTGTCTCTCTGTACATGTGTGGGTCTGTGTTTGTCCATGTCTGTGTATGTGTAGGTCCGTATTTTTGTGTCTGCGCATCTGTGTTACATAATGTGTCTATTAGACGGTGGGCCGAAGGTCTCTAGAGGCTTCCGTTAATGAAATGATTGATCTGGTTTTACAGAGTATATGTTATTGTAATATGAACTACATAATATACTATAATAACACATTTCCGTTTGTTGGCAACGGTTTTTGGGTCATATCTTTATGAAAATTAATGTGTTGATAAACTACCTACGTTTGTGAAAAGGGGCGTTGCTGCGGAACCAATCAAAACGCGAACAACTGCCTCTTTGAACTGCTGCGGTCAGGCAAGCGATACAGGAGTCTCAAGGCGAGCACAGAAAGACTCAGAAGAAGCTTCTATCCCCAGGCCATCAGGCTGCTAAACGAACAATGAATGAACACTACACAACAACAACCACCAAACGCACATAGCACACACATCCACACGCACACACTCACTTTAAACAAACACACTGTAGCACCCACTCCACACACTTATAGCACACACCCACTTTAAACAAACACACTGTAGCACCCACTCCCCACACTTTATATTTATGGATGAAGGATTGCACTACAACTCGTACACCTTACTGTAAATTGTACCTAAAATTGTACCTCATCCCATTTCTGCTTTGCACTAGATAGTACTGTACATTAGTACACTGCATAGTATTGTGTATTGTATATTATATGGTAACTCAGAACATTGTACATATGTCTATACCGAACACTGTGACCTCATTTTCTTCTTCTAAATTCATGCTATATTATGTTATTATGTTATTTGATACTATCTTGTCTAGCACAGTCTCTGGAGCGTAACAGTAAGAAGCATTTTGTATGAAAGTATTCTGTACTTCTGTATGACAACTATTAAAGAACTTGAACTTGAGGTGACTTGATTTCTCCCAATGACATTCCTCAAGCTCCGGAAACTAGGAAGTAAATTTGCGACTCGTCTGTTGACAACACTGGATTTAGCTCTGCATCGGTAAGCTCTCAATACTCATATACATTACTATTGAAATGCATTTTTACTTAACTCTACAGCATTATTCAAACGTGATAGGAAGTTATGAGTCATCAGCTGTTTATATGCAGTCCGTTTTGACTTCCGATTACACATTGGAAAATGTTGTAGCCAGCTCACAGACTAACGTTACGTTAGCATTTTAACTTTCTCAGATAGCAATCTAACATTACGTTAGTGTAAATCAAACAACTCTAACCCAATACTAATAATAGTAACTTGTTTCACATTCTTGCTGTGTGTTACACTATGGTATAGCGGTATGTGTTGTTGCCTGTGACGTTGTACTGCTACATCTATTTATGACATACCAGATTTGTAAATACAGTACTGTTTGTCACAAGACGTTGTCACAACAGTTACATATGTACAAAATATACTGTCTCATAAATATACTCTTCCAATATATAAATATACATATAAATATATTGTTTTAGATGCTGTTGTCACTATGAATTACAAATGGGGGGCCCTGATGTAAACAAGACAAACGTCTTTCTCTGGTCTGCATCCCCTTAACAATAGTTTGATATTGGATGGTCCCTGTGCTGTTGTTTACTGTCTATCTGTATGTCATGTATGTAATATGTTATGATGAATTGAAAATGGGGGACCCTGATGTAAACAAGATGAAAGTCTTTCTCTGGTCTGCATCCCATTAACAATTGTGTGTATTGAGCTGTACTGTACTGTACCCATTCTGCAATCTGTTAATATGATGAATAACGTTATCTATTGTAGTAACAATGTTCCAAAATGTATTGATTGTTTTTCTGTTTCCCCAGATGCTCAACCCTGGACCACACGACAGATATATTCTAGGCCTAATTAACCCTAGCCTGAGGGTTCTATAGTAATCAATCATGCAAGCTCAAAGATTGAGCTCTTGAGGTGACTGGCCCTGCTCTATATCAAGAACCATTATCAGAGTGGCAACTGCAGGACCTGTATTTCCCAAAACAATGAATATCATGATTGAATGAGAGGCCATGGTAAACAGCACAGTGAATAAACAATGTGCAGTCCCCTTATATATTGTTCTGGATAGAAGTGGGGCCAGGCTAATCTGCAAGAGCTCAACTTTTGAACAAGGATGGTCATCCTCTCACATAAGCTGTCCGGGGACGACTCACACAGCTCTCTACTCTCTGGGCCCTCGACTGGACACCCCTCCACTGTACTAGTTACACATTACACACATACAAATGACAATAACACTATGTAACAACCATCAAATGCACTCACAGCACACACATCCACACGCACACACTCACTTTAAACAAACAACTGACTGCAGCACCCACTTTAGAACACCTAAACACACTTTATATTTATTGGCAAAGAATTTGCACTACAACCCATACCTCATTACACCTTACTGTAAATTGTACCTCATCCCATTTCTGCATTGTACTGTATAGTATATTGTATTGTAACTCAGTTACTTTTCTACTCTGCATTGTACATTGTATGTATATATTGAACACTTGTCTATGTACTTGACTTCTATTTTATACTTATCTATTTTTATCTAGCACAATCTCTGGAGCAAAACAGAAAGAAGCATTTTATATAAAAGTATTCTGTACTTCTGTATGACAACTAATAAAGAAACTTGAACATCAAAAAAATCAACATTCTGTTCTCTATGCCAGGCTAGATCTGACCTTGACTCATGTTACAGGATTAATACACACTTTATACACAAATTGCATATAGCATTCTCTTTGGTAGCATTCATTCTGTGTTTATTGTGTCATACTGGGGAATAATATTAATATTATTATGTCCTATTGGGGAAGTAATTTAAAATTCTGAGCAATTCAATAATTTTTTTTATGGAGAGGACGTCTGACATTAATTGAAAACTGTATTAACAGATTGCAGAATGGGTACAATACAGTACAGCTCAATACACACAATTGTTAAGGGGATGCAGACCAGAGAAAGACTTTCATCTTGTTTACATCAGGGTCCCCCATTTTCAATTCATCATAACATATATGACATACAGATACAGTAGGCCTACTGCTACATCTATACATTTAATTATGACATACCAGATTTGCAAATACAGTACTGTTTATGATACAAAGAGTCCAGAAAAGTATCAAACAATTGCAGATGGGATGCAGACCAGAGAAAGACGTTTGTCTTGTTTACATCAGGGTCCCCCATTGTGACAACAGCATCTAAAACAATATATTTATATTTATATATTGGAAGAGTATATTTATGAGACAGTATATTTGCAGTCCAGAGAAAGACTTTCGTGAGAGACCAACAAAGTGAGGTATGTAAAAACTTGGAATCAAATTGTGGTCATAGATCTAACTTAATATCACGTTAACAATCTAATGGCTAGAAAGCTCACCTGACGTCGATATGGCTTAATACAGTGCGAAATACAATCTTATAGTAAGAAACAAAACACAAGTTGAACATAGTTTTGAACGTTTTATTACAATAGTATTTAGGTCGGACCGTCGGATCTAACGTTAATATCACATTAACCATCTAAAGCTCATCTGTGACGTCGTTATGGTTAATACAGTGCGAAATACAATCTTATATAGTAACAAAACAATACACAAATTGAACATAGTTTTGAACGTTTTATTACAATAGTATTTACTGTCTCATGTTGTGTATAATCAGCTAGCGTTCCAGTCAGATCCATTCTCCGTTGTTCTTGTTGACAATTTTGGGGTCCCGAAATCCCGTTTCTGTATCCTGATTGGTTTATCAGCTAGAGGTGTCCAAAGATATGCATGAGCAAACATGTAATTTAAATGTAAGATTACGAACACCGATGACCAACAGACGGCTGGCCAACAAACGTATTTTGACTCAACATAATAACTAGATATTACACACAAAGAATTGTGTAGTCTGCCAACATGGATCAATCAAGTTCACTTTAGACTGACTCGGCCTCCCATCTATATGTGTGAGTGTGTGTGTCTGTTGGTCTCTGTACGTCTGTGTAGCTCTGTGGGCGTGTGTATTCACAAGTGTATGCTCATATGTCTGTCTGTGTGTGTCTGTCTGTCTGTCTGTCTGTCTGTCTGTCCGTCCGTCTGTCTGTGTGTGTGTGTGTGTGTGTGTCAGTCTGTCTGACAGTGAGTGATTAGAAACAGATTTACAGAAAAAGAGAGTACTTGTACCTGTCAGTCACACGGCAGCTTGTGCTCTGAATACCTACAGTCTAATTGGCACTTCCTCTATTCATCTGGAGAAAACCTTTTTTTTATGGATATTATAATTATTATTATGGATATCTCACTTCCTTTGTTTGTTGGGGTGCATGTGATGGTGTGTGTGTGTGTGTGTGTATGTGATGGGGGGTGTGTGTGTGTGTGTGTGTGTGTGTGTGTGTGTGTGTGTGTGAGAGTGGGGGGGGGGGACTCTGTGTGTGTGTGGGGGGGGGGGGGGGGGGTCTGTTATCTTCTCTTTCAGACATAGGACCCTGCAGGGAAAGGTGCTTCAGATTCTGGCCAGCAGGAAGTGACAGTGATGTCGTGACAGTCTTGGCAGGAAGTGACAGTGATGTCGTGACAGTCTTGGCAACAGCAACATGAAGACGGGGAGGACCGCTGAGGAAGCAGCCAAGTCGCTTCCTATCAACGCAAGAAACAAGAAATAGTGGAATAATAATTGTAATTGTAATTCTCATTATATATCCTTATGTTTTTTTTCATGACCATCAAATTATAATGTTACTTGACATTTTTGTAAAAAAAACAATATTTATTCATGTAGTGTTGTTCTACAGTGATACAATAAAAGGTGGGTAAATAGTAACGTAAAGTAACTTACTTATTTCATCTTCAGAATGTTACAGCCACAGCCAGGGCCTTTCTCTCCCCTTTCTGTCAGCAGGTCTCCACGACCTTATATGGGTCTCTTCCTGTTTCCACCTCACCATCACTCTGCCTACCTGGGCCGGTCTACACACCTGAGACTCATCTCATCATCACCGAGCCAGGATAAGAGGCCTGCACTGCACCCCTGCCACTCCTGGTCCGAGTGTTGTTTCACCTGTCTTGGTATTAGGACTCTTATCTGGACCTCCATACTAAATATATATTGGAATATACAGCATTATTGTACAGTACATGCTATCATACAGAGTTATATGGGTTATATGCAGGTAGGTATATAGAAGGATTGTATGCAGGTCTATTCAGACAGATATGGATATACAGAGTATATATCAGTGGCGGCTTCTGACCAAATTTCTTGGTGAAGCACAAATTATTATATTATATTATATAAAATAATATTTTTAAAACATCCCCAAGGCTGCAACACCCCCATTCCTCCCAGGTGTCAGGCTCCTCATTCGCTTCCATTCATTTTGGGGACCATGTTTAAATATCATACTTCTGAAGTATAAACAAACTATACTGTTGTGACGATTTCAATAAAACAGACCATTCTGAGTCAATGGTACATGCTTGTACAACTGTACAAGCAAAACTGTACATTGGAATATCTAACATGTATTTACCACCTTCCTCTGCACAAGGCCACAGATGGGTTTTATGGCCCAATATATATATATATATATATTAGTGCTGTCAAACGATTAAAATATTTAACTCGATTAATCGCATGATTGTCCATAGTTAACTCGCGATTAATCGCAAATTAATCACATTTTTTTTTAATTTTTTTTTATACCTTAAACAGATCTTTTTCAAGTTCCAAGTTTTAATACTCTTATCAACATGCGAGTCAACAAATGCTTGCTTTGTGCAGCCATTTAACACAAAAGGATGACCCTCATGCATTGCAAATTTGCATCAAATTCAAAACAGAGTGATGCACAAAATAACTTAAAAGAAAATAATAATTTAAAACAATGAATAAAGTGTGCATGAAATAATAGGGGAAAGAAAACGTTAGGAACTTGTTACATTCACACACACAAGGGCTGATTAATCACACACCCCCCTCTCTCCCTCACACACACACTCTCCCAGCTCTTTTTCTCTTTTGCCCCTTCCTCATCTCTCTCACCCCCCTCTCTCTCTATATCTCACACACACACACACACACACACACACACACTTCAGAAACAAACATAGTATCAATGAGAGCATCAATAATACACCTGAGTAAAGTCTAGTAATTTTTTTTTTTTTTTTTAGTTAATCTTGAGTTAAAAAAATTAGTGGCATTAATAGAATCGGGAGTTAACACGATATTAACGCGATATATTTGACAGCCTTAATATATATATATATATTTTAAATCCACTCACCATTTGATATACTTCTTACGAGGAAATAGTGTCCCTCCCATCTGATCACTTGTAAATTAAATCCATCCTTCGATAATTTCTGATGAAACGTTCAATGACCTCGTCTGCTTGCAAACAGGCAATGCAACAAACAGCAGTCTAATCTAATCGAACCTTCATTTGCGTGAGGATGCTGTCGAAATCCACTAAACATTGTTCTGTTGATATAATAAAAAAATATATATATCATCAAACGATGCACAATAAGTTCATGAACAATAACAAAACACTCCACCCTGGGCCTGGTAGCTGCGGTGGTAGCCCTTTAGCTACGTTAGCTCCTACAAGTTAGCTTCGTCAACTGAGATAAAATGATTTTGTAAACAAACGCAGACGAAGCACATGATTTTTTTTCCATAGCCTATGTTTGTGTCTTCGCAAACATAGGCTACGGAAAAAAATCACGCCGCTGTGCGTCTCTGATTGGCTCTTACGTTTGTGTGGCACGGTGTGAACGCCAATCAATCGCGTGCGCATACTGTCACTAACCTACCCTATTTTGATTGGATAATTATATTCCTAAGATCAACCCGTGCAGTTATTGAGTGATATACTGAGTGATTGACAGCTCGCCTTTACTGCAGTTATGGATCAGGCCTGATCAGAGAGCTCAGAGCTGTCACTTGGCCATTTTTTTATTTAAAAAAAATCACTGGATTTTTTTTGCAAAATAATAATAATAATAATAATAATAATAAAAAAAAAATATATATATATATATTTTATTATATATGTATATTAATAATAATATATCTATATTTCTAGTGAAGTACTGCCTCACTAGTTGTCATGCAATAACCTCCACTGGTATATATATATTTGCTGTAAATATAAATAATATATATATACGGTATATACAGCACTATTGCAAAGGCTATCATACAGATTTTCTGTCTACCCATATAAATCTGTATGATAGCATTTGCAATAGTGCTGTATATACCGTATATATACATTTATATATTTGGACTACCGTAGACTATAGTATGAGGTAGGTAGTCAAGGTTGATGTCAAGGTTGTGTACAACAGCAACATGTTTCCTTTACATGTATTCAAGTGAGGAAGTGTGCTGGTGATGGTGGTGATATTTTATAGCTCATGCCATGCCCAAGGAGAAAGCAGTTAAAGGTGGTTAGGTTTTACTCTCCACTACATCCTTCATCATCACATTGAGCATCAATGAGCCAATCAACTGTGGACAATGCAAAGCGATGGCAGTCATTCAAGCAGACTTCCTTGGAATAAATATGCATGTTCTCAACAAGTGCTCCCTCCCTAGTCCCTACCAGGGCCGTGCAGAGACCTTTAGAGGGGCAGGTACTCACATTTTTAAAAGGACACGTGTATCAAAATGTTAGAACACCAACTACAGCGTAACTTAACCAACTATAGCATTAGCAACCAATATTCAGAGAATGTAACACGGAAGCTTACAACAAACTGCATCATGCTATATGTGACTTGCTCTTACAAAATCTGTCACATTGACCCGAAAACACATTTTGAGATGTATACAAGCGAGTTATGCCCTACTACATATCGGATGTCACCAAAACATATTGTGGAGAAAAAAGCCTTCAATTTAGCCTGTGATTTATTTTGAATTCTGGCTTAAAGTCAGATTGAAATGAGATTCTGATGGTCATTATTATTCTTGTATAAGAAAACAATAAGAATACAAGAATAATGGCCCATCAGAATCTCATTTAAGTCTGACTTTAAGACAGCATTCAAAATAAATGTTTTAGTCAATGAGCTTGTTATGTTCTGTTCTGTTATGTTCTCTCATATGAGTAGCCTGGCCTATAGCCAAGCGTTTGCCAGGTTTAGAGGTTACACTATAGGGACATGGATCCTAGTAGCCTGGCCCTATAGCCAAGCGTTGGCCAGGTTTAGAGGTTAGACTAGGGACAGTCTTCTGGTCTTCACTACCCTGGCAGATCGTTAAATACCGTGCCTGCACGTCTCATCTCTCTGACAACAGTATGAGGCTCGGACATTTAGTTAGCCTGGTAGTAGCATGCGAGTGAGAGCATGCACACACACACACACACACACACACACACACACACACACATGCTTAAGCGTGTTCCATAAAAAAGAAAACGTCATCAACAATTCGGTGAAAATTGCTTCACTGCCCTGTGAGATCTGTCGATTCTAAATTTGAGTTCTGGTTTGAAAGTGACATGTCATGACTGACTGTTGTGAATACTACGAACGCCAGGCGATGTTCACAGTAACGTCAATAGTCACAAATACATTCTCTCTCCCCTCCAGATATATATATATTTTTTTTATCTACTTTTCTATTTTTCTCCCATCCCAATTTCGTATCGTCCAATTCTACCCTCCCCTGTCTCGAACGTTGTTTGGCCATGCCTCCGACAAGCCGGCTGTAATGTGGACGAAGCCATACATTGCACAAGTCCCCTCCGGTACTCGAGGTAGCAGCCGTCGCATCTTTTCACCTGCACAGCGCGATCTTTCAGCGTTGGGGGTCTGCGCTTTGGAGGGACGCCGCCCCCGTCGCTTCCTGATTCTACTGCGCAGGCGCACCAACCGACCTGTAGGAGTCGCTGTCCACAACGTCCGATCCCCACCCATCAGCTTCCCACCCCCTAATACTGCCAAATGTATTAGTATGAACGACCAGCAAAGCTGAATGCAATGCAGAGAGCTGGACTCGAACCCAGCGTCTCCTGCATTGGTGGTGAGTGCCTTGCCCACTGCACCACCTAGCCGCCTCCCCTCCAGAATATTAATCTTAAATCAAGTGTTCCCTTATTAATCCCCTTGGAGAAATGTATGGTAATATTTAAGTTTCATTTCCTCAAAAAAGACGCACTATTTTCATGCTACTTCCACTGATCTGATATTACTCAGATTAATAACACTGATACTAATAATCTATACACTATGAATTCCGATACATTATATCAGCCCCACAGGGTAACACAAGAGCCAGCATTACTGTATGTCCTGCTGTGTTCCTGGTGGAAATAGTAAGACGGCCAGAAACTCATTCTTTTACACTGGTATCTCCACATGGAACAGCCTGCCTATGCACATCAAGCAAAGCCAGACTAAAGTGTTTTTTAAAAACAAAAGTAAAGGCACTTCTTTGGGAACAAGTGTAGGTTTGAGATTAAATTAGTTTTTCCATCTTCTCTTAGTGTAGTGCAGGGTACGGAATGTATTTTATGTCTTGTTTTATTGTGTTTGTTTGTTTTTATTGTATTTTGTTTTTATTGTGTTTTACTGTGTTTTTATGTTTTCCATCGAGGACCACTTTGGAAATAAGTGTTTTAAGTAATGCTTTTAAGTGCAATCCTCTGGAGTGCAGGGTCATGATACTTCAATGTTATGTATGATACTGTACTTGTAATTTCCCTAATCAAATCAAATCAAATCAGGGTGGGTATTCCACAATTAAAAAGGTGGGTGAGTTGATTTGGAAGGTGTGTGTAACCTTTACTACATCCCTAATAACAGCCTATTTCATTCACTTCATTTATTTCACTATCAGGAAGAAGGCTGGAAATGGACAGAGACCAATAACCTACATTTGGTATTCATGCCCATGTTAGTGTAGCAACAAAGGGCCCATCCAGTGTTTTCATTTGGCTTCATATCCTTGACTAGAACAGAATGGTTCTAACGGTCAGATTCAAGTTGGGCCCTTGGGGCTTGTGTTTTAGTATTACGGTCCTAACCTCGAGGCACCACAGAGAATAGCAGAAGCAACGATCCTGCGTGTGAAGATACATTATAGTAACTGTTACGCACGTAATTGGCTTGAAGTTGAACCTCCTTTCACATCCACAAAACACCCCTTATCTCCCTTCACCAGCTTGGATGGAAGAAAAGTGCGTGTGTGTTTGCGTGTAAGTGAGAGCTCATGCAGTGATACCCTTGTCAGCCCCGACATTAATCTTCATTATGAACCAGCCCCCCCCCCCTCACTGGCGCTGGCCCGTGTCTTGTAGGGTAGATGCCACACTCAGATCCCAGTGGGCATTAGCGAACACTGACCGGAAGAGAAACTGTGCTTCCTTCGGGGACAGTTGTGATCGGAGGACCAGGGTTTGAGATAATCAATTCTCAATTCAATTCCATGGGAAGGTTTGCCTCTGCACATAGCATAAGGAGGAGACGTAATACGTCTTTGAAGGTCGAACGCAGAAGTAGACAACGTTTTTTTTTTATTATTATTTCTTTTACATAGAATATAAAACAAAACATAATACAGGAATAATAATAATAATAATAAACATAACAACACCAGATAATAATAATAATAACAACAATAATGACAATAGAATAACAGTAGAATAACAAAAGTAATACAAATAATAAATACAGAACCTAAATAAAATAAAATAATATTATCACAAACACCACAAAATACATTAGACATTTCCTCCACCACTCCAACCGCCCCACTCCAGGACCCCCCAGGACCAACACCCCAACCCTGCTCCGCTGCTAGATAGTGGCCTTAACTTTCTAGGCCGCTGCGACCCACAGCTCAATGCTGGCCTGTCCAACCCCAATTACACATGCAGTAGATATTTCCATATAAATGACATCCAGCAGTCAGAGACCAATTACTCATTGTGAGTTTCTCAGGTTCTTTCCACCTCATGGCTATCAGCTTCTTGGCTGTAGTAACGCCCGCCAGAATGATTTTTTGTTGTTGTATGGATGCCGGTAGTAATGATATATCATTTCGAATTAGTGTTGCTGCCGTAAGTGGAATTGTTAAAGGTGACATGCATTATAAATGTCTTTTTTCAGTGTCCAGCATTGTATTATAGTAATAGGAGTTAGTATCAATGTGTATTGGCGGATTGCCGTCATTCAGGTCATTAATTTCCTGGTCCATTTTAATCAAGTCGTTCTGATTTGACGCGCATGGTGACGTCATGTGGCGCTGGGGAAGCGGATAGTGATCCGATTGGCTCTGTGGTTGGAGCCAATGCCCGCCCACAATCTACCTGGGCAGCCCTCAACATACAGCAGGCAGACCGCAGGAAAGAAGTGCAGTAACTTGCCTAACATCCACGATGAGCAAAACACGCAGGACATGTGCTGTTCCTGGCTGTAAAGCTCCTAATACGTCTTTGCACACTTTTCCCGAGGATGGTGTGCTTCGCCAGCAATGGACCAAGTTCGTTTTTGGATTTTTGCAAAGACGAGGGACTTTATGCTTCCGTGATTTCCTGGCTGTTGCTAAAGAAGAAGGGACCTAGCCTGTAAGTAAAGAAAGCATTGAATCAGTAAGTACATACAGTACGTCGTAATTAGTTAATTAGCAGTAGGACCTCATTCATTCATCCGTTTGTGTATTACGGTACTCTTCCATGTGTGTGCGCCAAGACAGTCTAACGTTAGTGCAAGCACTGTGTGTGTGTGTGTGTGTGTGTGCGCGCGTGTGTGTGTTTGTTAGACGGACTGAGAGAGCACGCTAGCTTAGCTAACGTTCTTAGCTCTGTGCTTCGTTGTATATATGTAGACCTACTTGTGTGTATTGCGAATTAATGATTATGTTCAGGGGCGGACCTAGCCCATTTGGCGCCCTAGGCGAGATTCACCACTGCGCTTTTTTGGCTTTTTTCTTCATAGTTCTCTAACGGTAGTCTTTCTTTCCTCAACGTTCAATTCTATAAACACTTGACCGATACCCATCAATGCACAGCGCTCTAGCATGTTCTGACTGTGAACACCTAAAGCTGAGGCTCAGACCGACCGACCGTTTTAGATTTTTGGCTCATTTTCCCTTATGTTAGAATTTTTTTAATGTAAAAATAATGGTTGCAGATATAGAGGGGGGCGCCAAAACTGCACAGAAAAAATAAAAATAAAAAAAATAATTTTTTTATTTATTTTTTTTGCTTTTTTCTTCATAGTTCTCTAACGTTAGTCTTTCTTTCCTCAACGTTCAATTCTATAAACACTTGACCGATACCCATCAATGCACAGCGCTCTAGCATGTTCTGACTGTGAACACCTAAAGCTGAGGCTCAGACCGACCGACCGTTTTAGATTTTTGGCTCCCTTATGTTAGAATTGGTTGCAGATATAGAGGGGGGCGCCAAAACTGCACAAAAAATAATAATAATAAAAAAAAAAAAAAAAAAAAAATTGGCGCCCCCCTCTGGGTGGCGCTCTAGGCGACCGCCTATAACGCCTGTAGGAAGGTCCGCCCCTGATTATGTTCCTAACTAACGTCGTTAGTACAAGTGCCGTGTGTGTGTGTGTGTGTGTGTGTGTGTGTGTGTGTGTGTTAGACGGATTGGGAGAGCAATCTTATTCTTCCGGGCATTTGTTTTCCCAAAATCGTATGGCATGGGTACCTGCTTCGATGTCATCCCTTTGTGGATTGTATTGTATCGAAAACGTATGCTTGAGCCATATTTGTTTGTGTATTAGGTTCACTTTGGCGTTAGTAGAGTAGTATGGCCAGAACTATTTGGTGGGTGGCTGTCACTCAAAGCATTCTGCTAGTATGGGCGGAGCCAAGCCAATAACAGGCTGAAATCTTAAAGCTGGAAAATGATGCTTTTGAGTACTACATTAGAAATATAAAACAATGATTTTTTTTTTTAAATAAACCTTACAGATGTCTTCCATAGACTCACAGGAATTGTGTAAAGTTGCCCAAATAGTACTAGGAATAGCAATGCAGTTCCCCTTTAAGTTACATTATGTTTGAAAGTTTAGTTGTTATGGATCTCCAGAAACGAGCTACTGGTGGGCGATCCCAAAACATGTGCATATAAGTGCCAGTGGCCCTCAGAGCTAGGGTGACCAGATGTCACGCATTGTGCGTGATTGCACAGCAAAACTGTCTTTTTTCATGCGTCACGCAAATTGAGACCCCTCTTATTGGTTGTCATCTGCGCAAACGTCCCCCCCCCCCCCCAGCCAATGTGAAGAGGCGGCCGCTGGCCGGGTGGGCTCTCTGTCTGTTTATTGACATAGTGTTTAAGCGGGGGGCACGCCCCTATTTGAAATCTCCACGATAGCAAAAAGCTGAGTGACAGTGACACTGACAGCTCGTGCGACCCGCCAAGAAGAAGACACTGACAGCTAGAACACACTCGTACTTTAAAAAATGCAGGACACACCAAACAAAAAGAGGAGGTGTAGTTACCGTAGCGAATGGAAAACAGAATACCCATGGGTGAGAAATGTCGAGGGGGATGCAGAAGAGGGTTTATTGTGAACTTTGCAATAGTTCGTTCTCTATTGGGCACGGGGGGAATTTGATATAAAACGACATAGACAAGCTGAGTCCCACAAGAAACGGGTTACACAAAAAGAGACGTCAAAATCCATGTTCGCATTTCTCCGACAGAAAGACGTTGGACAAGCAGACAAAATAACTGCTGCAGAGGTAACAACTGTTAACCACACTGTCCAACATGCCCAGTCATACAGATCAGCAGACTGTGGTACCAAGCTAGCCCCTACCATTTTCCCTGACTCTGACATAGCCAAGACAATGGGCTGTGGTCGGACCAAGGCAGCAGCCATCGTAACCGACGTGCTAGCCCCTGCTTCGGTGGAGAGTTGTCTCAGAGAACTCAAAACGCCAGCGGTTAAGCCACGGGAGGAAACAACCAAAGGTGTGTTAAATTCATGTGTGTATGAGGGTGTAGATTCCCTAAGGGAAATGAAATATATTGCAAATATATTAGGAATATAGTGGGAGTATTGCCAATATATTATTCAATTTATTACAATAACAATATATTATCAAAGGATATATCCAGAATATATTTACAAATATACACATGGTAATTATATTGGTGTGTATATTATTCTATTTCCATATATTATGATATGGTGGGAATGGATATTGCCATATATTTCACTAAAATATATTAATATACTGCACACATATTTTTGATAATCACATGCTCAACTTCCTGCAGTCAGTGAACTGAATACATGCTTCATAGCAAATATTGAAATAGCAGTAATACCACATTAATTCATAACAAACATATAAGGGATGGAAAGGGGGGATGGCAGTTTTAGAAGGAGGATCATTTTGACCTGTTTTTATTTCAGGGGGGGGATCCCATCCCCCCTCAATTTGAGTGCTGGGTATAATAATTTGTGTGTAGATAATCTCTCTTTAGCCTAATCATCCATCTTTTCTGTCTCCACAGCCCACACGCCATTCTTCTCTGTGGCTTCAGATGCCTCTAAGCATGGCACCACAAAACTATTCCCACTCTCTTTAACACATTCGGGGCCATTGGGCTTAGTCTAATTAATGGCAAGAGGACCGGGGAATGTAAACAAACGTGTGGCTTTTTGTACAGCTAAATCTATACTTTATAGTATTGCTATCTGTCCATTCTCATTGTCAATTGAGTCCATAAACCGTCCCTTCAAAATGGTGTAAAGAAAAAAAGAAAAAAAAATGCATCAATAGGTTTCATATTCATCTCGCCGTGAATATAAGCTTTATAGCGGATTTGGTCTAGTATATTTCCTGGAAGCCGAGATACAGGGCTAATAGCTGCTAACGTTATATCCAATGGCATTTCCGTTTTACAGATGCTACAGAAATAACTCAAACTGCATATGATCGGGACTGTCCCAAAGCATGTATGCATGAAAGGGGGGGGGGGGGGGGAACGTCGTTTATTATTATTGATTACCAATAACCGTGTTCGTCTAACTAGCCACATAGGCCGATCGCCTGGATGGCTATCAGAACGGTGTCCGATCGGGCTGTAATTTACGTGAAGGGGATCTTACCGTGGTCGGGGCTGATCCCCTCGAGCATTTCCCCATTATCGATCGCCATCTGGTAGATCGATATGTCCATTGGCTGATGATAAATCCCCTTATTGCATGGTGAAATCTGCGATTTGAAACGTAATCCAAGCTACATGATGCACATCCAGAATCCTGCTACTGGAATCTCCGTTGAAAGAAAAAAAAGAAACTAATCCCTTCAGCCACAGGGCACACTGCAGTGGAGCGATGGCGCCCTTAAGAGGATCTGGCCGGTATTGCACCTTGTCGAATTCATAGAGTAGGGAAAATCTGCAGTGCCGCTAGGCGACCTTGAATAGGTTATTAAAATGGAATAAAAGCAATAACAACTTCCCCTTCTTTTTCCTGATTTCTCTCCCATCCCACCCTTCCTGGTTGTCGCGTACTTTCCCCTACTGTTGGTCCGGGAGACCGGAGACTGTCACATGCTTTCCTCCGACGCATGTGCAGCCTGGGGCAGGCCAACCTGGCCGCGCAGGTTCTCACCGGGGAGAGTGTAGCGTGTGGGAGGCCACACTATCTCTCCTCAGATCCAACCCTCGCTGAGCAGGCGCCCCGACCGAACTGTAGGGGTCGCTGTCCACAACGCCCAGGACCCACCCTTCAGCTTTCCCACCCTCTGATACGGCCAATTGTATCAGTGTGAGGGGCCAGCCAAGCTGATAGCAACGCCGGGAGCTGGATTCGAACAGGCGAATCCTAGTGTCTCCCGGTGTTGGTGACGGACGTAATCTCCGTGCGCCACCTGCCCCCCCTTCCCACGGATTTATCCATGCTTCTGTCCACAGCGCATGGATTCGAAACACGGATAAATACGTGGCCCGTCCCGAATGTGTTAACACTTTAAGGACCAGCCACGAGTTTATACGTGTTACGGTGCCATGCGTTGTGGACCAGAGCCACGAGTTAATTCGTGGTGAGTTGTTATTGTTTTATTCCATATTAATAACGCTATTAACGTCCCCGATCGACTTGCAGGACCTACCCGCATTGCAGGACCTACTCGATCCCAGCCGAACATACTCCATCTTTGATCACGTTACCGAACGCAGATTTCAGCCTGGAATAATGGGATTTTTTATCAGCCAATGGACATATCGATCTACCAGATTCCGATGACTAATGACGAAATGCTGCCGGCGATCACATGGGCTGACGGTAGGATACTATTCCCCCAAATTACAGCTGGATTGGACATTGTTTTAAAACGCAACGTGATCGATCAGTGAAAATGGCTACTTGAACGCACTGTATTGCTAATCAATAATAGTAATCGGCGTCCCCCGCCGCCCCCATTTCATCCATAGATGGTCTGTAATAGTCCGGATGCTACGCAGTTTGTTTTATTTCATTCGTATATATACAGCAGACATGGCGTTTGATATAACGTGACTAGCCTTTAGCCTATTATCTAGCTCCCCAGAAAAAAAACGAGGCGAAAACTGCGATAAACCTTATATTCACGGCGCTATAAAATGACAACCAACCGATGGATTTTTATTTTCTTTAAGCCATTATGAAGGCACGGTTTATGCACTCAAGTGACAATGAGAATGGACAGATAGCAATACTATAAAGTATATCAGTAAAGCTGTTCATCGGTTTGTTGACAACGCTCGGTCCTCTGGACTACAAATCGCCACGGGACTTTGGTCGCCAAAGTGTTAAGAGCTTTCCAATCATCACTGCAAGTTCCCCCTCATCCTTCCTCCCCCCTGCTCATTCCCTGAATCCCTGTACTTGTGAGTTGAGACTTTTGTTACTGTTCCTGCTCTGTTTGATAAGTGATTGTAAGTCTGGGTGTAAGTCTGGGTAATTTAATTTATTTAATACATTTTGAGTATTATTTATTATTATTATTATTTTGACACCCATTAGAGACAAAAGGAAAATAAAAATAAAATGAATAAGGGCAAAACATATTAGGCTTGTGGTCATTTTAATGAGGACAGTGGTGGATGTCCGTTGAAGGAGGGGACGCCTGAATACTTTAGACAACAAATGTTTGTTTCCGCGTCTCTGATTGGCCAGGTCATGTGACATGTACGCCCAATCGTGGGACCGCAAGTTTCTACACTGGTTATGCTTAGGCGCTCTTTCGAAGTTGGTTAAGGTTAGAGTTTGTCTTAGAGCATGGCGATAGAACGCCTGCCCTGTTTCCAAATTCTAACCTTAACCAACTGTGAAAGAGTCGCCTAAGTTTAACCAGTGATAAACTAGGCGTTAGGTAGTTTGCAGGCTGTTAGACCCGGAAATAGGCGCCGAACTTGCCGTCCCACAATTGCGCACATGTCACATGACCTGGCCAATCAGAGCGCAAAACTCGAAACGCGGAAACAAAAAGTATTGTCGAAAGTATAGACGCGGAGGGGACAGGGACAGTCCACCAAAAGGGCGGGGGGG
The DNA here is from genome assembly GCF_963971535.1 of Notolepis coatsorum. Lineage (NCBI taxonomy): Eukaryota > Metazoa > Chordata > Actinopteri > Aulopiformes > Paralepididae > Notolepis > Notolepis coatsorum. The sequence continues at coordinate 13,724,497 of NC_140179.1, read as the reverse complement.
CTGCGCGCTGGGGGGGAGGGTGTCCCACATTGTCCCTCACAAACATACCCTTTGTCCCACATTTGGTTTATTGGGACCTGGTCACCCTAAAGTTCACCGAGAGTGTGAGAAGGGGATTTGGCGGAGCCCAATAGCAAACACAGGAGGAGAGAGAATGGACCGTTTCAGGGTATTTTAATGTAGTTCTCCCCAAGCAGACAGTTTGACAGATGGAATGTGCGACAGACAGGTATGGAAATGTTCTTGGGGTTAGTACAGGTGCACTCCTTGTGCAGTACGGGAGAATGTTCCTTAGGACAGGTGCACTCCTTGTGCAGTACGGGAGAAGGTAGACACAGGGCTGTGTCGGGGGTGAGAGCAGGAGCACTCCTTTGTGCAGTATCAGCACGGGATGTCCGGGTAGGGGGGACACTGGAGCGGAGGTCCTGGGCACACGGAGAACAAAGGTTAGGTCAGGGAATATCAATGAGTACAGCAAGGCTTAGGCTTACTTGGAAGGTAGTTTAACACTCCCACGACGAGGGAACAGGATCTCTCAGCTCAAGTAGCACATTACAGCACAGAGACCGCCCTCATCAAGATCACTAATGACCTCCTTCTTGCTGCAGACTCCGGACACATCAGCCTCCTCATCCTTCTCGACCTCTCTGCGGCGTTCGATACAATATCCCACTCAGTCCTCCTCAAATGCCTCTCCGACAACCTTGGCATCACTGGTACAGCTCTGTCTTGGTTTCATTCATATCTCACAAATAGATCTCAGTTTGTCAGCGTCAGCGGCTCATCCTCCCCCCCGGCCCCAGTCAACCACTGTGTCCCCCAAGGCTCCGTGCTGGGTCCCCTACTATTCACCATTTACATGCTCCCCCTCGGTCAGATTATACGTCACTACGGACTCAACTTTCACTGCTATACTGATGATACTCAGCTCTATATCAGCACCTCACCATCCTCCCAGCTCCCCCCACAGTCCGTAGTCAACTGCCTCCACGCCATAAAAACCTGGATGTAAACCAAATTACTGAAACTGAACAGCAAAAAGACAGAGCTCATGGTTGTGGCCCCCGAGGCACTGCTCCGGAAGGTTGGAGATCTCCTCCTCCACGTTGACGGCTGTTCCATCTTCACGTCGCTACAGGTCCATCCTAAGCAGACACCCACGCTTCACAAACATTTTTTTTCCCCACAGCAGTCCGAACACTGAACACCCTGGCCCGCCCCCCTTTGCACAGACGGGCAAGCATCTGTCACCGACTGACACTGTTACCGTGACTGTCCTATATGTATTTATGTATATATGTATTTATTGTGGGATTGGGAGGTGGGCGTTTTTGATGTTTGATGTCTGTTTCATGTTTGATGTAACCAGTGCTTAACAATCTGTACCGAAAACAATTACCACCAACCATTGTTGTGTGGCATTAAAGTATCTTGTTGTAACGTATCTTGTACGTCTCTCGAAGTTTGTAACCTGGGCGTCCCTTGACTCCACACTTTCATTTCACTCCCACATCAAATCCGTCACCAAGTCTGCCTTCTACCACCTCAAAAACATCTCCCGTCTCCGACCCTCACTCTCAGATTCTGTGGCTGAGACCCTGATCCACTCATTTATCACCTCCCGGTTGGACTACTGTCAGGGCCGGACTGGGGAAATAATTCATACCGGGAGATATAGCGCGAAATATAGCCCCAATCAGGCCACTTTTTAAGCGGGGGGTCTGGGGGTCCCCCACCAGGATTTTTTTTGTTACAAAGACTTAATTTCCTGCATTCTGGTGAATTTTAGTGCATGTGAATCACAAACTAATGAGCCAACAATTGCTTAGTACAATGTACTGTTATGAACCTCAAATAAAACTGTTGTGGCACTAGCAATGCTACTCTCTCCACCTTCAAAAAGAAAAAAGCAAGAGCACAACATATTTTTCTATTTACTATTATAATACAGTTAACCACTCTCTCCTGTAAGGGCCTTTCTTTTTCTTTGTTTTATCCCTCTCTCCTCCACCCTTTCTCTTTCTTTCACTGTCCATCTTGACATCAACGTTAATTGACTTTCGCTCTACTGTATCTCTCCCGAGTCCCTCACTACCTGGCTCACTGCCTGGCTGTTATTCTGCATCTGAGTGCTGTCTGCCATTCCATTCGCCGCCTCCGCTGTCAATCAGTTGTATCGCCTGGTCCCACCTCCACCAATCACAAGCAGCAGCACGGGTCCATTGTGTGTGTGTGTCCGCGTGAGGGAGAGAGTCAGATAGTTCTCCAACTCTGTCGCAGACAGTGAAATCCTGGTTGTTCCCCCACCCACCTAGGTTATCTAACTATCGCGCCGCGCCGCCGCCACAACTAGAAACAATGGCCTGGCAAAAATAAATTTTTTTTTTTTTTTTTATATATATATATATATATATTTTTTATCTGTGCAGGCCAGGCCACCGGGAAAACTCCCGGTGCTCCCGATGGCCAGTCCGGGCCTGACTACTGTAACGGACTCCTGTTCGGGGTACCCAGCAAAGCCCTGGACAGGCTCTAGTATGTTCAGAACTCAGCTGCCAGGGTTCTCACTCACACCAAGCCCTGGCTGCACATCACCCCCGCCCTCATCCACCTCCACTGGCTCCCAGTCAAGTTCCGCATCACTTTCAAATTCCTGCTCCTCACCTACAAGTCCCTCCATGCCCTCGCCCCCCGATACCTGTCTGATGATCTCCACCAGCACACTCCATCCCGGAACCTACGATCCTCTGATCTAGGTCTCCTCTCCATCCCTCGCACCAGGTTACGGACTTTCGGGGACAGAGCCTTCAGCGTGGCGTCCCCTACCCTCTGGAACTCTCTCCCCCCCGAAATCCGCAACGCCCCAACCCTGGACACCTTCAAAACTGCTCTTAAAACACCTCTTCACCAAGGCTTTTCCCCATCAATTAGTTTAGATTAGATTAGGTCCATTATCCCTTACCTGCCCTCATCCCACCTTTTTTCTTTTTCCTAGCCCTATTTTTTGTCCTGATTGTGAAGCGACCTTGGGTTCTATGAAAGGCGCTATAGAAATTTGATCTATTATTATTATTATTATTTAACACATTGAGTGCCACGCCCCTTCCAGGAAGTGACCACTTCCGTGCCGCCCATTAATCCCATGTAAACGTAGTTGTAGTTTGTAGAACTAAACTTATATTTTATAGTATCGCTATGGGTCTAATAACGCCCTCGAGTCTCATTGAGCTACTTCTGGTCAACGTGCAAAAAACGGATTCTTTTTTCATCTGTACATTTCCGTTTGATACCGTTTTGAATATGAACATAGTCCGGCCGCTTCTGAGCAATTCCAGGGGAAATACACGAAAACAGCATTTTTGTGTAATTCAATAAACACGTTGTCATTTTTCGCCTGATTATCGGATCTTCCTGAAATCAACGCTAGATCATCACTATTATCCTTTGTGGTGTACGCATGCAATGTGGTTTAGACCGGCGCCCCCCCCCCCCCCCCCCCTCCTGCATCCCAACGGCAGAACAGCCAGACACATAAACACATATAGCTTCAATCGCAGTAGAAATAAACATCAGATCAACGCAAGCTTTCATATATAGTGTCATTACCTGGTCTCTGAAGTAATGAAAAAAAAAGAATCCAATAATCGCCATTCCAGTTATCCACAGCGATCGTGCCTCCGACGTTATTGGGCATTGCTCTTCAACGGGCGGGCGGGGTCCAAGCCATCCCTATAAGCGTGTGTTTTGCCGGAGTGTTTAGGACCCGCCACAGCTCGGTATAGAAAATAAACGAACCCATTTCTAACCGGTTGCATTACTGGCCGAAGGCGTTAGAGGGCGGTATAATACCATCTGCCAGCTTAGACACACTCAGAACAGTATGCATAAGGTGCCCCGCTGAATTATGAATGGATATAGATAATAAAATAAATACCGTGACAGCACTCAACGATCGGATGACAGAACCGTAGATCTACGTGAACGGCACTGAAAGTGTTAAGTACCTTCTGGCTGATGAGGGGATGAGTGACAGCTGTGTTGATGAGGGGATGAGTGGCAGCTGTGTTGAGTGGAGAGCTGGCAGTGTGCGAGAGTGTGGGAGAGGATGAGGAGGAGTGAAGAAGGTGTGTGGAGGATGTGGAGGGAGGATGAGGAGGAATGAGGAAGGCTCTTGCCGTGATTACAACAGGACCCCCCCCCCCCCTCTATGGGCGCCTCCTGGCGACCCTCCGGGCTTGCCAGGGTTGGCCTGATGGAAATCCCGGATGAGGTGAGGATCCAGGATCATCCCGCGGGAGACCCATCTGCGCTCCTCTGGGCCGTAGCCCTCCCAGTCAACCCGGTATTGGAAGACGCGGCCCCGGCGACGCACGTCCAGCAGCTGTCGGACGATGTAGGCCGGGTGGTCGTCGATGACCAGCGGAGGGGGAGGCTCCGGAGCTGGAGGAGACAGGGGACTGGAGACCACCGGCTTCAGCTGGGAAACATGAAACGAGGGGTGAATGCGCATGATGGAGGGAAGCTGGAGTTTGACGACTGAGGGGTTAATAATGGATAGTATTTTCTAGGGACCAACAAAACGGGGGGTGAGTTTACGGGAAACAAACTTGAGCGGCAGGTCCCGGGACGAGAACCAAACCATCTGACCTGGTTGATAGTCGGGAGCCGGGGTCCGGTGGCGGTCGGCGAAGCGGCTGTTCTGCTCAGCAGAGCGGAGCAGCGTGGCCCTCGTGTCCTCCCATATCCTCCTGCAGCGGCGAAGGTGGTCCTGCACCGACGGAACAGCAATCTCCTCCTCCTGTGCAGGGAACAGTGGGGGTTGGTAGCCCAGAGAGGACTCGAAGGGGGACTGACCTGTGGCCGCGGAGGACAGAGAGTTGTGGGCGTACTCAATCCACGGCAGGAAAGCACTCCAGCCGGAGGGGTCCCGGGTCATCACGCAGCGGAGGGCGGACCCCAGGTCCTGGTTGGCCCGCTCCGACTGGCCGTTGGTCTGCGGTTGGTATCCGGAGGAGAGACTGACCGTGGCCCCCAGGGCCCGACAGAAGGCCTTCCAGACTTGGGAGATGAATTGCGGGCCCCTGTCGGAGACAATGTCCACCGGGATCCCGTGGAGGCGGAAGACATGGAGCACCATCAGGTCTGCGGTTTCTGAAGCAGAGGGGAGTTTGGGGAGAGCAACAAGGCCTTCGAGAAACGGTCAACGATAGTGAGAATGACTGTTACCGTGTGAGAGGGGCAGACCGGTGACGAAGTCCAGGGCGACCCCGGCGGGTTGTCGGTGGGAAGCCTTCCCACGAGCACAGACGAAGGCAAGGACGAAGGCGGTTCGGGTGTCCTCCCTCATGGAGACCCACCAGAAGTGCCGCCTCCAGCAGGGACAGGGTATGGTCGATCCCAGGATGACAGACGAACCGGGAGGCGTGGACCCACTGGAGCACCTGGGAGCGGACAAGGTCGGGGACAAAAAGCCGGTTAGGTGGTCCGTTACCCGGATCAGGCTGGACGCGCTGGGCCTCCCGGACAACGGACTGGATCTCCCAGGTGGCGGCGGCCACCAAGCATGAGGAGGGGAGGATGGTGTCAGGGTGCGCGGGACCCTCTTCGGGGACAAACTGCCGGGAGAGTCAAGAGTCAAGTCAAGTCAAGAGTTTTAATTGTCACGGCATACAAGTATACAATGAAATGCGGGTGGTCTTGCCCGCGACGATGTGCAATACAGTGGTACAACATATAATAGAATCCAATAAAAAAACAGTGGTACAACATATAATAGAATCCAATAAAAAAACAACATTGTGCAATAAACAGGTAACATGGTGTGACATCTCGGTATCTGTACATAGTATTTACAGAGCATATAGGACATGCTAGGTAGCTTTAGTAGTGCAATACACTGTTCCTGTTGTTATACTAATTTAAAGTGGCCTTTCCTCTTGGCCATAAGTGTGCGTGTGTGCGGCGTGAGTGTGTGCCCGCTCGTGTTAAAGTGGCTGCTAGTGTGTGAGCGTGCACAGCGTGCGTGTCGTGTGTGCTTGTGTGTGGATAGTTCAGTGTTCTGTGGCACTCAATGTTCATTGTTCAAGGCTCTGATGGCCTGGGGGAAGAAGCTGAGCCTAAGCCTCTCTGTCCTAGTAGCTGGGGTTCGCAGGCGTCTGCCTGACCTCAGCAGCTGGAACAGGCTGTTATTGGGGTGGTGGGGGTCTTTTATTATTCTGCAGGCTCTGGATTTGCACCTCTTGTTGTATAGAACCTGCAGGGGAGGTAGCACAATACCCGTGGTACGCTCGGCTGAGCGCACCACTCTCTGTAGGGCCTTCTTGTCCTGTGCCGTGCTGTTTCCATACTGTTTCCGGTCAAGATGCTCTCTACAGCTCCTGAGTAGAAGGACTGGAGTATCTTCCCCGATACTCTGAACTTCCTTAACTGTCTCAGGTGGTAGAGGCGCTGCTTCGCTTTCTTTACTACTGTGTCTATGTGTGTTGACCATGTCAGATCCTCTAAGATGTGGACCCCCAGGTACTTAAAGAGGGCATCTGGCTTGGTATTCTTGGAGCCTGGCCTGTAGGTCAGGGTGAAATTGAACCTGACGAAGAACAGTGCCCAGCGGGCCTAGCGGGAGTTCAGGCGCTTGGCCGTCTGGACGTAGGCGAGGTTCTTTTTTTTTTAACTTTTTTTTAAATTTTTTAGCGTTTATCGCTTTTCTGGTCAAGCATGACCAACAGAAACAGGTTGAAATGGGATGTAGAGAAGGGGAAGACATTCTGAGAAATGACGGCGGGTCCGGGAATCGAACTCGTGTCCCCCAGATCCGTGACGAACACGGTTTTCCCCGACGCAGAAATAGCGCCGAGATATGCGGTGAGCTACGGGAGCTCCCACTGTAGGCGAGGTTCTTATGGTCCGTCCAGACCAGGAAGGGGATCTCTGAGCCCTCCAGTCAGTGCCTCTATTCCTCCAGGGCCAGCTTGACTGCCAGGAGCTCCAGGTTTCCAATATCGTAGTTGACCGCTGGGGTCAGGCGGCGAGAGAAGAAGGCGCAGGGATGCAGTCTCTGGTCGAGAGCGGAGCGTTGGGAGAGGACCGCCCCTACTCCGGTACTAGAGGCATCTACCTCCACTATGAACTGGCTTGTTCTCCAGTAGGCGTTGGAGGACCCGGCGGACATGCTCCTCCATAGAGTGGGAAAAATCATAATGTCATCCAAATAAACAAAAACAGAGCGGTTAAGGACATCACGGAGAACGTCATTGACAAGGGCCTGGAAGACAGCAGGGGCGTTGGTCAGCCCAAAAGGCATTACCTTGTACTCGAAGTGACCGAGCGGGTCTTAAAGGCCGTCTTCCACTCGTCCCCCTCTCGGACACGGACAAGGTGATAAGCATTTCTGAGGTCCAGCTTCGTGAAAATGGTGGCACCTTGCAGGGGTTCAAAAGCAGAGTTAATCAAAGGCAGGGGGTACTTGTTCTTGACCATGATGTTGTTGAGACCCCGGTAGCGTGTATATCTTCCCCAACGGAGTTTCACTTCCGCGTTCGGTTTGCGCGATCTGATTGGCCACTGACGTTTTTCTCAGCGCCAATCGCGTTACTCCTAACAAACTGGTTAAGCTTGGCGACTCTTTTGAAGTCGCTCTTTCGAAGTTGGTTAAGGTTAGGGTTAGTTGGTTAGGGTTAGTTGGTTAGGGTTAGGGTAACCCTATTGGGTTAGGGTAACGCGATTGGCGCTGAGAAAAACGTTAGTGGCCAATCAGATTGCGCAAACCAAACGCGGAAGTGAAACTCCGTTGGGGAAAATATACACGCTCCCCGCTAGTCGCCTGTTTAACCTCTCACGCCCAGAGAGGGAGTCCATGGAGAAATACGTCCACGAGTCCCTGGCCTCAGGCATTATTACCCCCTCCTCCTCTCCTGTCGGCACGGGGTTCTTTTTTGTTTCCAAGAAGGATGGCTCCCTTCGCCCCTGTATTGATTACCCCATGGACTCCCTCTCTGGGCGTGAGAGGTTAAACAGGCGACTAGCGGGGAGCGTAGCTCCCGGGAGCAGATCAATAGCACAGTCGTGCTGACGATGAGGTGGCAAGGAGAGAGCCTGTTGTTTACTAAAAACAGCCTCTAAATCATGATAAATTGGAGGAACAGCTGAAAGGTCAATAGGTTCGTTGGGAATGGGAGAACCAGCGACTCCCAGTGGCGGCCGAGCTGACTGTAGACAAGAGGCGTGGCAGTGAGCACTCCAGCTCATGACTGAGCCCGTTGGCCAGTTTATTACAGGGTTGTGTAGCTGATTATGGGGGGAATTAGTGACGTGGAAACGGATGTCCTCGCTATGTTTCCCTGAGAGTTGGAGGCGGAGAGGCTTGGTGTGGCGGGTTATTCGCGAGAGCAACCTCCCGTTTAGACCTTGGGCATTGCGGGGAATTGGCAAGGCGTCAGTGGCAAAGTGGAAGTGGAACACTACCCCAGCGTCAATGAGGTTTTCGTCGGCGCCTGAATCGACCAGCGCGGACAGAGGGAGCGATTGACCATTGTGACAAAGCGTGGCACTGAATTGCATGTTTGGACCGGAGCTGGGAGCATAATTAAGGCTCGTACATGCGCCCAGCGTCACTGTCGAGCCCCGTCGTTTGGGCGAATCGAGCATGAAGCGATGGAGTGGCCGAGTTGCCCGCAGTACAAACATGCCCCCGTCTTGAGTCTGTGACAGCGTTCGCTGAGAGGGAGGCGAGAGCGGTCAAGCTCCATAAGCTCAGAGTCTTCGGCTCTGCGGCTCTGCAGCGGCACCCTATTGACGGCGCGTCCCGAGGGAGGGGAGTGTGACGAGCTGGGCAATGAAGGGCGGGCGGCGTTAGCCTTTTCACGGCGTTCACGGAGGCGAGTGTCCTATTCTCTGGCTAAATTAATTAACTCGTCAAGGGAAGACGGCTTCTCCTTAGACGCCAATTCATCCTTTAGGACGTCACTGAGGCCTTGGCGAAAAGCCCCTCGTAATGGCGTGTCATTCCACTCGGAACCTGCTGCTAGGATACGGAATTCAATTGCATATTCGCTCACGCTGCGATTACCTTGGCGGATTGTAAACAAGGCAGCAGTACTATCCGAACCCCCGGGGGGATGGTCGAAGACCCTTCGCATGTCGCCGACATATGTTGAGTATGAGTCGCAGAGGGAGGAACGACTAAAGTGGAGGGCGGTTGCCCATTCTAGCGCGGGGCCAGTGAGCAGACCTGACAGGTAGGAGACTTTGGATTTCTCACTCTGGAAGGTGTGTGGCTGTTGCCCGAATACTAATGAACATTGAAAAAGAAAGGCTCGACACCTAGAGACGTTTCCGTCATAACGTTCTGGCGTGGGGACATGCGGCTCCCTGTGCTGGGATACAACAGGTGGGGATACAACAGGTGGGTCGTCTAGCTGGGCAGTGACGTATGCATCAAAACGCTCACATTGTCTGTCTCGTTCCAGGGAGCGAACCGAGAGAGCGCCGAGTTGGGAAATGGTTTCGTCTAGTAGTTGTGAGTGTTGATTTACCAGAATGGCGTGTCCATTGATGACGGCCTGGACGTTGTTGTCCCATTCTCCGGTGGTGCTGGGTTCGACATCTATAATAATAATAATAATAATAATAATAATAAATCAAATTTATATAGCGCCTTTCATAGAACCCAAGGTCGCTTTACAATCAGGACAAAAAATAGGGCAAGGAAAGTAGGGGGGGAGGGGGAAGAGGGGATGAGGGAAAGTAGGGGATAATGGACCTAATTTAATCTAAAACTAACTGATGGGGAAAGCCTTGGTGAAGAGGTGTGTTTTTAGAGCGGATTTGAAGGTGTCCAGGGTTGGGGCGTTGCGGATTTCGGGGGGGAGAGAGTTCCAGAGGGTAGGGGACGCCACGCTGAAGGCTCTGTCCCCAAAAGTCCGTAACCTGGTGCGAGGGATGGAGAGGAGACCTAGATCAGAGGATCGTAGGTTCCGGGATGGAGTGTACTGGTGGAGGAGATCAGACAGGTACCGGGGGGCGAGGGCATGGAGGGATTTGTAGGTGAGGAGCAGGAGTTTGAAGGTGATGCGGAACCTGACTGGAAGCCAGTGGAGATGGATGAGGGTGGGGGTGATGTGCTGCCAGGGCTTGGTGTGAGTGAGAACCCTGGCAGCTGAGTTCTGGACATACTGGAGCCTGTCCAGGGCTTTGCTGGGTACCCCGAACAGGACTCCATTACAATAGTCCAACCGGGAGGTGACAAATGAGTGGATCAGGGTCTCCGCCACAGAGTCTGAGAGTGAGGGTCGGAGACGGGAGATGTTCCTGAGGTGGTAGAAGGCAGACTTGGTGACAGATTTGATGTGGGAGTGAAATGAAAGTGTGGAGTCAAGGGTGACGCCCAGGTTACGGACTTCGAGAGACGGGGAGATGGAACAGCCGTCAACGTGGAGGAGGAGATCTCCAACCTTCCCGAGCAGTGCCTTGGGGGCCACAACCATGAGCTCTGTCTTTTTGCTGTTGAGTTTAAGTAATTTGGTTGCCATCCAGGTTTTTATAGCGTGGAGGCAGTTGACTACAGACTGTGGGGGGAGCTGGGAGGATGGTGAGGTGCTGATGTAGAGCTGAGTATCATCAGCATAACAGTGGAAGTTGAGTCCGTGGTGACGTATAATCTGACCGAGGGGGAGCATGTAAATGGTGAATAGTAGGGGACCCAGCACAGAGCCCTGGGGGACACCGTGGTTGACTGGGGCCGGGGGGGAGGATGAGCCGCTGACGCTGACAAACTGAGATCTATTAGTGAGATATGAATGAAACCATGACAGAGCTGTACCGGTGATGCCTAGGTTGTCGGAGAGGCATTTGAGGAGGACTGAGTGGGATATTGTGTCGAACGCCGCGGAGAGGTCGAGAAGGATGAGGAGGCTGATGTGTCCGGAGTCTGCAGCAAGGAGGAGGTCATTAGTGATCTTGATGAGGGCGGTCTCTGTGCTGTGATGTGCTCGGTAGGCTGACTGAAGGGGTTCGTAGAGCTCATGGTTGGACAGATGTTGATGAAGCTGGGCGGCGACTGCCCTTTCCAAGGTTTTGCTTAGGAAAGGAAGGTTGGAGATCGGCCGGTAGTTGTCCAGCACCTCAGGGTCCAAACCAGGCTTTTTTAGGATGGGAGTGATGGAGGCGGTTTTGAAACAGGAGTGAACTATTCCAGATGACAGAGAGGAGTTGATGATGTCCGTCATGATGGGGCAGAGGGTAGGAAGGCAGGCCTTGACCAGTGGGAGTGTTCTGTGAGAAGGCGATTTGGCGGAGCCCAATAGCAAACACAGGAGAGAGAATGGAGAGTTTTAGGGTATTTTTATGTAGTTCTCCCCAAGCAGACAGTTTGACAGGTGGAATGTGTTCAGGTATGGAAATGTTCTTGGGGTTAGTACAGGTGCACTCCTTGTGCAGTACGGGAGAATGTTCCTTAGGACAGGTGCACTACTTGTGCAGTACGGGAGAAAGTAGACACAGGGCTGTGTTGGGGGTGAGAGCAGGAGCACTCCTTTGTGCAGTATCAGCACGGGATGTCCGGGTAGGGGGGACACTGGAGCGGAGGTCCTGGGCACACGGAGAACAAAGGTTAGGTCAGGGAATATCAATGAGTACAGCAAGGCTTAGGTTCAGTCTTCTTACTTGGAAGGTAGTTTAACACTCCCACGACGAGGGAACAGGATCTCTCAGCTCAAGTACCTTCTGGCTGATGAGGGAATGAGTGACAGCTGTGTTGATGAGGGGATGAGTGACAGCTGTGTTGAGTGGAGAGCTGGCAGCGTGCAAGAGTGTGGGAGAGGATGAGGAGGAGTGAAGAAGGTGTGTGGAGGATGTGGAGGGAGGATGAGGAAGACTTGCTGTGATTACAACAGGGAGTCGGTCACCAGTCCCATAGCAAACAGCTTCCTAGGTGTGAGATACGTCCTATGGATATAATTAAAATGTATTTGCTGATGATTAGGGTTGCGGAAGGCTAATGTAACATTAGTCCAGATATCATCCCAGTCAAACTCAGTCTAATTCTGGGATGTCCCCTTGCCAGACTGTATCCAAAGATATTTTTATATGTGGATTTGATTAACTCATTCAGCGCCGGAGCGATATGCCAGATATAGGTCTAGAACGCCACCGCTTTAATCAATGGGTGGACTGCGAGATTTGTGAGTGCTTAAAATATATCTTAAATTTGGGCGGTCGGATGGCGTAGCGGAGATTGCGCTCGTCACCAATGCAAAGAGGCTGCGGTCTCGACTCCCGGAGTCAGCATTGCCTGCGGCTTGGGCCGATCGTCATACTAACTCGTTTGGAGTTAGCGGGAGGGAAGTCGAGGGTGGTAATCTGGCGTTGTGGACAGCGACGCCTACATGTCAGGTCTGGGCGCCTGCTCAGCGAAAGGCAGGAAATGGTGAAGGCAGCGTGACCTCCCACGCGTTACGCTTCACCAATGAGAGTCCTCGCTGCCAGGTGATAAGAGAGCCACTGGCTGTCTCCACATGTGTCGGAGGAAGCATGTGGTAGGCTTCAGGGTTCCCTTGTACCGACCAGTAGGAGGAACATGCGCACAACAACCAGGTAGGGGAGGGGGGGAATTGGCATAACGACTAAATTGGGATGGGGAGAAAAATAGAAAAAATCTGGCGGAGAAAAAGAGGATTAAAAAAAAAACATTGGTCAACACAGCTTTATTTCCGGCATTGGGTGCCTGATGCTGATCACAGCACAGGCGCATCAGGCAGCTAAAGCCGTTTTGAGCAGTGTTGACCAGTTTATAAAAATTATTTAAAATGTTAATTTTAAGGGACTGTGGATTCACTCGTCCAAACCCTGTTGCCGTGCATCACAGTCACAAAAGGGGCTACTCTGGGCTAAGCTGTCAAGTTAGAAATGACAGCTTGTTGAAAGCTTGTTTAGAGTTTAGTGATTTCAGTGATTGCCATTTTTGCATGATCAAAAGTTTGATCTTAGTTCAAGTTTTTGTTTTGGCCCTCAATCCAATGTTGGGTCCATAAAATAGTCATCAAAACCCCTGCTCTATATTATGCTCCTATTATGCTCCTTTTCTACAATCAGGTGTATCCTCCACTAAGACAATGCGTCACATTCCTTTCAGGTACAAGTCAGGTACTTCATGAAGCAGAATACAACTACAGCCAGAGCATGTTAACCCTTTCACTACCACACTACAGGTTAACCCTTTACTATCACACTAGGGTTAACATTCTGTAGTGTGGCAGTGAAAGGGTTAACCTTCTGTCGTGTGGCAGTGAAAGGGTTAAACATCAGAAGGTGCTACGTGTTGCCATCTCAATGGCGGGTGTGCGTGTGTTCATTTGGCAGGTCCGTGTGTGCGCACGTACATGTGTATGTATGTGTGTGTGTGTGTGTGTATGTGTGTTTGCAGGTGTGTCACAATGACCACACACATTTGTCTGAGCATGCATTCACTTCACGGGATCATCCCTATGTTCCCCAGGTCCTATGTTCCCCGGGTTCTATGTTCCCCGCTTTGATTGATTAATAGATTGAACATTTTATAAATCTTTATTATTTAATTAATTATTAATGTCCGCCTTGTTTCGAACGGTTAAGCTTAGGCCCTCTTTCGAACTGGTTAAGGTTAGAGTTTGGAATCAGGGCTGGTGGTCTAAAATGTTCAATCAATCAATCAATCAAAGCGGGGAACATAGAACCCGGGGAACATAGAACCCGGGGAACATAGACATGCTCCACACTTTGATTGATTGATTGAAAACTTTATTAACAGATTGCAGAATGGGTACAATACAGTACAGCTCAATACACACAATTGTTAAGGGGATGCAGACCAGAGAAAGACTTTCGTCTTGTTTACATCAGGGTCCCCCATTTTTCCCCCAACTTCACTCAGTTAATCATGATGATTGATTTTTTTGGGGCTGGTGGGCTGAGCAGGGGATGAAAGATGAAAGAGCACCTTGTCTACCGCAAGGCCAAAATTACTCTTATAGCGCTGAGTTCTCTTGCAAAAAAACAATAACTCGAACACCCAGGACCAACATCAAACAGACGCCGCTGCGTTAACCCTTTCAGCTGTACGAGCTCATGCATGATGGCTACAGGGTTCTAGGGAAGGTTAAAAGACATTGGTCCTCATTCTCGAACGGACTTACTGTACAAGAAAAGTTACGTGCAAATTTCACATAACTTTTGGAGTGATCTGTGGTGACACTATCAATATTGGCGTCGATGTGGTCAACAACAGATGAGGTATAGGAGTCTGTGTGGGAGTCCATTGTGGCCTGAGTGTCAAACATTCTCCAGTCCGTGTGTTGGAAGTTTGGAACCGGTGCTGCAGCTCAGAGTCTGGCCCCCTCAGGCCATATTTTAACTGTTCTGACTGAGGGCTTCAGACGTTTGATGAGTGGGGTGAGTGGAGCATGAACAAAGAGAGGTGGTCAGATTGTCCCATGTGGGGAGGGGAACAGATTTGTATGCATCAGCTATATTGGTGGAAACATGGTCTAATGTCCTGTCTCCTCTTGTGGGGCAGAGAGGCATGCTGGTGGAGACTTTAGGTTGGAGTGATTAAAAAGGCTGCCACTGGGTGTGCGTTCTGTTGTTTGCTTATGTCCGTATATAAAGTTCCTTCATTGCTAGAATAGCATTAGCAAATTCAGGAGGTATGTAAGATGCAGTCACAATGATAGCTGTAAATCCCCTGGGTTGATAGAATGGTCTGCATTTAACACATTGGAGATGTTTACCTTCTTTGCAGGGCTATAACTTTTTAAATATTATAGCTATATCGGCATTACTATGGCCCATTCAACATCGATTATCTATCGTTCTGGATGTGGGAACGTTATATTTTTTCATTCATACATTGTTGTGTTAATACCGTCTATGTTTTTAAGCTTTTCTGCTGTAATTCCAAAAACGCTAGTTATAGGCCCTGACGCATATGATAGATTATCAATTGGCGTTTCTTTCCTATACACGCTATATTAAAAAATTTAAATGTATATGATCGGTATACATTATGCTTCATCATGCGTGAAGGAAAGGGGGGGGGGGGGGGGTCGTTTATAATTCCTTGATCGTCAGTAACGGCTTTATTTAGTATGGGTTGATATGTTGAGCAGATGGTTTGCAGTGAAATGAATAAACAATCGGGCTAAAAATAACGTTATATTCCTCTTAACGTTCGCCGATGAGACTGGAGGAAAAAGATTGCAATTATTTGACGTCGATCTCCTAGATCCATTTCCGGTTTGTATGGCGCAATAAACGCCGAAATCATATTGATTATTGCGTTTCGAAAGCGATCCAAATGCACTCGAGTGTTTGTCTGGATCCACGTAACAAGATATGACTGCCGGAGGGATTTCCTCGACGCACCGATCACCACTTCCGGTTTTGGAAAACGATTTACGCCGTTCTTGGCGTTCAACGCATGGCGGGCAATAACGACTTACGCCGTTTATGGCGCACAGTGTGTTAATCATGAGATATTCCACGTTAGCAGAGCAGTGACTCACAATGGTGGTGGTGTTTGTGCACCAAGTTTTTGTTTACATAAATGCACAAAGACTTCCGGTCAGCTATAGAATGGAGTAAGTCGCATGTGACACAGCTGCTCACCCGTTATTTTTTTTCCCGTTTTAAAAACATTTATAGACCACCAATGCGTTTAAAACTTGACGCATATATCAACTGCGATTATCAACTAACTATATTGACTGAAAGAATCGAGATGCCTCCAAAGAAAAATCAAACGATCTCAAAACCAAGCGCAGAGGACTCGCCTACGGCCACAGGATACATGAGACAAATAGCGGAGAATATAGACGTGATAGCGGCCGCCTCAAGTTCAACCCCTACAAATACCTCCGCGGACACCGAATATATCATCCGGGAAATGAAAAAAATGGAGAAGATAATGGAGACAATGGAGAAGACAATAACCCAAAAAGTAGAAGCTATCAAAGAATCTATCGAAGGCAAAATAGAAGCGCTAAGAGTGGACGCCGAAGCACATATTAAGCGCACCGTGGCACTGGAAATAGGCCTGGAAGACCACCAACAAAATTTCGTTCTGATCTACAAAGACGTAGATGATATCAATGTTAATCTAACTGCTGAGATGAAGGGAAACTACAAAGAACTCAATACGGAGCTCAACGATATAACGGTTGAGCTTAAGCGAATCAATGAAGAACAGAAAGCCAAAATATTCGAGATGGAATATCAAAGTCGCAAGCTGAATATTCGTATAGTCGGTCTGGATGAGTCGGTGAGCTGCGCACACCCTGAAGAGTTTGCGACAGAATTACAGAAAATCTTGGGACCAGCGATCCTTCCTAAAGTACCCGAGGTGGAGCAGTGCTACAGATTGGGGACCCGATCCAGTGACAATAACGTTAGACCCAGAGTGATATTGGTTATCCTGCGCCAAGTCAGAATAAAAGAAAGGATGAAAGGCAATCTGAAATACAAGGATATATCAATACACTGTTTTGAAGATTATTGTCGGGAGGTGGTGGTCCTACGAACCAAGTTCAAGACGGTGATGTCTAAATTCTATCTGGGTATTAATTAATTAATTAATTCAATTCAAGTAAAGTGGCTCAATTAGCCCTATAAATGAAAGGGCATGTTATATGTTATCAAGTTTCTGGTAATTTTGTTTCGTTTTGTATTGTATTGTTTATAAATATTTATTGATGATAGATATAGATATATCTATATATATGTATAAATTATGATTGTACTCTATTTTGATAGGTCATTCATTTAGTCATATTGCATAGGCACACCTGCGTTGTGATGTCATTTCCTGCCGTGTCATTTACCTGCCAGGTGTATTTAATCATCACCTTGACTTCATTTCCAGTGCTAGCCATACCACTGAAGAAGGACATTAGTCCGAAACATGTCTGCTTTGATTCAGGCTGCCAATTAAAAAAACATTGAACCTGTGAGTGCTGGTCCGGCTATCCTGCTTTGTTATACTGAACTTTATGGGATTACAGCACCCAGTGTGAGTACTTGTGAGCGCGGTCTAACTTGACTATATTGATTCAAAGCTACCCAAATAGCTTTCGAGACCTGCAGCTCCAAAAAAATGTCTACGAACCCAATTCCCTGGAGGACGACAGCAGCTCATACTGCTAAACATGGAGAAAAGAGGCTTTGCTTTTTCCAAGGGGGAAAGCGACAGAATCTGCAGCTTATTCCCAGTGCCAGAGAGTTCGGCACCTGCTCCACCCAAAGGAAGAGAAGCACTGGCCTTGTCGCTCTCACGTCTAAGGCAGAGAGAGACGCGTACCCTACTCCACGGTACGACCCTCACCAATTACTGGCAGGATGCCATTATACCGAGGGGCCTTCGCATCAACAAAGAACCCACGCTGGGAAGAGATTCACCTGAGTTCTGTGAAAAGTGGTGTTCGATCCTGGATAAGTGTTCCATGGATCTACTGCTTTTAATCATAGATAATGAAGGCTCTAAATTAGCCAAAGTCAGAGAGGATCTTGCCTTGTTAGAGGAAGAAATTAAAACTATTCTAACCCCTGACCAACTGACCGAACTGCTCGTGTCAGTGAACCAGAAACTTGATAAGTATAAACAGGACATCGAACTGCACAAGAGAGCCAAGAGGAGAAGAGATGTTCAAGACTACGCAACACATATGGTGTATCCATGGCTCCACAATCCACCTTCCAGGAACCGCAGGCCGACTTGGCAGCCCAGAGACAGGCAACGACATACCGACTCCTCCTCCACAGCGGTGAGCTCCGACGAGGCGCCCTCTCAGCCAGGCAGATACCCGCTCCGGAGCCAGTCTGTTTTTCGAGGCGAGCAGGACGCTCCGCTCCCGCCCCGACCGGAGAGAGAACCCATAGGAAGACGAGGCGGGGCCAGAGGAAAAAATCCACGGTTCCGGTGATGAGCATTACATCTAACATTGTCAACATTTCAGATGTATTATTGAGCGACCCACATCATAATATCCTGTCTAAAGGTTTATCTTTTGTACCAGCCCGCAAGGTGGATGCATTTACTACTAAGGTAGAACTATTTAAGTTTTTTAGAAATATTAAGTTGAAAGCATTTTATGCCAGAGGGTTTGATAAGAGAACTCAATACGCTAATGAAAATGTGTTGATAAGTGATGATGATGCTGATGCTAGGCCTGAGATAGAGCCAGACACCTTTAAAAGAAAAGTATTTAAACCCCGTAGTCTGTTTACTCCCCATCTCAATCCTCCCTCAGTTGAAACTTTCTGCAGATTAGTACAAAATGATGTCCTTAAGTTATGTGAGACCAGTCACAAAGCCCATCTTTATCCAAATTTACTTGAATCGGAGTCTGCAGCACTGAAGGAGCTCATGAAGAAGGAAGATTTAATTTTTAGAAAAGCTGACAAGGGGTCTGGTATCGTGCTCCAAAACAAGAGCTCGTATATATCTGAGATAAACAGACAATTGAATGAGATTGAGGTATATACCCTTCTAAATTCAGACCCTGTGTTCAGATTTTCTACGGAAATCAAAACGGTCCTTAAAAGCCTGAGATTGTCTGAGGCAATTACAGAAAATGAATTCAAGTTTATGTTCGTAGAGTACCCGGTTACTCCTATTATTTACACTTTACCTAAAATCCATAAGGATATGATTAACCCTCCTGGTAGACCTATTGTTTCCGGTATTGGCTCTGCCACAGAAAAAATCTCTCAGTTCATTGATGCGCATATTAAGGATTTGGCCTCTTCTCAGCGTGGTTACTTGAAGGATACTACTACTTTTTTGAACAGGCTCTCGTCCTGCAACATTAGTCCTACAGACTTACTAGTTACCATAGATGTAGTCAGCCTTTACCCCAGCATTCCACATGCAGATGCGCTGGACGCGCTGAGTTTTTATTTAAACTCGAGGGAAGTATTACTCCCCCCTACAGAAGCGCTGGTTAGTTTAACGGATCTAGTTCTAACTAGAAACTATTTTAGATTCCAAGATAAATACTATTTACAAAACAGAGGCCTCAGCATGGGCTCTCCAGCCGCTGTGAACCTAGCCAATCTTTATATGTCCAAATATGAAGTGGATCATATCTTTAATAATAACCCGTTTGAGAAATGTGTCAAATCGTATATGCGCTATATTGACGATCTGTTTTTTATTTGGTCTGGTTCATCATCCGAACTTTTTGCCTTCCTTGAGTACCTGAACTCCTGTAGAAGAACGATAAAGTTTACATTAAAGTTTGATATGTATAATTTACCCTTCCTCGATGTTTTGATCAAGAAAGCCCCAGATGGCATCTCATTACACACAGAGGTTTTTAAAAAGGAGACGGATCGTAACTCGTTCTTACATTATTCTAGTTATCACACCCCAGCCTTGAAGAACAGTCTTCCTTATAGCCAAATACTTCGCTATAAGAGAATATGTGATACTGACGATACATTTATTGCACAAGCAAAGGTACTCCGTGGCAGTTTCCACGAGAGAGGATATAGTGCTGATTTGACACTAAAAGCCTTTAATAAAACCAAGCATATCGACAGGGCCACGTTGTTTACCCCCAGAAAGAAAGAAGATAAACCTGACAAAGTATCTTTCGTGTCTACTTACAGCCCTATTACGAGAGACACGCGGACTATTGTCAATAAACATTGGCATATTCTGCAGTCCGACCCTCTCATAGGGACAGCGTTTCAGCATTCGCCTAACTATTTTTACAAGAGACAAGCAAATTTATCTAATCTCCTAGTCAAAACTGATTTGCCCTTAAAGAAACCTTCTCATTTTATGTCCAACATCCCAGACGGAAATTTTCCCTGCCAATCCTGTGTTCAGTGCCAGGGTATGATTAAAGATAAATTTTTCGCACATCCAAAAACGGGGAAAAATATCCGAGTCAAAGGACGGATAACGTGTAATTCGTCCAATCTGGTGTATTTGCTAAAATGTCCTTGTAATTTTTCCTATGTGGGCAAAACAACGAGAGCCTTTAAATCAAGAATAAGTGAACACAAATGTGCTGTGAGGAATTTAGATGTCAAGTCATCGGTAGCTCGGCATTTCTCTAAGTGTAAGCATACCGTCAACGACCTCAAATATATGGGACTAGAGCTAGTACTCAGGCCAGCGCGAGGTGGAGACAGACACAAGCTGCTGCTGCAACGTGAATGTTATTATATCCACCTGTTTAATTGTATCGAACCTAAAGGTATGAATGAAGAGAACGTCTTAACCTGTTTCCTTTAACCTCCTTACTCCCACATTGTTATTTCTGGTCTGATTTAAGATGTTGTTTGTTGCCAAACTAGATGCCCTATGGATAATTTGAAATTAATTAATTCAATTCAAGTAAAGTGGCTCAATTAGCCCTATAAATGAAAGGGCATGTTATATGTTATCAAGTTTCTGGTAATTTTGTTTCGTTTTGTATTGTATTGTTTATAAATATTTATTGATGATAGATATAGATATATCTATATATATGTATAAATTATGATTGTACTCTATTTTGATAGGTCATTCATTTAGTCATATTGCATAGGCACACCTGCGTTGTGATGTCATTTCCTGCCGTGTCATTTACCTGCCAGGTGTATTTAATCATCACCTTGACTTCATTTCCAGTGCTAGCCATACCACTGAAGAAGGACATTAGTCCGAAACATGTCTGCTTTGATTCAGGCTGCCAATTAAAAAAACATTGAACCTGTGAGTGCTGGTCCGGCTATCCTGCTTTGTTATACTAAATTCTATCTGGGGAAATACACCCTGCAATACTTCGCATCGTCGATAAACAAGGAGCAAGGGTTTTCCTCAACTCGCCTGAAGATGCAGCCAAATACATGGCAGCACAAAACGCAGATAGTGTATAAATGGCCTTTTAATCTCTGTTATGCATGAACACCATATAGTATAAACTTTAATGAACCGATGATTTGGGACAGAGAGACCTACGAGCTCAGAGTTATTGAATGTTTTCCCCGTTGGGCTTCTATTATTGCGGACATATTGGATTCAAAATTGGAACGATATAGAGAAGATGAGCATGGCGTTGAAGTGATCCTTATTTTAAGAGTATGGAATTCTAACAACATTCCAGAACATACTGGAACATTCGAACACTTTAAAAACGACATATTGGAATAATCTAGAACATCTAAAACATTCTTTGATATAGGGAACATTCTGGAATAACAGCAATACGTGGCCAGACATACTACCAGAAGCCCTTCGGGGGAATAACCAACAGCATCTAGCTGCAGAACCACAGAACCATCACAGCAGCGGCCGGCTGGAATAACATTCTTCACAACGGATCATCGCCCACCCCTGGCCAGGGGAAATGCTGCATACGTATTTAAAAACTGCTTTTTATTAATTGGAAATATTTCCACTACTTCTCCAATTTATACTTTAGCTGTTTAAGCATAGCAAAGCTCTTTTAAGATCTAAGTTAATGTTCTCTTCCTTTTTTCTTGTTTTTTTCTTCTCTTTTCTCTGATTTATTGAGGTTCTCTTTTCAGTTTCAATACCTCCATATTATGCCTGGGTTATTATAAATTACACAAATTCATATAAAATGTAAGTGATTATGGCATGATAATTGAAGCTTATTTTTGGTCTTTATTTTTAGTTTTATCTTATTTTAATTTTTATTTAACGGGAAAGTGGCCAAGCCACAGTTGACAGTCTACTTATGGTAGAATTTAGAATGTTAGATCCTATGGTATACATAGGAATGTTAAGGATAATTGGATCATTCTGGGATATCCGGTGGTTTAAGGGAGGGAGTCATACGCGAAGGTTGTGTTCATGGAACACAATCCTGTACGACTCTCGGTGGGAGGGAAGGGGATTTTTATTTGTATATATGTATGTTTTTAAGCTCGGCTCTCAACGGGACCTCACTAGTTGGATGTATATCTATTGTTGCCTTGCACTCCAGAAGCATTACCAAAAACTACACTACAACGTATAGATTATGGCTAGTTTGAATATAATGATCTGGAACACTGGGGGAATAAATAACCAACTCAAACGCAAAAGCGTGCTCACACTGATGAAAAAAGAACAGGTGGACGTTGCTCTGCTAAGCGAAACGCACATTCTAGAGAAAGACAGATAAGTTAGCGGACAACACATATCATAATATTAGTCACTCTTCTATTGGTACAAGAACTCGGGGTGTAGCCATAGTAGTTAAACGTAAGTTGAATATTGAATTAAAGGGAGTATGGTCTGATGTAGATGGTCGGATAACTATAGCTAAGATTGTACACAAGAACAGGAAAATAGCGTTGGTAGCGGTATACGCCCCAAATTTGTACGAAGTGGGTTTCTTCACTACACTAACCAATGCAATGTTAGACCTTCCCGATTACTCATTTATAATAGGTGCGGATTTTAATGCCATTTGGAATCCAAGGATGGACAAATCTTACCTCGCCTTTTCCAGCGAACAAAAGAATTCATCTAATGCATTAAAGGATTGGTCGAAGATTACAGGTGTAAATGACTTATGGCGATCACTTAATCCCACGACCCGAAAGTACTCTTGTCGATCTGCGAGACATAACACATTATCCAGAATAGATTATGTCTTTGCATCCCCGAGACTATTTGATAACTATGAAGTGGAAATGATACCCAATGCACTATCAGATCACTGTTATTTACTCCTAAAAGGAACATTTGGTATACTATCTTCCCGAGCCCCAAGATGGCGATTTAACTCGATGCTGCTTAATAACAAGGAATTCATTACACAACTCAAAGAAGCTCTTATAGTATTCCTACGGGAGAATGCAAACTCGGTGCAAGACCCCAGAATAATATGGATGTCGGTAAAGGGAATGATCAAAGATTTCACTGATAGCTTTTCCTCCAAAATGCGCAAGAATCGATGCACAAAACTGGCTGAGCTGGAAACGCTTTACTCAACGTTATTTAATTCTTTAAAATACAACAACTCAACTCGACTAGAAAATCAAGTTAAGGTACTAAAAAAAGAGATCAATGCCATATACAGACAACAATCGGAAATACAAATACGTAGCACAAGACAACAGCAGTACTCCCAAGGTTCTAAACCTAGTCACCTATTAGCCATGCGATTAAGAATTAATGCAAAATTTGCAGATATAACTACCATTAGAGCACAACAAGTACTTGAAACAGACCCTGAAAAAATAAATGATACATTCAAAGAATTCTACTCCGACTTATATAAATCAGAAACGACCTTCGATCAAAACAAAATGGACACATATCTTAATCAAATTATTCTCCCTAAACTTTCAGAGGATGACGCTAAACAGTTAGAAACACCGATCACACTAGATGAACTTAGGGAGGCCATATCTGAAATGCAAAGTGGTAGGGCTCCTGGAAGAGACGGTATCCCACCAGAAATGTACCTCTCTTGTTGGGACATAATTGGACCCTTATTACTAAATATGATTTTATACTCAGTTAAGGAGGGGAACTTCCATAAGAATGACAATATTGCACTCATAACAGTCCTCCTTAAAAAAGATAAAGACCCCACCGAGTGCCTTTAAGCCTCCTCGGAACCGATATCAAACTGTACTCTAAGGTATTAGCCATCAGACTACAAAAGCATATGACATCTTTAATTCACCCGGACCAAACTGGCTTCATAAGAGGTCGCTTGATCACCGATAACATAAGACGATTACTACACATACTAGATGCCAACAAAGAAGACAACACACCTAAGGCGATACTGTCCCTGGATGCAATGAAAGCTTTTGACAGGTTGGAATGGTCGTATCTATGGGCAGTATTAGAAAGGATGGTGTAACTGAGGGGTACAATTCCCTGACTGTATTGTTAGATATGATATTTAATACCACTACCTCATGTACTTTAACTTCTGGCCACCCAGTACAAGATATAAGTATGATGAACACTTTCCCACCTGATGAAACGAATCCACACAAATGTACCAAATCGAAAGTTTAATACAGCAAAGGGTGTATACAACGATCACTTAATTACATTTATGATTTGAAATATGAAATATGCACTTTTATGGCAAATGAGTATTCGTAGGTAAATCAACATTGAATGTCCAATCTCTGGTTACGCAGGGAGTAAGTATACAACCTGGAATATTTAGGAAAACGATAGCGATGGTACTTAAATGATTATAGCTGGATACACTAAGGGGGGGGGGGGGGGGTCCCGCTGGTTGTAAGACAGTAGGAGGGGGGGGTTAGAGAAGCCGCTGGCGGTATCCCATCTGGCCGACGGTGTCTTGGGAGAATCCAAAGTCTTGGACACGGTGCCCACAGAACCTCGGACCGCAGACGAATACAGCTGGACCCTCTGTGGACGGTATCTGCCGGTCCACAACGGAGAGACGTGAGGCGACCTCACGTGTAGAGCGCCGTCTCACCTGGAGTCCTCTCCGGGGGGTAATTCCAACACTCCGCAGTGTTGGCCTTTATCCATGGAATAATCAAAGCACACAAAGCATAATCCAAGCCGTGGAAGGCTCGCCGTCGTCCGGGTAGAGTAATCCAATATACAGGTCCAGTCGCTCTTGGCCCGGAGCTCCTCGGATGCAATCACCACTAGGGGTCTGCTCAGCCTGGTTAAGCGTCCAGATAACGTCAGGAACGATGGGGGTACTGATAACTTTAGAACTCTAACCGAACGATGCACCATACATAAATAGACTATTATTAGCTTAATAGAATACGTCCAACTCGACGGTATATTGCCAAACTATGACTATTCAACTATTAATCTACACGATATCTCAATGCCTATTCTGGGCCAAGTAGGCCTTACTACACCACACGTGCGTCGTGGGGAGGCTTTTGCGTCTGTCACTCTGTTGGAGGGTAAAGAACTGGACTAAAAGAAAGTTCTACTTTACTTGCGCCATATATATATGCGCTATGAACAAATAGTACCATTCGTATTTCGCCCGACATATTCCTGCGCGGATCCGGGGCTTGCCTCGACATGTTAGGCGGCACGATTGAACTTGGACCTAGGGGTATGGCAACCTGGCGCCAGGTTCTCGTCCAATGGTAGAATGAAACTATTATGGGCTGTTTAGTAGACTAAAGGGATATTCAATGCATATTGTACAAGGAATATACAGGGGATATCAAACGATATACAAATACAATTAAATATATATATATAAATAAATATACATATTCGGTTTAATCTGATCCTTCACAACAGATGGGGTTAGGAAAAGGATTCATTGATATGATTAAAGTATTATACAAAGACCCATCGGCCATGATTACAACAGGTACAATCATCTCCAAAATCTTTCCGGTATCACGCTCAGCCAGACAGGGTTGCCCTCTTAGTCCCGGACTATTCGATTCATCATTAGAGCCTTTAGCACAATATATAAGACAATCCCAATTCATAGAACCAATCATAATCAAGGGCACACAACACAAAATTAGTTTATATGCAGACGACGTAATACTGTTCATGCAAAACCCCAACACAGCATTGCCTCATCTTCTCAAGCTGATTGAGGACTTTGGAGATCTATCGGGATTTAGGATAAATTGGCCGAAGTCGGCCTTCCTCCCACTTAACGCCCCTGCAAAAAGAAATATAACCCTCCCAAAAGAGATACAGATGGTAAAACAATTTAGATGTTTGGGAGTTGAGATATTCCCCACCATAAGCCAACATAAAAATCCAAAACAAAATCAAATACGACCTTGTCAGGTGGTCGAAACTTAAAAACTCATTACAGGCACGTATATCAATAATCAAGATGGACGTCCTACCTAGAATTAACTTCTTCAGCTCAATGCTACCGTTACCCCCTCCAAAGGGTTACTGGAAAGAATTACACTCCTCCACATACAAATTTATTTGGAATAACAAACCACCACGTATAAAAAGATCCACCGCACAGAGAAACAAAGCAGACGGAGGTATGGCATTTCCAGATTTCTACCACTCCTTTAAGGCGTACACTTTAAGACCACTAACAACATGGTTTGATCCCCAAGCATTAGTATCCTGGAGAAATTTAGAAGAAAATATAGTAGCTCCACACAAGCTGAAGGGCATAGTATACACCAAATTACCAATTAAGCAATGCGAACGAAAATTTGGCCCCATAATCACTCATGCAATCCGGATATGGCGCGAAACACAAAAAAGATATTCTACCCTACATAAATGGCATAATCATACTCCCTTATTCAATAACAATGCACTCTGGATAGGAAAACAACCTATAAGATTCCCTAGATGGGAAAAGCAAGGCATACATTCATTAGGAGACGTCTTCAATAAACAGGGTTTTTGTAGTTTCAAGGAAATACGCAAAATTTTTTATCTCACCAAGTCCACATATTACTTTTACGCACAGTTATTGGCATGTTTGAAGGCTCACGGTGTTCCATTAAATATACCAATTGTACACCACAGATACCACAAATTCTTCTATGAAAGAGAGACATCAAGAGGTTTTGTTTCAGATTTTTATCATCAATTACTAACGTCCTCATATGAAACCCTCCACCTAGACTCCGTCTGGAGGAGGGATATACCAGACCTGGAAAGTGATTTTGATTGGCAAGAAGCCTGGGCAAATATTCGATTCACATCAAGGAACCCGGACCATCAACAAATCAATCTTAACTATATTCACAGGACATACTTGACTCCTATAAGACTGAAAAAAATTGGTCTTATACAAGACTCCAAATGCTCCTTATGTACAAATGGGGACGAGGGGACATTTATGCACATATACTGGGACTGCCCACCAGTTAAAGGACGACTCCACTTTTTTTGGAAATTAGCTTATTTAACATCTTCCCTGGAGTTAGACAAGAAGATGCATACCTTTTTTGTCTCTGTGCGTGCATTTTAGCTTTGGGAATAGACGCTCCGTTAGCATAGCTTAGCTTCATCACTGGAAGTGGGGGAGGACAGTAGCCTTACAGTGCCTTACAGTGTATTGCAAGGTCTGACATTGACCAAACTTGATATGCATGACCTTGGTGGGCTCTAGGTCAACTCCTGAAAATGGGGTCAATGTCAGACCTTGCAATCAAAAGTTAGGGGGCGCACTGAAATTATGGCAAGGGTTATTAGCCCCCTAACTTTGATTGCAAAGTCTGACATTGACCCCCTTTTCAGGAGTTGACCTAGAGCCCACCAAGGTCATACATATCAAGTTTGGTCAATGTCAGACCTTGCAATACACTGTAAGGCACTGTAAGGCTACTGTCCTCCCCCACTTCCAGTGATGAAGCTAAGCTATGCTAACGGAGCGTCTATTCCCAAAGCTAAAATGCACGCACAGAGACAAAAAAGGTATGCATCTTCTTGTCTAACTCCAGGGAAGATGTTAAATAAGCTAATTTCCCAAAAAAGTGGAGTCGTCCTTTAAGATATTCTGGAAAGAGGTGACCCAGCAACTATCAAATCTCTTAACTTGGAATATACCTGTACACCCCTCTGTACTACTGCTGAATGATGTTTTTGAGTGTGCAGTACATCCACAGCTAAAGAGATTGGTTTTATCGGGTATCACAGTGGCTAAAAAGCTGATAGCATCACAATGGTTCCAACCGGAAAAAATTTGCCGAAAGGTCTGGATTATTACATATCTCGCTGTGATCTATCAAGAAATATCTACAGCAAGAATTTTGGGTCTCAATGAATCCAAAATGACATTGTGGTTAGAAGTGGTGGAGAAAATAAAAGCTAGCATATAATGGTAATGTCTGGTTAGGAGCGAGGGAAAGTGGATGGATTATCCAATGGGGGGTCCGGAAGGGGGGGGTACGAGCTGGAGCATATGTGTGTAGGTTTTTAGATAACCGGTATTAAGGGTATATCCTATATAAGACAATTAACTAAAATGTGATTTCATTGGATGTGCACTGACAACTAATGCTTGTATATCTTATCGTGTGTTGTCATGTTTGTTTATGTTTGTTTAAAAAATAAAATACAAAAAGAATAAATGCACAAACCTCCACCTCTGGATTTGCCGGAGCCGTCAGCAGTTCTGTTCGCCCTGTAGAGAGTGCGTCCTGGAAACTAAAGTGACGTCAGACTACACTTCCCTATTTAACCAGCTTTCCGTGAAAAGCATGATGTTGCAATCCTTAGTCCATTTATGATTGATGATCCGCAGCCGCAGTTCATCCATTTGGTTCCCCAGAGACCGCACGTTAGCTAGGAAGAATATCCTCACGTTAGATGTGATGATATTCCCCGGTGTCTGGACATTGTCGGATTGTGTGTGAGCAGACATGAAACAAAAAGTATTACCGGTAATTTGCAAAAAACTGGAGAGACGCAGAGCCTCGTGCCGTGCGCCTGCCGCCATCTTGTCCAATGAGATAGGTATCCAGATGGCGTCTCTCGCAGGGGGAAAAAATCTAGGAGAACTGAGGTTGTGTTGAACTTTAGGTGCCAGAAAGGGAGATAACCAAAGGAGAGGGTGATAACAAAATGGTTATAAAAATATTGTGCCAGGGAAAGAGAGAATCTTGGTGTCTCTTTGGTATTTCAGTTTGGAGGAGAGAGGGCTTCTTCAGTTTCCTTCTTCAGTATTCAGCTCACACAGAGAGAACCTGAGAGCAACCTAATTGTAACTATTTAGCTGTTTATGCCAATAAACCTGTTATAAACAGAATACTGGGTGTGTCGTATTATTCTCTCAAGGGGAGATTTCATTCTAGTGACTTTACATCAACATCCAACAACACAACACAGAGTTTATCCTGAAGGAAGATTCAATACAGGAGGATAAGTAACAATAATTACAAGTCAACATAATCGAATACAACCATGTAAGGTGCCAACCTGCTCATCTGGAGCAGTTAGGGATAAGTGGCTTGCTCAAGGACACTTCCACACACTGCCAGGAGGAATCAATAAAGGATAATGAAGTTGATTCAATTTCTATGATACAGAATGGGTAAGATAAGATAAGCCTATATGTATGTCTTCCATCTATTACCCTGCCCATACCTGTGCTTCCCCTCCCCAACTTTCCCCAAGGGAATCAATAAAGGAATATCTTATCTTATCTTATCATATCATATCTTATCTTATGATAAAGTGCATTGACTGCAGGCAATCGATGACACTTTGATTTAAATGTTGCTTTTCAAGTGGAATATTCTGTAACTGTAACTTGCACTGACTGGACATTCATAACACAGTAGAATGTTTTCAGAATTCCATCTTCAGAATTGTACCACGCTGTAACTTCCAATGGCCAGTAGCCATTGTGACACAATCATTACACTGTTCAGTTCTCACAATTCTAATCTTGTACGCAAGACCGTGAAAGCATTCATGTATTATGCTCGTGTCATAACACATTCATGACATATAACTGAATGTTATGCTGGTGAGGGAACTAGTCTAGTAATTAGACCACACATCCTTGTGTATTTAATAATAATAAATTCAATTTGTAATGCACTTTATATTTGTGACAATCTCAAAGTGCTACATGAAAGGAGATAGATTTTTTTTAAATGAATAAAAACAATTCAAATGAATAGAACAACCAATGAAATGGAAGACACATTCAGATCAAAATCTACTTTCAGTAGTATTTCAGTGCTAATTATGATACTCTAAGTGCAGCCACAGAAAAGGTTGGGTATACTATGTCTAGACTACACTACTGACTTATGGGTGTGTTTTGAATGTGTTAGGACAGTGTTGTGTTCTGGGTCTAGTTAATTGGGTCCAGGAGCAGGTGTGGCACAGGTTAAATCACCCCCTCCCCAAACACGCACACATAGAAGAGAGCCTTTGTCCTGACAGCATGTTCCATCCGCTCTGGCTTTTAACATCTTGACACCTCTCTTCAGTGGCGGACTCAGGCTGTTTGAAGGCAGGGGCGAAAAGAAAAAAAGGGCACCTACTGCGCAACATGGGACCCCATCAGTGAGCAAAAAGATATGATGCGTCATGTATGGTGAAATAGTCTTCATCCTTGATTAAGATTAACATTAGAATAACAGACAATCCAGATTAATAGTATAACCACACCTCTATGATAAAAACACAGGGGACAATACACCTTTCAAATGTTTATTTCACCTCATTGTCATGGTGTTTGAAAAGTAGATTTATCATGGTGTTTGAAAAGTAAATTATCATGGTGTTTGAAAAGTGGATTTATCATAGTGTTTGAAACTTAGATTTATCATGGTGTTTGAAAAGTAGATTATCATGGTGTTTGAAGGCCTAAACCATTGCTGCAGTGGTACATTTCTCAATGCTAAAGATATCAGTGAGGAATATAAATATTTGGGAAACAGCATTTTAATATAGTCTGGGTTGAAAACTAGTGAACCTATTCTTTAAAAGCTATTTACAACATATATTTTACAGGATATAAAACAGTTTAACAGTTAAAGTTAATTTGAGTGCCGTTGAGCTTCTTCCTTTCTCTCTCCTTCTCCCCTCCTGCCCTCCTTCTGTCCTCCTATACTCCCCTTCTCTCCTCCTGTACTCCCCTTCTCTCCTCTTGTCCTCTCCTTCTCTCCTCATGTCCTCTCCTTCTCTCATCCTGCCCTCTCACTCTCTTCTACTGTATCTCTCCCTCCCCCCTATCTTCCCCATTCTCTCCATTAAAGTTAATATATTGTACCTGGATACTGGCTGGATCAGTGGGATATTTTAACACTTTGAATGCCCAGCAGGGGGCGCACATTTAGTGCTTGAATGCCCACATCCACTTCAATGTTAACGTTAATAACGCCTAATATATGTTTTAAATGATTAAATTATGTGTCTAATCTGCCCGTCGCATTATCAATGACCTATTTCCAGTCAACATTGTCGAAGCAGATTGTTTTTTTATCGGTTCATTTCCGTTTCATAGCATTTAGAAAAGCCCTCGTTTTCAAGAAGAAAAAAAAGATTCCATGATAATCGCCCTGTACTGTAATATTCTAGAACGTTGTCATTTTTCGGCCTATTTATGAATCGTTTTCAAATAAACGCTCGATTATCGATAGTATATGTGTACGTGTGCACGCTGGTGCCGCGAGCTGAACATCGATTCTCTCAGTTCCTGATCGCTCTTACAGTCAAACAGCCATATCAACATATAGGGGAAAAGCTTATATCTCCGTGAAAACAGGTCTGATTATCCTAAGACTGGTAAAATAGATTCCTTACCTGAGATCAGATGGTATCCAAATGGATTATTCCAATTCCAAAAATCTATAATTTTATTGATCCAACGTGTATACTGTAAAACACATATTACACGCTGTGCTGAGGGTCCAGAATTGTTACGACCCAAGGGCCGGTCCTGCTGACCGGCAGGAGAATAACATTGGACAGTGCTCTCCTCCTGACATTGCTCCCTCTGCTGACCTAAGCCCGATGGTGCGGTCGGCCATTTTGTGTTGGTTGCACATTGTTGATATGATTTGTAATATTATGTTATGCTGGGCCATCCCTGTCTGTGTTTGATGTTACACCCCTGTTGAGTTGTTGTGTGTCATTGCCTTAGTGTCTAGTTGTGTTTAGTGTGTCATTGCCTTAGTGTCTAGTTGTGTTTAGTGTGTCAGTGCTTTTGTGTTTGTGATTCTGTGTTTTGGCCTGGCCCTGCCAGGTGTTGGTCGTTATTAATTAGTGTGGGTATTTAAGTGTCTGTTTGTTCCTCACTTCCTTGTGGCGACATTCCTCCAGTATCCTGTGTGTTCCCCGTGTCGTGCCTGCCTTCCCCGTTGATGTCTAGTGAGTCCTGTATACTTCTGTCCAGGGAGCGAAATTAACTTTTTGACTCACCGGCCAGTGGCGGGTAGATGGGAAGAGTCTACCCGCCAAGCATATTTCTTACCTGCCAAAATATTTTTGATTAAAAAAAAATATATATATATTTTATATAAATTTTTTTTTTAAATAAAATATATATTATATAATCATACTTGTAGTTGTATTATCTGCGCGAGATCGCCACCACGCAATAAGTCAAAATGCTTGCTATCTGCAAACAGCTCCACTGTCTGTGTGTATACTTGAGTAGCCTCCAGCTCCAGCAAGGATTATCCGGCCCTGCAGCTAGACCCTATATTCAGCTAGACCCTACATTCAGCATGCAAGGATTCTCCGGCGATGCAGCTGGACCTATTTATAACGTTACCGTTCTTTTGTCAAATCACATTCAACATGCCCTCAGCTAGAATACGCATTCAATCAATGTTATAAGACATTGATATCAGGAGCTATCTGTAGCTACTGCTAGCCCGGTAGATAACGTTAAGACAATTTAGTTTACTGGGACAGATGGATCAACGTGAGCTAGCTAAGCTAGCTAACGAGGGACCGGAGGTATTATGCACTCGAGTAGACTATTGCTGGAGCATTTGTTGATATCAGCAGCTATCAGTAGCTAGCCAGCTAGATACCGTTAGACAATGCCTCGTCATGTATTAAACTAAAAGTGAATAGTTGACTGGGTCATTGTTTAAACAGTAACGTTAGCTCTTGGAGGTCCGATATACTAGAGCAGATGGAAGTAAACAAGCCAAATGATAGCTTCCGATTGGTCATTTGCTTTTTTTCCTCATGAAACCAGTTACGTCACTCTACTGTGATTGGACCGTTGACTTGAGTGCGATGTGGGACTTGTAGTTTTTTAACGATCTCGCGGTGGAGAAAAAAAAGACGAGCGGCTATAATCTGTACTCGCACAAGAGTATCGTTATGAAGTTATGAACTACACGTCTACACGCCACACGGCGGGCAGCCCTCTAAGTGTCATGCGCCAAAGGTAAAAACAGCCCGCCCCTGGCGGGCGGCGGGCTTTAGTTTCGGTCCCTGCTTCTGTCGTTTTCTTGTTTTCCGTCATTGTGTTATTAGTAGTGTTGTTTTGTATTTACGTTTGGATAAGAAGTAAACACCCTTCTTTAAGCTTCACCCCTCGTCTCTACCTCGTTTATTCTCCCTTGTCTGCTAAACCGTGTTCTCTACTTCAAATTAGTACACCAAGCGTTACACAGAATGAATCTAATCGGTTCCGGTTACATGCGTGAGAAGTAAAATGTGGATTCCGGAGTTTTTTTTTCTCATCCATTTTCATTGAGTCCAATCCAAAAGGGTGCATTACCATCTGGGAGACATAGGGGGCGCTTTTTTCACATCTGAGCGCCTGACAGGGCAGGGTTACCAACGGTAGACTCGGTTGATGAAATATGAATTCAGATCGCTAATAAAAAAAATAAAAAGAGAATTCTCGTGATGGGCATTCAACTTGCGGGCTGATAACCCGAGTTATCTGAACACAGGTTAGCATAGAATCAGCTAAGCAAGGTACCTGTTTAGTTTGCTAGCTACAGTAGTAATACAGCTAGCCTAGGCTAAAACATACTGCCATCAATAAAAGCACTTGCAGCGTACATACATTAGTGTTTACTAGTAATGCATAATTGGTAAAAACAAACTCAATCTTTGCAACTTCAAAGAAAGCTAACTGTATTACCTACCTCACACAGCAGTAGGATGCAGGGTTACAGCTCAGACTGCATTAAGCCCTCTGGCATCTGAACATTCAAGAGGGGATGTGTCTAAAACTGAACATTTAAATGGATGGAATATTGTAGTGACGGGGCTGCTCAGAGTTGTAGCTAACACTTTTGTGTGACATTTAACCGTCTGGGTCAAGTTTAGACCATTGAAAGGGCACCAATGGGCACGTCCTCTCATTTTCGCCACTCAAAATGCCATTTTAGCGTGATGTTTGCAGCTGTGGGGGCACATAGTCAAGTTTAACCATTGGAAGGGCACCAATGGGCACGTCCTCTCGCTTTTGCTACTCAAAAGGGCACTTTAGGTTTAGCGCGATGTTTTCAACTGTGGGGGCACATGGTCAAGTTTAGACCATTGGAGGGTCACACCCTCTAGTTTTTTCACTCAAAAGGGCACTTTTGGGTGATGTTTTTCAACTGTGGGGGCACATGGTCAAGTTTAGACCATTGGAAGGGCACCAATGGGCATGTCCTCTGATTTTCGACACTCAAAAGGGCATTTTAGCCCAATATTTTCAACGGGGCACATGGTCAAGTTTAACCATTGGAGGGGCACCAATAGGGCACATCCTCTTGCTTTTGCCACTCAAAAGGGCACTTTAGCGCGATGTTTTCCACTGTGGGGGCACAAAAGCACTCAAAAGGGCACTTTTGCGTGATGTTTTTCAATTGTGGGGGCACATGGTCAAGTTTAGACCATTGGAAGAGCACCAATAGGGCACACCCTCAAATTTTTCGCCACTCAAAAGGGCACTTTAGCGCGCGTTTTTCAACCGTGGGGGCACCAGGCCCCCCCCCCCCCCCCCCCTGAGTCCGCCAGTGCCTCTCTTCAATAAGCCGGTCTACTTTTACAATCATCGCCATGTGTCTGTGTCAGAGCCCTGTAAAAAGCCAGAGCCCTGTAAAAAGCCAGACAGACTTGTTTCACAAGCATGGTGTACAATGATAGATACTGAATGTTATAATGGTCATAATGCTCTTAAATGGCTTAGTTCATGTAAATCATTACATAATATTCAGTCTGAAATATACGTTCTGACATATTTCCTTCGGTTAGGCAAATTGGTCTGTCCTGATTATAACCATTTCATGATAAAACTCTAATACAAAGACTTTCAGTGAATGTCATAATGGTTATTATATGTAAGGGATAATGTATAGCTACAAGGTCATTGTCGCAAAATAATTGACCGACAGAGTTTAAAATACAGAGGTGCAGCGCCGAGGTGTTTTAAACGTCAGTGAAGGTCAATTATTTTGCGACAATGATCGAGTATTAGCTATACATTATCCCGCTTATTACATGGCTAACTTACTAACAAATATATCTAATTCATTGTACACCATCGACAAGACGAGATCAAATGCAAACGCAGTTGTTCTGTGGCTCTGTCAGCCCAAATAAAGTGATTATTATTATCGGCAGTCGGCAGGTCTGTGGTCTGATTGCACTGATGATGACTGAGTGCAGCTGTGCATATGCTGAGCAGCACTGATACAGTGTTGTAGTCGGCTTGATTGCGAACTATTGACCAATCACAAGCAAGCATTTCGGCGATTGTGAAAACGCCATGTAATAAAATGTCATAATGGACAACTTCAAAACTGATACAGAGTATTTAATTAAAGGGGACCTATTGTGAAAATGGCCTTTTCCTGTGTTGGTATGATTTTATTCTTAACACATTCAGGGCCATTGGAGGCCGTCTAATATCACTCTTTATACAACGGCATGCAAATTTCTCGATTCTGATTGGCTGAAACAGTCCATTTACACGTATGTATTGCGAACAGTCCACGCTTGCTGGCCCAGGACCCGCCCACAACCGAATCACATCACATCAATCCGCCGGATCACAAGATGGTGGACAATAATCTTTACAAATGGATATGTTGATAGCGACTAAGCGACTAAATATCAAGCGATTCTGTCACAGCGAATGTCTTAGTGCTTTAAACAATGTTGGATGATGTAATTGATGGGTCTTGAATCATTGTGTAACAAAAGAAAAATCGCGGATTGATTGATTAATAAAAAAAAATAAAATCAATTTATTTTTCCTTTCGACTGTCAGCGCTGGCTCTAGTCTCCACCCACCGCCACACACCCCCACACACACGCACACACACACTCCTGTCTGCAACGCGGGGGATAGTCAGACTGAGAGAGAGCTGGGTGCTGCGCTGTTCTAAGTGAGCATGGCCTATTGAGTTGATTGATTGATTGATTGATTGATTGCTAATTTTATTACTGTACGCTTGGTTTCCAACTGGTTAAGTTTAGGCCCTCTACAGTAGGTTTAAAAAATTAAATAAATAGGGCGAAGAAAACCTTTTAATTTGTTTTACCTACTTTCTATAGAAGCATCTAAGAATGAAGTTCTATAGAAAGTAGGTCTGCATCCCCTTAACAATTGTGTGTATTGAGCCGTACTGTATTGTACCCATTCTGCATCTGGTAATAACATTTTCAATCAATCATTCCAATAATACACAGTTGGATGTGTTAGTTGGTTGGATGCACTTCCGAGCTGCTTCCACATGAGGCAACTTCTCTCAATCATTCCAATAATACACAGTTGGATGTGTTAGTTGGTTGGATGCACTTCCGAGCTGCTTCCACATGGAGGCAAATTGTCTTTTTTGTAGTTGTGGGAACTACTTTTTCTGGCGGATGGTTTTTTCAATAAATCTTCGATTAATGTGTGTTTATTGTATAGCAATAAGGTTGGATGAATGTGGCAGTTGTATAAAAGCTTTACACCACTTGCAGTCGTGATTTGTGAACAATAAACCATGCCTAGGGGGGTCTAACAACCCTCGGCTGCGCCTCGGGCCTAACAACCACCCCTAGGCATGGTTTATTGTTCACAAACCACTCCTGCGCGTGATGTAATGCTTAAATAGTCTAGAAGGCCAGCATTTCAAAATAGACTTGCATAGTTCGTGGGGCTGTTTGTAGGGGGCTAAATCTATACTTTATAGTATTGCTATCTGTCCATTCTCATTGTCAATTGAGACCATAAACCGTCCCTTCAAAATGGCTTAAAGAAATAATTTTTTCATCAATACGTTCTCATTTTATAGCATCATGAATATAAGCGTTATATGGGATTTGGGCTGGGATATTTCCTGGAAGGCGAGATACAGGGCGCTAAGCTAATAACATTAAATCGAACAGCGTTTCGGCACTACAGAAGCTAGAGCTAAAACACAAATGCATATTGTCGGTATTGATGTTCCACCATGAATGCATGAAGGGGGGGGCGAGGGACGTCGTTTCTGATGATTGATTACCAATAACCGCGTTAGCCTCAGTAGCCACATTCGCTGATCGGGTGGATGGCTATCATAACAAGGCCAGCGTGTAATTTACATGAAAAAGATCTTACCGTGGGCCGGTTGGATCCCCAAAAGGATTTCCCAGTTATCGATCGCCATCTGGTAGATCGATATGTCCATTGGCTGATCATATATTCCTTTACTGCACACTGAAATCCGCGTCCCAAAACGTATTCTGTGCTACATGCTACAGGCATAGCTTCAGGTTAGCAGAAAACTACATTGAAGATCCAGAAAAAACAAGACAACTTCTGCCACAGGGAACACTGCATTATCGAGATAGCGCCCCTAAGAGGATCTGGCCGGTAATGCACTTTTTCTAATTCAAAGAGTAGGGTACTTCTGCAGTGCTGCTCGGTGACATCGAGTAGGTTATTAAAATGGAATAAAAGCCAAAACAACCTAATGTAGATTTATAATATTTTAACTTAAAACTAGGCTACTTTTGCGTATAGTAATTATATTCCAAATAAAATAAGTCCCGAGTCGAGACTCCGTGCTGCTCCCAACGAATCCCAATAGTATGCAACTGCAGAGCCGCAGAGCAGGGGCGATTTCAGGTCCGGTCACAGGCCCGCTCAACAGCGCCCCCCACCCAACGGCTGAATTGCCAATGGCTGAATTGGAGTATTGCACTGTGCAGGCACAGCGGCCCCGCTCTGCGGCTCTGCAGCTGCATGCTTCTCGCAAAATCCAGCATCCAGCTCCCGCTGCCCAGCCGTCAGAACACTACACATATCATAATGTTCACAGCAAACTGTAGTTGATCACCAGGTATGTTTTATTAACGTAGAATAATTCATATAAGAAAAACGATAGGGAAATCTCTTACCTTTCTCCACTGGTTAAAAATGCCAGGAACTGAAATTGAAACTTGCTGTGCGCCTTGGTGATATGTGTTTATTATGAAATGACAATTGCGTGTTGACACGCCCACTGCGCGAAGCCTCCTAAATAACTTTTTCCAGTTTGCACATATCTATTATCTATGACTAATTCTATCTATTTTTAGGGGCAAATGCGAGTGAAATAGTCGCGCTGTGGTTACATGACGTCATTGCTATTTTAGAGCTGCTCTACCGGTTACAAGGTATAGTCAAAATCCATACCGTAGAGCAAATTCATACCATTTATACCGTATACCGTTTATACCGTCCACCCCTATTATACGTTTAATAATAATCAAACACGCTGAAACTTACCGCATCTTCCTCTGACCGTTGGGTGGTCAGCGTGGCGCAGAAAGTTCTCGATTATGGGATGTTGATATATGCGATCCATTTCCAGGTTGTATAATAGTATATACGTCCAAATCATGTTGTTTATCGAGTTATTGGCAACTGATCGCTGTCCAGTGTGTCGAGTCCCGCTAACGATAGCGAGTGCCCGGACCGAATATGGATGAGTGGATTTCGGGCGAGTTACACTCCACTCTAAACCGGAAGTGGCGCTCTGTGCATCGGGGGAAATCCTCCGGCAGAGATATCTTGTAACGTGGATCAATATACACACCTCGAGTGCATTGGATCGCTTTCGAGACGCAAGAATCAATATGCTTTCGGTGTTTATTGCGTCATACAAACGGAAAATGGATCTAGCAGATCGACGTCAAATAATTGGAATTTGTTTTCTCCAGACGCATCGGCCACAGGTAAGAGGACTATAATTGGAATTTGTTTTCTCCAGACGCATCGGCCACAGGTAAGAGGACTCTAACGTTATTTCCAGCTCGATTGTCCATTTATTTCATTGCAATCTGTCCGATCAACGTATGGTGTCTTACTAAAGAAAGCCGTTAGTGACAATCAAGGAATCATAAACGACCCCCCCCCCCCCTTTCCTTCACGCATGATGGAGCATAACGGAGCAGAAACGCCAATCGATAATGTATAATACGCGTCGGGGCCTATAGCGCGCATTCTAGGAATTACTGTTATACAGTCTAAAAACATACTTATATTCTCGACGGTACTAACACGACAATGTATGAATGGAAAAATATATAACGTTCCCACATCCGGAACGATAGATACCCGATGTTGAATGGGCCATAGTAATGTTGATATAGCTATAGTATTTAAAAAGTTATAGCCCTGCAAAGAAGGTGAGCCACTCCATAGGGTTACAGCACTGGCAGAGAGTGGTAAAGATGGGCATACTGCATGGCACCCAATGTGTTAAGGGGATGCAGACCAGAGAAAGACTTTCGTCTTGTTTACATCAGGGTCCCCCATTTTCAATTCATCATAACATATATGACATACAGATACAGTACTGCTACATCTAGACATTTATAACATACCAGATATACAAATACAGTACTGTTTGTGATACAAAAAGGGTCTAAAAAAGAGAGTATATACATTTGACAAGACATATATTAACTTGTTGAAAAGGACTCAAATATGTCCTCTTTAAAATATTTGTTTCTACTGTTAACTCCTCTTGGAGGCATGCATTTGACTATACAGATTGTTATTGTACACATTGGTCCTCATTCTCGAACGGACATATGTAAAACTTACCAAGGATTTCCTTCCTAACTCGATTTACGTACTTATTTGGCATTCTCGAACGGCTTCGTATTGTAAATTCTTTGTAGGAATTGCGTACTCGAAAAGGCAGTCGTAAGTCGGACAGACCGGTGTGTGCCCGTGGTTTCAACAGCTTTCTCTGGGACAAGTCATTGGGGATTTCCGATACTACATCCATGGAATTAAATAATTACAATGATACTTAATACGACTATATTTGTATCATTAACCCCTTCCCCGCCAATAACGTCTTACAACGGGTTTCAAGTTCATGCGAATTCTGCCAATAACGGCGTACGACGTGTTTCTGATCATAATTTCATATTTTCGCCATGGTATTCATATTTCACTCACGGAGCCTTGCCGGATGCTGTGTGAGCCAGCACAACTCTGCAACGCTTCAATACTGTCATCTGGTCTCCCTATTCCGTCCGGCCACTCGTTTATCGTCGCGGGACTCAATACACACACCGTGGATATGGATCTTTGCCATAACTCAATAATCTACATGATTTGGGCATGTATTAGTAATATACAAACCGGAAATGGATCGCATCGATCCCCACCACATAACTGGGATCTGTTTGCGCCACTCTCATCGCCCAACGGTACGAGGAGACTGACGTGAGTTTTAGCGTTTTTGTTTATCATTTTCGATACAAACTGCTCTGATCAATATATCACCCATACTACATGAAGCATCTAACGACTATCACGGAATTATAAACGACCCCCCCCCTCCGTTCACCCGCGCATGATCAGTCATACCGTTTAGGACCATGTACAGTTGAAATTTTTAATATAGCGTCGAATGGTATCAAACTGCATTTGATGATCTAATATATGCATTTGTGCCTATATCTCACGTTCTGGGAAATACTGCAGAAAACAATAAAAACATATTATACTGTAGACAGTATTTTCGTATGAATGTGTGAATGAAAAAGAAAAACGTTCCTACATCCTGAACGATAGATAATCGATGTTGAATGGGCCATAGTAATGTCAATTTAGCAATACAATTTAAAAAGTTATAGCCCTGCAAAGAAGGTGAACATCTCCATAGACTTACAGCGCTGGCAGAGATCAAACAGCGATGGATATAAGCGTGGCAGAGAATGGGTTAATAATTACATTTTGCATTTATAGTCCTGACTCAATGAGGCATCGTGAGCATTACACACACACACTGCAAACTAAATAAATAAGAACTAAACCGATCGCCGCGGATATAGCTACTGTATAGTGGAATATACTGTATTAATATGCCATATACTGTCTTCTTCTCTATGGTATTATGTATTGTTGGTTTGATGTATTCCTTCCTATTGCTAAATGAAATAAATGTGTTAGTGAAGCAGCCTCACCGCATGAGCGCACACACACACACACACGTACTGTATATGTGATGGATCATGGATACTGGTTTTATTTTAGTTTATTCTAAGGTGCTTTGGATGTATTTTTGGTTTTCTCTGGTGAGCTGTCAATCACCAGACACCAGTTAATTGCCAATGCGGCATGGCAGGTGTGTGGGCTTGATTGCCACCTGATTGGTGTCAGGTGTGCAGTGCCTTTAAGTAGGCTTGGTTGACTGTGTTTGGATGCTTGTCCATTTCATGTTTTCCCTCAACAGTGTCTCAAGCTCATGCTTCTAGGGTTTTCTCAGTCTATAGTGCTGTTGGTTTCTTTGTTGTTTTTAAACTGCTAGGCAGTGGTGGTTAACTTTTTTTTTATCCCAGTTATTTTATACTGGTTTTATTATTATTATTTTTTTTATTCTTGTGTTTTCCCCCACCCTCTCATCACTCAGTGATTCCAGTGGTTACTTTAAGATTCACGTTTATAATGCAATGACCGACGTTAAATGATTCATGTAGTATGGGTGATATATAGATCAGAGCAGTTTGTATGGATAATAATAATCAAAAACGCTGAAACTCACAGCAGCTTCCTCTTACCGTTGGGCGATCACACTGGCGCAAACAGATCCCAGTTATGTGATGTTGATCTAGGTCAGGGGTGTCAAACAAATTTTCACAGAGGGCCACATCAGCATTATGGTTGCCCTCAAAGGGCCAAAGACCGTATAAATGTTAATGTAATGTAAAATAAATGTAGCTACTCATTTACATATTGTTAAACATGTTGTTTCTGTATTTATTACTTATTCAAGTTATACATATTGCATATGCATTTGCATAGATGTAAAAATATGTTAGCTTGTTATTTTAACAAATAATTTTAGTTTATCAGAACCCCATATTACTCCATCAATCAATGATCAAACCATTCAAGTAAATAACAAAGAAGAATATCATCAAATACAAGCTATGACATTAAGTTTGTTCAAAACCTTTTTGTCACAGTCAAGAGGGGCAGAACTAACAACTGTGAGCTGCAAAGAACACGTGGGAGTCGGGACAGATGTAGCAGATGTTACAAAAACAAATGGCTGCACACAACCTTGCAGAGGCCATACATCCAACTAATGGAAGATAGTTTAATTAACTTTAATGATTGCAGAATGGGTACAGTACAGTACAGCTCAATACACACAATTGTTAAGGGGATGCAGACCAGAGAAAGACTTTCGACTTGTTTACATCACGGTCCCCCATTTTCAATTCGTAATGAAATTGCTATTATGTGTCTGCATGAACACACAACTGTAACTGTACTCAAAAATAACAAAATAAGGGTTGTCTCAGTTCACAACTATATTGGTAAATTTTTGGGTGGGACTTGTTTGCGTCCCTACAGCTTCTTATTCAATTGAGCGAGATGCTCGGTTATGTCACACAGCCAGTTTGCATCTGACAGTTCAGACAATATTTCTTCAACCCTTTGTTACCTATTCTGCCTGGATCTTTTTTGTATTTTGGGCTGTAAAATTGTCAAAGAATGTCTGAGGAGTAAGTGCTTTTGGCTTTTTTCCTTTGTTACTTCATCAATACCTCAGATGTTCAACACATGTATGTGTAAGAATGTGTAATAACTAAGGCTGTCAAAGTTAAAGCTTTATTAACGCATTACCCCACAATTATTTTAACACTGCTATTTTTTAACCCAATATTAATGTTTTTTTACCTGAGCTCTTGGGGGGGCCACATCAAATGACGTGGCGGGCCACATTTGGCCCGCGGGCCGTGAGTTTGACACCTATGATATAGGTGATCCAGTTCCGGTTTGTATAATACTAATATACGTCCAATCATGTTGTTTATTGAGTTATGGCAACGGATCGATATGCATGATGTCTGGATAGAGTCCTATCGCGAGTGGCCGGACGGAATAGGGGACGGACTAAGCACTTCCGGCCACTTCCGGTTTTGGCAACTCGCCGATCAGCCACCAGGTGGCGGTATTGAAGCGTTGCAGAGTTGAGCGGAGTCCTACAACACCAGCAAAGACTCCGTGGGTGAAATGTGAATACCATGACGAAAATATGAAATATTGATCTCAAAGACGCCGTAACCCGTCATTGGCAGATTACGCATGGCGAGGAATGACGTGGCGGAGAAAGGGTTAACACATTGGGTGCCACGCCCCTTTGCCCAGACACCCTTCGCTTATCAATGACTTGCTTGCAGTCAACATGTATGAAACGGATTGTTTTTTCATTGGTACATTTCCGTTTTATACCGTTTTGAATACGAGTATAGTTTCGGAGAGTTCTAGTAATTTCCGAGAAATTCCGCGATAATAGCCCTTTAGTGGAATACACAAAACACGTTGTAATTTTTCGGAATTTATACACATATTATATGTGTACTTATGCACGCTAGAGAAGCGGGCTGAAAAATCTATTATCCATGACCTGGTCAGCGCTAACGTCATACACGCACACACAGACACGTTGTGATCGTTATGAAAAAAACATCTGATTAACCCAATACTGGTAAAATAGAGTCCTTACCTCACATCAGATGTTCTGCAAAAAGATTAATCCAATTCCTGATCGCCATTCCAAATATTTATCGCGTTTATTGATCCAACGTTATAGTCTGAAACACATAATCGAAAGCTGCTCCGAGCCTCCCCAGTTAATGTGGTAACAGACACTGCTTGCCAGAGATGGGGAAACCCTGGACCGGACTTTTTTTCTGATGCACATGGCCACTCAATCCAATCCAATGATGTGCAATACCATCCGGGAGACGATAGGCGGCGGTATTTGCCCTTTTCGAGCTCAGAGCCATTCCCAATGATAACGTCAGGCTGGATGGATGAAAAATGTATGGATATCACTAAAAGAAATAACGATTAAATAACGAGAAATCTCATCATTGGCACTCAACGCATGGCGAGTTTGGACGAGAAATATCGTCGTTGGCACTCAAAGTGTTAATGTTCCATATACTGTCTTGTTATTCTTCTATTATTTATTGTTGGTTTTATTTATTTATTACATTGCTTGCGCACA
The DNA here is from genome assembly GCF_963971535.1 of Notolepis coatsorum. Classification (NCBI taxonomy): domain Eukaryota; kingdom Metazoa; phylum Chordata; class Actinopteri; order Aulopiformes; family Paralepididae; genus Notolepis; species Notolepis coatsorum. The sequence goes on along the minus strand of NC_140179.1, from coordinate 13,680,628 downwards.
TCTAAGAGCCAGTGTATAAATGGCTTGATGTTACTATTGTACTTACGTTTGCACTCTGGTTGGATGCCAAACTTATTTTCGTTGTATTGTACTTGCGCTGTATGATGACAATACATTTAAGTCTAATTTGTATGTGTGTGTAATGCTGATTCCTCATTGAGTCATGACTATAAATGCAAAATGTAATTGTCGTATGTATTATCATTATAATTATTTAATTCCGATGATATCTGTAGAATGAATGCAATCGCCAACAATTTATCCCAAATGAAGCATTTTACCAGTTCCATCACCTGTGCATTGTATGCTACTATTGCAATTTACTATTACATTTGCACTCTGGTTGGATGTTGTATTGTACTAATCGAATTGTGATGCGACGCAAATCGGTTCAGCGCTTTTTTGCCCAGGTACAAAGACCGTTTTCACGTTCAGGAATCTGGAGGAGGATTTTCCGTAAATATGTTGGTACGAAATGTTTACCAAGATATTTACCAAGGCACTTACGAACACATTCTAGAATGAGGACCATTGTTGGCAAACCGTTTAGGTGGAAAAAGAGAAAATGTGGCATGAACACCAGCATCCTTATAAACTTCTATACTGTCGGTGTCATCGAGAGCTCGCTGACAGGATACTGTTCTGTGTTCCATCGAGAGCTTGCCGACAGAATAATGTTCTGTGTTCCATCGAGAGCTCGCTGACAGGATACTGTTCTGTGTTCCATCGAGAGCTTGCTGACAGGATACTGTTCTGTGTTCCATCGAGAGCGTGCTGACAGGATACTGTTCTGTGTTCCATCGAGGGCTTGCTGACAGGATACTGTTCTGTGTTCCATCGAGAGCGTGCTGACAGGATACTGTTCTGTGTTCCATCGAGGGCTTGCTGACAGGATACGGTTCTGTGTTCTGATAGGTTTTTCAGTTCATTGATGACGAATATCCTCTATATAAAGGCCTTAATGAAGAATATGCCTAGAAGTCTGTGTCTCTCTCCCTCCTCACACACATGCAAAATCATGTAGCAGAACATGCAAAATCCTAGTTCACTCTCTCTCTCTGGCAGTTATACATGCAAAATCCTTCCTTTCAGCACACACACACACACACACACACACACACACACAGATACATACACACACCCCCCTCCCTTTTCTCAAGAGTGTATAAAGTGACATGTAATATGGACATTCTGCTCTCTTGGCTCCTGCTCTCTTTTTGTCTACTGGTGATGTGCCCGCGCGGGGTGACTCTAATGAATAAAAGCTCCGTTTGAGAAATACTCTGTCTCCGCTTCGTTTTTCGGCCGACTGGCCCACTGGCAAATCAATTAAGAATTCACGAGGGATAGGTAATCCCTAACAAATGGAGGTTCCGGAGTGAGAATTGATGTGGGCCAGCCTTAACCAAGGACGGAACGGGGAATGGGGACGCGGCGGAGGAGGAGGAGACGGTGCAGAGGATCCAGCAGTCACTACCAGCTGTCTGCAGCGCGTCTGAACCAGGGGTGAGATACCAGCAGCCCCTCAGACGTCCGTGACCAGACCACCAGACGACCGGATGACAGGCAGGAGGAGACGAAGGACAGACGGGCCAGGATGAGAGGCGACCGGAGGAGATGGCAGCTGTGCGAGAGGCCGGAGATGACCACCGCAGCACCGGAGAGGAACACCGCAGCCAGGCACCGCGGAGACCGCAGATCAATCACCGCTGATCGTCGTCTACGACACGCAGTTCGTCCACGACTAGAACGGGGGAAGCGGCCGCAGGAGAGACGCTGAGCTGAGTTGGAGTGACGGTGGGGCCGGCCGGCGAGAGGTGGAGGGGACAGTCTGAGACACTGGGAAGGCGGCGGACCGGAGGAGGCACGTTTGCCTAGGGGACCGCACCCTGGAACGGGAACCAGCTCAGGAGGAGACCCACGTCCCCTAGAAGACGGGACCAGGGGTGCACTGTAAATAGAGGGGGGGTTCCTCTGGGTTAGGTGAGGTTAAAGTCCTAAAAGAGGGGTTAAAGGCCCCACCAGAGGTTGAAGTCCTGAGAGGTTAAAGTCCTAAAAGAGGGGTTAGAGTCCCCGGGTTAAAGTTCCCACCGGAGTAAGGGGGGTCCAACGGGGTTACTGTATCTTCTGTTAGGTTGCCAGAATTGTGTTTCTCTCTTTCTTCTCTCTCTCTCCCGCTTTCTCCCCTCCCTCTATCTCTCTCTCTGCTCTCCTGATGTTGATTATCCCGTCTGGTATTGGATGTGATGCATGTAATGAGGTGACAATCGACGGATACAGATCAATGAACTGTGTGTTGACGTTTTATTTAACGTCAAAAGGGGGAATTGATAGGTTTTTCAGTTCATTGATGACGAATATCCTCTATATAAAGGCCTTAATGAAGAATATGCCTAGAAGTCTGTGTCTCTCTCCCTCCTCACACACATGCAAAATCATGTAGCAGAACATGCAAAATCCTAGTTCACTCTCTCTCTCTGGCAGTTATACATGCAAAATCCTTCCTTTCAGCACACACACACACACACACACACACACACACAGAGACATACACACACCCCCCTCCCTTTTCTCAAGAGTGTATAAAGTGACATGTAATATGGACATTCTGCTCTCTTGGCTCCTGCTCTCTTTTTGTCTACTGGTGATGTGCCCGCGCGGGGTGACTAATGAATAAAAGCTCCGTTTGAGAAATACTCTGTCTCCGCTTCGTCTTTCGGCCGACTGGCCCACTGGCAAATCAATTAAGAATTCACGAGGGATAGGTAATCCCTAACAGTTCCATCGAGAGCTTGCTGACAGGATAATGTTCTGTGTTCCATTGAGAGCTTGCTGACAGGATAATGTTCTGTGTTCCATGGAGAGCTTGCTGACAGGATAATGTTCTGTGTTCCATCTAGAGCTCGCTGACAGGATAATGTTGTGTTCCATGGAGAGCTTGCTGACGGGATACTGTTCTGCCACAAATCACAAACACATCACTGGCAACAGATTCCTAGCCATTCAGGACATCTTTAGCGGTACCTGTGGAAAGCACACAGCATCATTAACACATTGGTTGCCAGTCGGATATGACGATTTATCTGCATTTTTCGCATAAATAGTCATGACTCAATTAACACTTTCAGTGCCACCAGGGGGCGCACGACTTAGTGCTTGAATGCCACCATCGGCGCCAATGTTAACGTTAATATCGCCTAATCTATGTTTTAAATTATGGCTATGTGTCTAATCTGCCCGTCGCTTATCAAAGAATCATTTTCCAGTCAGTGTTGTCAAGGCAGATTTGTTTTTTATCGCTTCATTTCCGTTTGAGAGCATTTTGAAAAGCGCCCGTTTTCAGGTGAAAAACAGCCCATTCTGTGATAATCTCCTTTTACTGGAATATTCCAGAACGTTGATATTTGTCTGCCTATTTATGAATCGTTTTCAAATAAACGCTAGATGATCAATAGTATACGTGCACGTACGCACGTTCGAGGCGCGCACTGATAATAGCCGTTTTCATTTCCTCATGGATTTTACAGTGAAACCGATAGAGCACATATCAGAAAAAAGCTTATCTCCTCGAAAACGAGTCTGATTATCCTAACACTGATAACATAGATTCCTTACCTGACATCAGATGGTATCCAAATGGTATATTCCAATTCCTGATCACCATTCGAAAAAATCGATAAGTGTATAGATCTAACGTGTATACAGTAGAACTCATGATCAGCGGGGCTCAGAGGATCCATAATGAACTCTGGTAACCCCGGCTGCATCAGTGGACTGGAAAATGTGGACTGGAATATTTTTTTTCCCCCATCCATTTTCATTGAGTCCATTCCATTTAACATTTACCATCTGGGAGATGATAGGGGGCGCTTTTTTCACATCTGATCGCCGGCGGCCCTTGGGTAGGCTAGGGTAGGCTCGCGTGATGCAATATGATTTCAGATCGCTAAAAAAAAAAAATCCAAGAAATCTCGTGAGTGGCTTTCAACGTAACTATCGTAAACCCCGAGATTAGCCGTGAGTGGCAGTCAAAGTGTTAACCATGTCCGTAAATAAATTAATAAATAAGAACTAACCCTCGATCGTTATAGTGGATTTGGAATAGACTATTAAAACACATTGGGTGCCACGCCCCTTTGCCCAGATAACCCCTTGAGTGCCAGCGCTTTAGTCAATGGGAGGTCGGGGATATTTGTGAACGCTTAACTATATCTTAAATTATGGCTATGGGTCTAAAACACCCCTTGCTTATCAATGACTTGCTTGCAGTCAACATGTATGAAACCGATTGTTTTTTCATCAGTACATTTCCGTTTTATACCGTTTTGAATACGAGTATAGTTTCGGAGAGTTCTAATAATTTCAGAGAAATTCCGCGAAAATAGCCATTTACTGGAATACACAAAACACGTTGTCATTTTCCGGCTGATTTATGAATCGTTTTCAAATAAACGCTAGATTATCGAGAGTATTTGTGTTCTTATGCACGATACAAAAGCAGGCTGAAAAATAATTTATTCGTGTTGCGCTCAGCGACTAAAGCCACACACACGTTGTGAAATCTGTGAAAAACAACTCTGATTAACCCAAAACTGGTAACATAGATTCCTTACCTCAGATCAGATGTTCTGCTAAAAAGATGAATCCAATTCCTGATAGCCATTCCAAATATTGATTGCGTTTATTGATCCAACATTATAGTCCGAAATGCATAATCCAAGCTGCTCCCAGCCTCACCAGTGAATCTGGTAACACGACACTGCTTGCCAGAGATGGGAAAACCCTGGACCAGAGTTTTTCTCTGATGCACTTTTTCACTCAATCCAATCCAATGATGTGCATTACCATCTGGGAGACGATAGGGGGCGGTATTTGCCCTTTTTGAGCTCAGAGCCATTCCCAATGATAATGCCAGGCTGGACGGATGAAAAATGAATGGATATCGCTAATAAAAGAAATAACTATTAAGGGCGGCTACGTGGCGTAGTGGGCAAGGCGCTCGCCACAAAATCTGGAGACGCTGGGCTCGCCTGTTCGAGCCCAGCGCTCCACATTTGCTTTCAGTTTAGCTGGTCGTCCGTACTAATACACATTGGCCGTATTAGGGGGTGGGAAACTGATGGGTGGGGATCGGGCGTTGTGGACAGCGACTCCTACAGGTCGGTAGAATCAGGAAGTGTCGGGGGCAGCGTGAGCCTCCCACGCGTTACTCCTCGCCACTGAGAGATCGAGCTGCGCAGGTGAAAAGATGCAACTGCTGTTACCTCAAGTACCGGAGGGGACTTGTGCTATGTATGACTTAGTCCACATTGCAGCCGGCTTGTGGGAGGCAAGAAACAGCGTTCGTGACAGGGGAGGGTTGAATTGGATGATACGAAATTGGGATGGGAGAAAATATAGAAAATGGGAGAAAAAAGTGAAAAAAAATAAAAATAACGATTAAATAACGAGAAATCTTGTTATTGGCAACCAACGCATGGCGGCCAATAACAAGAAATCTCGTTGTTGGCAACCAATGTGTTAACACTTTGATCGCCGGGGTTAAATTCATAATTTACCATCCCTCGCCAGCCCTATTTAACATGGAGAAGTTCCCCTTCTTTGCAGGGCTATAACTTTTTAAATTGTATTGCTAAATTGACATTAGTATGGCCCATTCAACATCAAGTATCTATTGTTCAGGGTGTAGCAACGTTATACTTTTTCATTCACATTCATACTATAATACGGTCTAAAGTATAAGTATGTTTTTATTGTTTTCTGCAGCTTTCTCCAGAACGTGATTTATAGCCCCAAATGCATTATATTGATGATCAAATAGTTTTATAGGAATCTGTGCGAGAATACAAATTTCAACTGGACGTGCTTCTAGGAGTTACTACGTATGATCTGATGTTGACCGGATGGGCGGGGGGTCGTTTATAATTCCGTGGGCAACGTTATATCATTCATCTAGTGTGGGTGATATGATCATCAGAGCAGTTTATATGGAACACGTTAAAAAAAAACGCTGAATCTTACCGTAGCTTCCTCATAGCGTTGGGCGATGAGCGTGGAGCAGAGATATTCCTATTATGGGATGTAGAAATACCCGATCCATTTCCAGGTTGTATAATAGTATATACGTCCAAATCATGTTGTTTATCGAGTTATTTGCAACCGATCGACATCCATTGTGTCAAGATGGAGTCCTGCTAATGATACGAAATATGGACGAAATATGGGTGAGCATCACTTCCTGTTTGGGGGAGCGGCCGATCGGCCACCAGATGGCGCTCTTGAACCAAGAATTGAGAGGGGCTCACCAGTACATATAATGTCTCCGGGGGAGAAATATGATAGATAGATTTTTGAAATATTGATATCAAAGACGTTGTCCAGCGTCTTCGGCAGAATAAGCATGGCGGGGAAAGACGCTGAACAGCGTCTTCGGCGATTAAAGTGTTAAGGCTGCACATAAGTAAGGGATAATGTATACGCTACGAGGTCATTGTCGCAAAATAATTGACCGACACGGAGTTTAAAATATCGAGGCGCCTCGCCGAGGTGTTTTAAACGTCAGTGAAGGTCAATTATTTTGCTACAATGACCGAGTATAGGCTATACATTATCCCGCTTATTACATGGCTAACTTACTAACTGTTACAAAGGGTCAGATTAAACCGAATATATATATTTATTACTTGAGATATATTGTATAGTATTTGTATATCCCTTGTATATTCTTTGTACATATACACGGAATATCCCTTTACCTAGTACAGGCCAGACCATAATATTCGTTCTCCTATTGGACAGCGATCCCCTAGGCGCCACGGCCATACCCCCAATGTCTAGTTCAAAGTCACCGCTAAGACATGCCTGGACATGCCCGGTTCTGCGCAAGAATACGAGACAGAAATAAGGCTGGTACTAGATTGTTCACCTTACGTATAAATACGGCGCAGGTGGATACAGCAGTAATCTTAGTAACAAGTTGAAGCCTCACACCACGATACAACGTGCTGTGAAGTGGGCCCGTTTTGCCCCAAAATAGAGCCTTGAGACCGCATGCGAATTGATAGCTGAAGTGTCAGAGTTTAACGCTGTATCGTCGAGTTCGACCTATTCTATTATTAAGTAATAGTCTATTATGTATAGTGTATCGTGCGGCTACCGTTCTACAGTGACCAGCATTACCAACGCTTCCTCGTACCGAGCTAGTGTGCTTATCCAGGCTGGGCGGCTTAACCTGGTGCCGTCATCCGAGGAGCCCTAGACGAGAACCGTGTGGATATGTACACTGGATAACCTACCCCGGCGACTACAGAGCCCTTTTCGGCTGGATTATATTTGCTTTGGTCCTGTAGCTGATGGAGCGGAGAATCGTCTACACCCACTGCTGTGTGGGATTTACCCTGTGAGGAGCACCGTCGAGCCCGCCTCTAGGACCCCTGAGGCTGGCTAGCTTTCCTCCATGCGGCACTGCATACCGGAGAATAGCTGTTGTTCGTCTGCGGATCAAGGGATTATTGCACTGTCTCCTGTACCTGGAGTCTCCTTATTCCTCGTTGACCCAGACTTTCGCTACCGACAAATCCTCTCCCCTGCTGGCCTACAACCGGAGGGACCCTCTTAGTATCTCCAGCTGCCCTACTAGTGTACCATATATAATTCTTATGATACAGGTGGTATTAATTATCTCCTGCGTAATATTCTCATGGACTTACGCTCTTGACCTATTCATGCACATTCTTCGCCTTACAAGCGCAACTCTCAATCTTGATAAGTAATGTAAGATAATCTTCGTGCTGCTAATAAATATTCTTCTAAACAGTATTTCTTGTGAAGCCGTGTCATTGTGGAGGTGTTCATCTCATATACATGTGTACTGTATGGCCAGTAGTAATGTACATAACTCAGTAGTGGTTTAATGATACCATACTTATTCAATACAGTCAGGGAATTGTACCCCTCAGTTACACTAACAATATACCTAATTCATTTTACGAGATCAAATGCAGACGCAGTTCTGTTCTGTCGCTCCCGCTGTCATTACCGGCAGCTTGCACTGATGACTGAATGCAGCTGTGCATATGCTGAGCAGCTGAAACAGTGCGTGTCAGTGGGCTTGATTGCTCCAGCTGCGAAAAACAATAATCACTGGTGGTTATCGAAAAATAATTCACCGCTGTCTGGGGCTATTGACCAATCACAATCAAGCATTTCGGCGAATGTGAAAACGCCATGTAATAAACCTAAATATTCCACTGTGCACATATGCTTACCTGCTGTCTGCACTGTGTATTGTGACAACCCTTCCCCACATTGTTTGCGTGTCCTTGTCTCAAGGAGACAGAAGGTGCCACCTCAGTAGAAAGTCTTCAATTACTTCCACAATGATTTGAAGTGTCAGGGTAATCCTTATTCTAGTCCGATGTTAATACAGGCTTGGCTGAGATTTTGTTTACATAACCTGAACAGTTGTAGGTGTGCACTGCAGACACTATAACACTTTGTCCAACTCCACATTTTCATTACTTGTCTGACAAGTTAGTTTCAAGGCCTGTCACCCAGGTCCGTGTACGTTTTGATAGTTCGTTTTTCGTTTCAAAAGGAAAAACGAAAGCACGATCTAACGTTAACGAATATGTATAACGTGAATAAATACATAAATACATGCATACAGATCTATACCAGGGTAACGTTATGATGCATACATTTTTTGTTTTGTGCATTTCATTTAGACATGATATTTTATGTGAAGTAATAGCCTAATAATATGGAAATAGCCTGTGTGGTCTGTCCCAAGCAGTGTTGTCTAAACGCACGTTATACAGATATCCTAGTTCAGTGCAGTGGTCAGCAATAGGCGGCTCGCAGACCGAAATAGGTCCGCCAGCAATAATATCTGCCGATCAGATTCTTTTGAGAATATGATTTGTGATGAAGACTCGCTTTATTGTATCGGAATCGGGAGACTTAGGAAAAGTTAGAAAGATAATCACAGATTCGAATTTCCGCGTCAATAATTCTTAAGCGAAATGTTTTTAAAACACAAAGGACACCTCTTTCCTATCGTAGTAAGGTAGACAATGAGCTACAACCTTACTTTCACCTAAACGAGGCGAGCCGGCCTCGGCCTAGTGTACAGTTGACATTTTTTATCTGGCGTCGATCGGTAGCTAACTGCATTTGATGATCTAATACAGGGCTACTCAACCTTTGATGGCCCAGGGGCCACTCAGCAAAATGCCAGAAGTCCAAGGGCCGCAAGACCAAATGATGTTGGTCGTATACTTGTATATTGGATTTAGTCTAAAAATTGAGGAAACACACAGAATCTGCCTACATTTCCATCTATATAAGGCCAAACCTCATTGAACAAAAATATTGTCATGACATGGAATAATTAATGATGAAATGAAGTTACAACATGAGGCTTTTATTCACAGAATGTGAAGATAACATGAACATATTACTGTTGCAAATATCAGAGGTAGGTTGGAGGCCAATACTAATGAAATAAAGCCTGGTACAATAACATGTTCCTAAATTACAGAAACAAACATAACTTGTTCCTACTTTTTTTTGTTTCAGGCTGTGGATATAAGGCTCTCTGGACATAAATAACATATTCCAAGTCAAGAAACAGTGCAGTGTAACAGTGCAATTAGGCAAAAAATACTCAAATTAAATATAGGCATGTATAGGCATTTTTGGAAAAATAAAATAAAATACAAGTCTTGTTTAAAACAAGCCAAAAATAGTTGGGTTCATGAAAAACATCTGACTTCAGCTTGCTTGACAGGCTGTTATAAGGTCCAGACCTGTAAATACAGTAAAAAACAAACACAGAGAATCATGAATATCTTTCAATGACATTCAGTCACACTTTACTTAAATTCCCTCACATGGAAATTAAAACGAATATTTAAAAAAATCAGCTATGTTAATCAGGTTTGATTTTGGTAAAAATATATTTTGATCTATTAAAGAGGAGGCAGGAGAGAGACGACAGGGGGCAGGGAGAGAGAGAGGGAGGGGGAGGGAGAGAGGGAGGGGGAGAGAGAGGGAGTGACAGGGAGGGAGCCGGGATGGAAAGAGAGAGGCAGGGATGGAACGAGAGAGAGGGCGAGATAATGAATTACTTTTCGCCACTAATCGTCTCAGGTCTGGCTGGTATGCAGAGGTTGCTGTGCGCAGACAGTCGTGGAGGTGCTTGTCACTGAGAGCGTTGCGCTGTTTCGACTTGATAATTCCCATAGTAGAGAATGCACTTTCACACACATAGGTTGAGCCGAAACACGTCAAGATCTTCTTTGCACAAATAGTGATGGTGCTGTATGACTCGCCAGGCACATACCGCATCCAGAAGTCCACCATTGATTCATCATTATGTTTCTGCTTCAAAGCGTTATTGTTTTTCAATTCAATCAGTTCCTCTTCAAATCTTTCCCTTGTAACGCCAAACTTGTCACACTGCTGTGACGCTTCTCTCACATCAGCACTGTATGGGTTCTCTACCATGCGAATTACTGGCATGATTTCTTTTAGGTCAGTGAAACGATTTGAAAACTCCGTAGCAAGCGCATCGAGATATTGTGGTGGATTTTTGACGTCTCCAGGGATGGTTAAATGAAATACAGAGACAAGAGATTGGCCTTAAATCAGAGTGCAAACCACCAGGTTCTCCACGGACATCCAGCAGCCTAAAACAGTGTCACACTGCGAATTAGGCATTCTGAAATAATCAAACAGGAGCAGAAAGAGACAGCCGGATTACTCACGTTAAATTAATACAATACAGGTTTATTGGAAAAGAAAATAATACAGTACGCCCATACGGACGGACTTTCAGTCTGTCAGAGTGCATATTCACAGGTCTGTCAGAGTGAAAGTGAAGACAAAGCAATATTGTAATGGCTTAACACAGTGAGATAGAGACGCCTCTGTCTCTGATTGGGTTGGCTTTATATGGTCATTTGGGGAGTCGGATGGGATGGGCCCTTGCGGAGGGCTCGCTGCGGCCTTGGATGCAAGCGTTATCTGGCCTGCTCTGAATATAATGAATGGATTTAGTGTTCTCTTCTCATGTTGAGAGAAGGATAACATGACTTCATGGATTTTACCGATCAACCCTGTTGTGGGGCCCCAGAGGATTAAGACTCTGAAATTACACTTCACAATATGCGACACATACATCGAGAAATGCCACATTGTGATTGCGCAGCTGACTGACTTGTGAGCGTAACATTGGGAAGTGCTCGAAATCAGAGTCGACAATCTGAGCTTGATAAAGAGAAAGCTTCTCTCTGAATGCTGAAACATCATTCACTAACACAGGCAGCACTTTGTCATTTCCTTGAAGCTTCAAATTGAGGGAATTTAAGTGCTTGGTTATGTCCGCCAGAAAAGCCACTTGTAGTGCGAATTGCTCATCGCTGACATAATACAGATCACTCTGTTTCTTCTGTGTAATAAACTCTCGAATCACAGGCAGCAAGTCCATAAACTTCTCCAGTACGATGCCTCTGCTCAGCCATCGGACTTCAGCATGCAATGAGGTCTTGATATTGTGTGTCGTATTCTTCTACCAGGGTGCGGAATTGTCGGTGCTTAAGTGCATGGGCTCTAATGTAGTTTACAACTTTCACTACTTTACCCATCGTTGTTTTCAGTTCATCACCACCCCTCAGTTTGCAGCAGAGCTGCTCTTGGTGAATAATACAGTGGTAGGAAAGGAAGTTGGGAACTCCGGGTTGTTTTCTCAGTAATGCAACAAGCCCTTTCTCACGCCCAACCATAGATGGTGCGCCATCTGTAGTAACTGACACCAGTTTTCCCAAATCAATCTCTCTCCCTGGCCCTCGGAAAAAGTCCATGATTGTCAAACACACGTCCTCTCCTCTTGTCTGACCAGTTAATGGCAGAAGTGCCAGAAGTTCCTCCTTGAAACAAGTGCCATTAAAAAAACGTACCCAAATCATGAGCTGCGCTGTGTCTGACACGTCAGTAGATTCATCTATGGCCAAGCTGAAATGGTTTGATTTCTTGAGATCTTCTATCATTTTTAAAAACAAATCATCAGAAATGTTTTCCACACGTCGGCAGAGGGTTGAGTCAGACAGTTGCAGTTTGGATATCTGTCTGATGATAGCATCCTTATTTTTAAAATCGGCAAAAAGTGACTCACTCGCGTCCAGCCAACATGTTTTAATTAGCTCTCCTTCAGTGAAAGGTCTTTTGCTTCTCGCCACATTCCACGCCACTTTGTATGACGCCTATGTAATTCTGTCACTTTCTTTACAGCTGAATCTTAGCGTGTTTTGTTGCCCATGTAAGGCTGCAATAAGGGAGCGGATTTTATCCTTTCTTATGTTGGTACCTGGTGGGTATTCATCACCGAAATCCCCGTGAAGTGTGCTATGGTGACGCTTAATATTGTCACGTTTTGCGACTGCAATTGGCCTCTGACAAAGGAGACACACTGGCCTGTTATTTATTTCCACGAATGCAAACTCTTCTTCCCACTTCTCCTGAAATACTCTGTGCTCATCTGCTATTTTTCGTTTGGGTTTCGCCATGTTGCTGCAGCGTGTTTTCTTTGCGCGCCGTGTGACATGTTGTGCACCTACTTCCTCGTATGACGGCGTTGTGTGCCGAACGCGAGCCGATCTACAAACTATCAACACGTTGTGGACACACTACCTGTGGGCTTGTAGATCAACCCTTTTTTTCAGGTAGAGAACAGCTCAATAGCTTACGCATGATCGCCCTCTTGTGGTTAGAAAAGCTAGAAATATTTATTCTACATTGATTGAATGCAGAACACAAATGTTTATTGACATTACCATGGCGGGCCGCAGTGACCTGTTGCGCGGGCCGCATGAGGCCCGCGGGTTGAGTAGCGCTGATCTAATATATGCATTTATGGCTATCTCACGTTCTATGAAATACTGCAGAAAACGATAAAAACATATTTATACTCTAGACCGTATTATTCTATGAATGTGTGAATGAAAAAGTTAAACGTTCCTACATCCTGAACGATAGATAATTGATGTTGAATGGGCCATAGTAATGTCAATTTAGCAATACAATTTAAAAAGTTATAGCCCTGCAAAGAAGGTGAACATCTCCATAGACAAATAGAGCTGGCAGAGAGGCTACAAGGATGGATATAAGCTCCGGCAGAGAATGGGTTAAAATGGAATAAAAGCAATAACAACTTCCCACGGATATATCTGTGCCTCTGTCCACAACGGGTGGAATCGAAACACGGAGATCTCCGTGCTCGTGCGGGAATGTGTTAATGCAAGTGCAAGTAGAAAATGTACCCAATACAGCCTGGTGGTAGCTGTTTATTGCCACCTCTGTCCCAAATGTTTTTTTGATGTTGTCCATTCGCTTCTTGTTTTTGTAGTTTGTTAAAGTGTTCTATGATGTTTCTCATCAGGAACAGATGGGTCGATGGTTGTTGCTGCGTTAAAAAGTAATTATTCTTTCTCATTTGTGCAAAAAGTTGTTCTGCAACTTGACTGTTGACATGTCCTGCCATTTGAGGGACCAGACCGAGTTTGCGCAGAGCATCACGGTCATCCTTGGTATTATCTTCATGAAATGTGTCATACAGAACATAGTGTTCTTTAGAGCCTGTGATTGGATGGCCATTGGTGTCTGGGACCAGTTTGCTGGCATTGAGCCATGGCAGGGACACATGGAGTTTTCCTCCTTTGGCCAAATGGATATTTTCCGGGGTGGGGTCTGCCAACCGACCTTCAAAAGGGCTGAAAATCATCCGGATTGGGTCCCTTAAGTTACAATGTACTGCCAGCCCACGTGCAAAATCGTAGATGCTGATATTTGGCACATGCTTCCACGATAGCAGGATATCGGCATAGTCGCGAGGGCTCTTCGCTCGCAAATAGCATTTGATGCTGTAGAGACAATGCCACAGGGACACATGACCACAGCCCATCTGCCTGAAATGAAAGAAAATCAAACCGTTATATCACATCAGTTAGTCTTAGACAAAGTTAAATTATGCCCTTCGCATTTCTTTTCTGGATACACATTTTAAATAACCAGAGGCAACACTAAAGCAGCACTGTAATGTATCGTACCTGAGGCAGCCCAAATCTTCTCAAAAGATTTTATCATAAGTGTGCCTCGACTTCATTTCAGTGGATAGTCTCAGAAGGTCAGTGCGTGACCCAGAGGAATCCAATTTGCATTCCTTACACAGCTCCCGTATCACAGAAACCTAAGACATGAAAAATGTATAAGAAATAGCCGCCACAGTGTTTTAAGTTGTAAAATGTTAATCAATGCACAGAAATAAATCTTCATTAGGCTAATACTATATAGTTTACACTTAAAAAGAATATCAACCTTTTGTTTGTAGAGCTCGTTTCTGAGACTGTGATTTCCTGCCCCTCTGCTTGTTTTTGAGACGGACTTTGTCAAATTCAGTGTTGATTACTTTGTTGGACCGGCGGGTATTTTTGCCTATCCATGGTGCCCAAAAGTGATAGCTGGGGGGAACTGCAAACGTTTTGTTTTTTTTACCTTTGGAATGGCAAAAGAAAATAATAATAATGTCACATCAGGAATAGAAGTTGCTTAACAAATTGATAAAAGGAGATGTCGACTAAGCGCTGTGCGTTACCCGTTACAAAACCACGACCAATCATATCCATAGACAGTGTCTTCCAGAAGTGTTCCACATCCACCTCTCCACTGAAATCCTCTGGAGGTTGTTTTAGGTCACTTACTAAGAAAAACAAGGAAAATGTTTACATGCAAAAGCATATTCTCCAAGTCATACGATTAGGAACATCCAAGTAAGGGATAGATAGTGCACAGCTACAGGTTTGTTTTTCAAAACATTTCCTATGTAAATAAGAATAATTTTTTAACCAATCAATAATAGTAGATTTTTTTCCACATTCTCACTGAAATATAAAGAATCGAAAATAATAAAATACAAATATTTTTTAATGGAAGGATGTATGGCAATATATAATGCAATATGGTATATCGTTCATGAATAAACGATAATTTGTGAAATGATCAATGATGACTCACTCAGGCTCTGTGCTGTGGAACAGAGCTCGGACCATGGCGGGAGTCTCAGGTTCACACTGAGGTGTGTTTAGTTCTGAAGACCAGGGGACACACTCTCTCATCCCTCCCGACTGGGAGAAAGGTATGAACTAATAAGGTGTGTTTAGTTCTGAAGACCAGGGGACACACTCTCTCATCCCTCCCGACTGGGAGAAAGGTATGAACTAATAAAACAAATGAAGATTGGATGTTAAAGAGAAGGTTCAGGATCCATCAGTTCCAGTCGTTCCAGGTTGTGCCGTCTAGATCCCATCAAGAGAAGGTATTCATAGTATCCGTAGTGAAAAGGAGAAACCACATACTCTGGCTCCAGATGCGAAAATACTAGGGATGCTCGATATTGGCTTTTTTACCGATACCGATATTCCGATATTGTCCAACTTTTAATTTTCGATACCGATATCAACCGATACCGATATATGCAGGGTTTCCCCCCCCCCCAAAAAACAGAATAATTTCAGTTAACTAATAATTTCACTGGATGCAATATTGTTATTGTTTTTTTTTACTGATACAGATATTTTTCGATATCACATTTGACTGCCGATATCGGCCGATAATATCGGTCGGCCGATAATATCGGCCATCCCTACTTAAAATCATTGGTAAACAAACGTAGTGCTGAAAATATACACTTTGCCTGCTGTTTTGGTTTAGGGTTTTTACTCTTGGCTACATTAAAAAATATATTACATGTATTAATCTATTTATGACATTAAATCCGGCTCCGTCGGGCTTAAGGGGGTATTAGTGGAAAGAGTGATGGGGATCAGTAACCTCATTACATAATAAATCAGATCCTACAGGTGGCAGTTTACACATGAGAACAGTACATTTCTCTATACATACCTGTTCTGGGTGATGGCCGCCATCATCTTGAGGGCATTCTGGGAGTCTATGAACTCTCTCTCCCTGATGTAGTGGAGGTGTGTTTGGTTCTGAAGACCAGGGGACACACTCTCTCATCCCTCCCGACTGGGAGAAAGGTATGAACTAATAAAACAAATGAAGATTGGATGTTAAAGAGAAGGTTCAGGATCCATCAGTTCCAGTCGTTCCAGGTTGTGCCGTCTAGATCCCATCAAGAGAAGGTATTCATAGTATCCGTAGTGAAAAGGAGAAACCACATACTCTGGCTCCAGATGCGAAAATACTAGGGATGCTCGATATTGGCTTTTTTACCGATACCGATATTCCGATATTGTCCAACTTTTAATTTTCGATACCGATATCAACCGATACCGATATATGCAGGGTTCCCCCCCCCCAAAAAACAGAATAATTTCAGTTAACTAATAATTTCACTGGATGCAATATTGTTATTGTTTTTTTTTACTGATACAGATATTTTTCGATATCACATTTGACTGCCGATATCGGCCGATAATATCGGTCGGCCGATAATATCGGCCATCCCTACTTAAAATCATTGGTAAACAAACGTAGTGCTGAAAATATACACTTTGCCTGCTGTTTTGGTTTAGGGTTTTTACTCTTGGCTACATTAAAAAATATATTACATGTATTAATCTATTTATGACATTAAATCCGGCTCCGTCGGGCTTAAGGGGGTATTAGTGGAAAGAGTGATGGGGATCAGTAACCTCATTACATAATAAATCAGATCCTACAGGTGGCAGTTTACACATGAGAACAGTACATTTCTCTATACATACCTGTTCTGGGTGATGGCCGCCATCATCTTGAGGGCATTCTGGGAGTCTATGAACTCTCTCTCCCTGATGTAGTGGAGGTGTGTTTGGTTCTGAAGACCAGGGGACACACTCTCTCATCCCTCCCGACTGGGAGAAAGGTATGAACTAATAAAACAAATGAAGATTGGATGTTAAAGAGAAGGTTCAGGATCCATCAGTTCCAGTCGTTCCAGGTTGTGCCGTCTAGATCCCATCAAGAGAAGGTATTCATAGTATCCGTAGTGAAAAGGAGAAACCACATACTCTGGCTCCAGATGCGAAAATACTAGGGATGCTCGATATTGGCTTTTTTACCGATACCGATATTCCGATATTGTCCAACTTTTAATTTTCGATACCGATATCAACCGATACCGATATATGCAGGGTTTCCCCCCCCCAAAAAACAGAATAATTTCAGTTAACTAATAATTTCACTGGATGCAATATTGTTATTGTTTTTTTTTACTGATACAGATATTTTTCGATATCACATTTGACTGCCGATATCGGCCGATAATATCGGTCGGCCGATAATATCGGCCATCCCTACTTAAAATCATTGGTAAACAAACGTAGTGCTGAAAATATACACTTTGCCTGCTGTTTTGGTTTAGGGTTTTTACTCTTGGCTACATTAAAAAATATATTACATGTATTAATCTATTTATGACATTAAATCCGGCTCCGTCGGGCTTAAGGGGGTATTAGTGGAAAGAGTGATGGGGATCAGTAACCTCATTACATAATAAATCAGATCCTACAGGTGGCAGTTTACACATGAGAACAGTACATTTCTCTATACATACCTGTTCTGGGTGATGGCCGCCATCATCTTGAGGGCATTCTGGGAGTCTATGAACTCTCTCTCCCTGATGTAGTGGTACAGATTAGGAAATTCATCTTTCTGTCTTATCATCATCATGCCCAGGCCGCCCAGCTCCTCGGGGGTGTAGAAGATTATGGGCGTGAAGCGATTATTGTCGAACTTTATGTCTGGTTCCATCGTGATCTCAATATGATTCTGGATCTCGTTCTCAAACCTGACCAGCAGCTTCATGAGATTCGGCGTGTTGAACACCGCATCACGGAAGTAGGTCATCAGGCCAATCAGAGCTGTGTTCCACTTGTTTACAATCTGGGAGGGAAGAGGGTCTTGTTATTTCAAATGGTTTCAACTATGGTATCTGCATTTGTTAACCTCTTAACGTTCGGTGTACCGTACATTATTTCAGTGTTCAAACCTCTGTTTCTCTAATACATTAGCACTCAAAGTGATTTTTATTTATTGCTTTAGCAACTTCAGAATGTTACCTTTCAAGAGACCAAACTCATGCATGTGCTATAAGTATAACGTATAAAGCTAAGCTTTGCAAAAAAGGGATGCAAATCGCTTTAGTTTTCTGCAACAGTTTTTATCTGTATTTTTACCATTTCATTTACCACAACATTTCGGCCGTAGACTTTGTCAGGTGTTACTTGGCTACGACCGAAACGTAAATTAAATTATATTTTTGCATCTGGAGCCAGAGTGTAAGGTTGTTCCTTTTTACTAAAAGTTTTGATTCCGTGACCAGCACCTCACTGATACCTCCCACGGTGTGCGTACTCTCTCCTCCACTAACTATTCATAGCATTATCATTATCATTAAATAAATTAAAGTGTACTAAAGCAGCCACATCCAAACAATTTAATTCTAGGTGCTCTCTTTCTCCAATGAGCAAAAGCTGATTCATTCATATACTGTACATACCATTACAAATTCTAAAATACTTCCTTTGAAAGTAGGCAAATGTAAGGTAAGCTACATGTCCTCCACTTGAATGTGACGTTGTTGTCTCCTTCTTGGTAAGAAACGACAAGAAAGACACGCGCATCCCAGAATCCAATAGGATGGGTGCTGCTGGATCCTAAAATACCTAGCAGAGTTGAACAGAGCGATCCACACACCAAATAGCTCCCGTTTACAGAGCTATTTGGTGTGCGGACCTCTCTGTTGTCCTTCTTGGTTGTACCTTGGCCCGCTCTGGGACTGTAAATGTAAATTTAAATGGGACTGGAGTGTCCCAGTGCAGAGGGGCGCTGCGGCACCGGAGCGGTGCCTGTGTCTGGCCTCCGCGCCGGGGGTTCGGCTGCAAGGTGAACAGCCCTGAGGAGACACGGTTGATTAGGCTTCAGTCAGAAAGTAGAAATGGCAGAAAGAACTCTCATAAAGTGGTGCATACTGTACTAAAGATAAAAAAACTATACTAAAGATAAAAAACTATACTAAAGATAAAAAACTATACTAAAGATAAATATCAGAAAGACCTCTCATAAAGTGGTGCATACCAAAGATAAAAAAAACTATACTAAAGATAAAACAAATTAAAATGCGACTTCAACTAAAATAACTCCTACATTGGACTTAACACGAGAAACGTCTGAAGCTTGTTTTTTCAGTTTGAGACTTTGAGTGATAAAAAGCGGCCCTGTGTAAAGTGAATTTTTTCCCCCACCTTCGCCCGAGGAAACAGATGACGAGGAGAAGGGGCTCGCGGCGTCTGCTGTGTGAGGCTTGTAGTCGGATGCACTGTTGTCAGAGAAGGCCGACTCCAGCACAGCTCAGTGAAACATATGTCTCTACATGTCCATTACAAGGTCACAGTACAGAAAATCATGTTCATTGACCGAATTGAGTATTCAACCAAGTCAAGTAATATATGAATATTCTTACTGGATATATGGAACACTCCTTTCTTGTTTCAAGTTTCAAGTTTCTTTAATAGTTGTCATACAGAAGTACAGAATACTTTTGTACAAAATGCTTCTTACTGTTGCGCTCCAGAGACTGTGCATGACAAGATAAGTATGAAATAAAAACATAGTAAAAATTAGAAGAGAAAAAAAAAAAAGAGGTCACAGTGTTCAGTTTAGACATATGTACAATGTTCGTAGACGTAGTTACCATACAATATACAATACTGTGCAGTGTACTAATATACAATACTATATAGTGCAAGGCATAAATGGACGAGGTGCAGTTTAGGTACAATTCACAGTAGGTGTACGAGTTGTAGTGCAAATCCTTTATCAATAAATATAAAGTGTAAGTGTGTTTGTGTGATCTAAGTGTGGAGAGTGGGTGCTGCAGTGTGTTGTTTGTTTGAGTGAGTGTGTGTGTGCGTGTGGGTGTGTGTGCTGTGTGCATTTGATGGTTGTTGCATAGTGATTATTGTTCGTTTAGCGATTATTGTTCGTTTAGCAGCCTGATGGCCTGGGGATAGAAGCTCCTTCTGAGTCTTTCTGTGCTCGCCATAAGACTCCGGTATCGCTTGCCTGACGGCAGCAGTTCAAAGAGGCAGTTGTTCGGGTGGCTCGAGTCCTTAATAATTCTCTTAGCCTTCCCCTTGCACCGCTTGTTGTAAATGTTCTGGAGGGTGGGAAGCCCCCCTCTAATTGTGCGTTCGGCTGAACGTGTCACTCTTTGTAGTCTGCTACGGTCTTGTGCAGTGCTATTCCCAAACCAGGAGGTGATGTTGCCGGTCAGGATGCTCTCTATTGTACATGAGTAGAAGTTCCTAAGGATCTTCTGGCTGACTTGGAACTTCCTTAGGCGCCTGAGGAAGTAGAGGCGTTGTCGTGCCTTCTTCACAACACTGTCAATGTGTGTGGTCCATGACAAGTCCTCGGATATGTGGGCTCCGAGGTACTTGAAACTGTTCACTCTCTCAACTGGTGCCCCGTCGATGCTGAGGGGGCTGTAGTCCTTGACCCCCGACCTCCTGAAGTCCACAATCATCTCTTTTGTTTTGCTGACGTTCAGGGAGAGGCAGTTCTCCTGACACCACTGTGACAGGTTCTCTACCTCTTCCAGGTAGGCCCTTTCGTCGTTGGCAGAGATCAGGCCCACCACTACTGTGTCATCAGCAAATTTGATGATGGTGTTGTTGTTCCGCTGTGCTACGCAGTCATGTGTGTACAGGGAGTAGAGGAGGGGGCTCAGAACACAGCCCTGGGGGGCCCCTATGTTGAGCGTGATGGATGAGGAGGTGCAGTTGCCGGCTCTTACCACCTGGGGTCTGCCCGTCAGGAAGTCCAGGACCCACTGGCACAGGTCATAGTTCAAGCCCAGGTCCCTGAGCTTGGCTATGAGTTTGGAGGGGACTATGGTATTGAATGCTGAGCTGTAGTCGATGAACAGCATTCTCACATAGTTCCCCTTCCTCTTGTCCAGATGTGATGCTGCTGTGTGCAGCACATGGGCTATGGCGTCCTCCGTGGACCTGTTGGGGCGATATGCAAATTGCAGAGGGTCCAGGTTGATGGGGAGGGAGGAACAGATGTAGCCCTTCACTAGCTTCTCAAAGCACTTCATGGCTATGGAGGTGAGGGCTACAGGGCGGTAGTCGTTGAGGCAAGCGGGCGTAGATTTTTTGGGTACAGGGATGATGGTGGACTTCTTCAGACAGGTGGGGATGACGGCCTGTTCCAAGGACAGGTTGAAGATGTCAGTGAAAACCGGGGCCAGTTGGTCGGCACAGACTTTTAGGACGCGGCCGGGGATGCCGTCCGGTCCTGCTGCCTTCCTGATATCCACTTTTTTAAAGATCCGTCTCACCTCATGCTCTGTTACCCTGAACACTGAGTCTCCATCAGCAGACCCCCCCCCCCCCATTGCCGTGGTTTGTAGGCTGGTGTTGTTATTCACAGCCTCAAACCTCGCATAGAAGGAGTTGAGATCATTTGCTAAGGAGATGTCACTGTTCAGTTTGAGGGGGGTTCCTTTGTAGTCTGTCATTGTTCTGAGGCCCTGCCACATGCCTCTAGAGTCAGCCTGTTCAAACTGAAGTTCAACTTTATCCCTGTAACGCCGTTTTGCCTCTATTACTGCTCTCCTGACGTTGTATCTTGCCATCTTGTGTTCTTCCATGTTGCCTGTCACCAGCCCGGTGTTGTATGCTGATGTGCGCACTTTCAGAGCCTCACGGACGGATTTGTCTACCCAGGGCTTTTGATTTGGGTAGATATTAATTTTGGTGGTGGGGATTATTACTTCTACCTGAGTACAGACATAGTCAATCACCGTTTCGGTGTATTCGTTAATATTGGCTGTGTTATCACGGAGTACACTCCATTCTGTGCTTCCCAGCACTGCTTGGAGTGACTCTACTGACGTCACGGTCCAACGCTTAACCTCTCGCGAGACCACCGGCGTTCGCTTGAGACACTGTTTGTACTTAGGCAAAAGAAAAATTGCGACGTGATCGCTTTTACCGAATGGACTAAGAGCCTGTGACTTGTACCCATTCTTAAATTGCGAGTATACATGGTCTAATATGTTCTCGCCTCTGGTGGGACAGGTCACATGCTGATAGAAATTCGGCAGCACCTTTTTAAGACGCGCGCTGTTGAAATCCCCCAAGACCAAAATGGCCGCGTCAACGTTAGCTGCCTGGAGTTTGTTTACCTCGTCGTGAAGTTTTGAAAGTGCGACCTCAGTGTTCGCGTGTGGTGGAATGTACACTCCGATGAGGATGATGGACGTTAACCCACCACCGGAGGGTTATCACCACAGGTTACACAATAGTATGCATACTCATGTTCTGTAAGAGCCTCAACGTGAAGGTAGGCATTGAGAACTGTATTTGCAGGGGGAATTGTTCCCCAGTAGTGAGTTCCAGGGACTCTACTACTCTGCTGACTGCAGTGTGGACCTATGGGAGAAACAGTTATGGGAAGCAAAATTACTGCAATGATTACGTTTTAATTTCCATGTACATTTAATAAGTTGTTGAGCCACAGTTTCTAACCTGTAACATATTCCTCAAGTAAAGGCACAAGGGTAGATCAAGGAGAACACTGTCGTTGAAGTTGTGTAGACCATCCTTCCATTCCTGGTAACAGTAATGCATTCTACATTGTTTGCAGTATTTGTAGTAGGTGGAAACATCTAGAATAGATAGAAAGAAAGTAACATATAATATAGGACACTAGAAACATAAAGTAACATACGGAAAATAGGACCTAATGTCCAAAATAGTTAATTAGGTACTTACATTTTTACTGAAAGACATCTTTGGTTGAGAAAGAACTTCTTCTTCTTTTGGGGGTTTTACGGCGGTCGGCTACCATACTGTGAGAAAGAGCTAGAAATAAAACGGACTCTTATACTCTCACATGCTCCACACACATGTGCACTATGAAGCCCGTCCCGCGTGAACATTAAAGGAAACCAACTTGTGTTCAGCTTTTCTCTGATTGGCCACGACCCCCCGCCCCCTTTTGCTGCGAGCGCGGCAGACGAGCGGCAGAGGTCCCAAATGAAATGAATGAAGCGCGGAGCTGTAATCTTTGTCCGAATCGCGCGAATACACAACGCATTTATCAAAACAACTACACGCTTCACTCGTCAGTGGAGGCTGCTGACTGATTAACTAGAAACTGTACATTGTAACGTTATATAATGTATAATGTTATTTCGCGAGGCTGGAGGCTGTGGAGGCTGCTGACTGATCAACTAGAAACTGTACATTGTAACGTTATATAATGTATAATGTTATTTCGTGAGGCTGCTGACTGATTAACTAGAAACTGCACATTGTGAAGCGCCAGCGGGGCGATGCGGTGGTTTCTCCCCGGCTTCCGTGCGCCGCCGCCGGCTTGACTCGGTCCAGCTCCAGCAGCAGCGGCCGTCTTCCGTTGTAGAAGCCCTTTCAATGACAGAGCTCTCATATTTTGCGAATGCATAAACTATATCTTAAATTATGGCTGTGTCTAATATGGCTGTCGCTTATCAATGACTTTGCGACAGCCATATTAGACACATAGCCATAATTTAAGATATAGTTTATGCATTAATCAGAACGATGCTGAGAAGCTAATTCATGCATTCATATCTAGCCGGTTAGACTACTGTAATGCACTTTTCACAGGTCTCCCTAAGAAAACCACAGAGAGGCTTCAGCTAATCCAAAACTCTGCAGCCCAACTGCTAACTAGAACCAAAAGGAGAGAGCACATTAGTCCAGTCTTAGCTGCTTTACACTGGCTTCCTGTAACATTTAGAATTGACTTTAAGGTCCTTCTCCTTACATACAAAGCTCTAAATGGACAGGGACCTAGCTACATCGCCAACACTCTAATAAATTAGACACCAGCAAGAACACTGCGATCATCAGCTGCTGGACTACTAGAGGCTCCCAGAAGCAGTCAAAAGAGGATCGGTAATGCAGCCTTTATCAACTATGCCCCAAAACTATGGAACAAACTACCCCAAAACATCAGGGAAGCCAACTCGCTAGACATCTTTAAAAGACAGCTTAAAACCTATCTCTTTGCTCAGGCATTTCACTGATAGATATCTGCTACCACCTAGTGGCAAGAGGAAACATCAGGGATATCCTGACACAACTTGTATTTACCTGAACTATTCTTACACTGCCTATCAAATTCATGTGTCGGTTATTGCACTTTTTACTTCTTACTGATGACTATTTTTAAACTGAATCATTTTAAACTATTTTTATTATTTGCTAGATCCAAATGTGAAACACTGTGATTATTTGTATTACTGAATAGAGAGCCTATTAGGATGCTAGATCCTAATGTGAAACACTGTGATTTGCTCATGCCTGTATTTTTTATATCCGTTCTATTTTATAATTTTTTGACTATTTTTAAACTGAATCATTTTAAACTATTTTTTACTATTTGTGTTACTGAAAACTGTAAGCGGAGAGCCTATTGGGATGCTAGATCCTAATGTGAAACACTGTGATTTGCCATACCTTGCTACCTGTCTATCTTTTTATGCCCGCTTATGCCTGTATTTTTTACTGTTGTGAAGCACTTTGAACTGCAACCTCTGTATGAAAAGTGCTATACAAATAAAGTTATTATTATTATTATTCGCAAATATGAGAGCTCTGTCATTGAAGTGGGTGGTGGCAGCAGAGCTCTGTCATTGAGGTGGGTGGTGGCAGCGTAACAGCGTTCACTTCACCCTGATGTAAAGTAGCGATTTTTATTGTTTTGTCATGACAAACCAATTACATAATCCAACATATGTGTAAAGAAACAACATATTCCAGTTAACGGTATATTTTTTTAATGATTCATTACGGTATGAATTAGGTTAACTGGAGCTGCGTATTGCTGGCTCTCATATTTGCGAATACAACAGCGTTCACCCTGATGTAAACAAAACAAGTCATTGCGACGGCCATATTAGACACATAGCCATAATTTAAGATATAGTTTATGCATTCGCAAAATATGAGAGCTCTGTCATTTTAAGGGCTTCTACAACGGAAGACGGCCGTTGCCGCGGGCGGCGCAACAACACAGAGCGGCAGCGCGGTCACGTGGCCGTGTGGCCAATCAGAGAAACGCTGAACGAAAGGCTGAACACAAGTTGGTTGCCTTTAACACTTTCTATGCCACTCACGAGTTTTCTCGGAATTATTAATATCTCGTTGAAAGCCACTCACGAGATTTCTCTGATTTTTTTAATTTTTTTAGCGATCTGAAATCATATTGCATAACGCGAGCCTACCCTAGTATACCCGAGCACCGCCGGCGATCAGATGTGGAAAAAAGCGCCCCCTATCGTCTCCCAGATGACATAAGGGATTTTGGAATGGACTCAATGAAAATGGATGGGGGAAAAAATCCTGTACTCCACATTTTCCAGTCCACTGATCCAGCCGGGGTTACCACAGTTCATTCTGGATCCTCTGAGCGCCGCGGATCATGAGTTCCTACTGTATCACGTTGGATCTATACACTTGGTGATCAGGAATTGGAATATACCAGTTGGATACCATCTGATGTCAGGTAAGGAATCTATGTTATCAGTGTTAGGATAATCAAACTAATTTTGATGAAGATATAAGCTGTTTTGTGAAATGGGCTCTTTCGGTTTCACTGTAAAAATCCGAGAGGAAATGAACACGGCGATTATCCGTGCGCGGCTCGAATGGGCGTGCGTGTATGTATAATATTGATCATCTAGCGTTTATTTGAAAACGATTCGTAAATAGGCCGACAAATAACAACGTTCTGGAATATTCCAGTAAAAGACGATTATCATAGAATGCCCCAGAATGGACTGTTTTTTACCTCAAAACGGGTGCTTTTCAAAATGCTCTCAAATGGAAATGAAGCGATAAAAAACCAATCTGCCTTGACAGCACTGACTGGAAAAGGATTCTTTTATAAGCGACGGGCAGATTAGACACATAGCCATAATTTAAAACATAGATTAGGCGATATTAACGATAACATTGGCGCCGATGGTGGCATTCAAGCGCTAACTCTTGCGCCACCTCGTGGCATAGAAAGTGTTAATGTTCACGCACCCCGCCCAACAACACAAGGTACAAGCCCGACGCCCCGCCCACGCACAGTCACACAGAGTACAAGCCCAGAAGTAAAATTTTAATGACCCTGCAGCTCTTCCAATGTAAATGTGCCTTTCTCCGTGCACTTTCGCCCGCTCTGAAGTTGGACTCGGTGTGCCCGGCCATGCGCGCTGTTCTCGCACGGGCCTCGTGAGTGCCTGCATGTGCGACTGGTGTGTTTGCACTGTGAGGCATATTCTTCATATGGCTGCACGTACCGCACCGTGACGGCCGTAAAGTACATTTGCGGGACGAATACACGTACCGTTACACCCCTATTATCGATGTATTATTAGCCCTTTGTTACCATAGACAATGAGTCTGAGGTCGCCAAAGTGCAATACCGGCCGCATCCAACTAGATGGCGGTATTGAGCACCCTTTGAAACCTTGTATCTTGGCCTGTGCGTCAATCTAACGGGTCTGGGTCGTTTTCTTTTTGTTGCTCAAGCTGAGCGGTTAATAATTTTTTTAATTTTTTTAATTTTCAAATAAAGCACTACGTAATTAGAGTTGCTGAACGAACACGCACACGATGGTGATAAACAAAAGGGGAGAAATCTCTGTCTCCAAAACACTCTGAATATGATTCACAATACATTGGGGAAAACAAAGGGGAGAATGCAAGGTCTCCAAAACACGTTAAATAGTAATTACGTCAAACGACGGTGCTGCATATACACAGGATAAGTTAATCTCTCGACAACGAAATTCAATAGGCAATCAAAGTGGCACGGCGATTCAAACACATCGCGAAGAAACGCATCCTCCGTGGCAAGGAGCGATAAGACTAAACATGTGGGTATACTCACGGACAGTATCAGTGATCGACTGACAGTGTTTGTGTGACACAGGAGAGAATATAAGGAGACATTTAACGAGTCATACCAGTTACCAATGAGTGTATGAATGAATGAATGACATTTTATTTCCGTGTCGGGTCCGACGACCCATCCCTTACGGGATTATAAGACACCAAGAACAACAATTGAACATAACAATCACTTCTCATGGTTTCTAAGCTACACCCCCTCTGAGCAATTTTACGTTGAATAGACGTTTAAAAGACGTCTAAATGGCCCATAGACGTCTAGGCTAAATTCGGTCTAGAATGGGGTGAAAAGTGAAAGTTTGGTAGACGTCTATTCTAGACGTGTTTTGAACGTCTAAGCTTAGACGTTGTTTCAACATCATGACATAGACGTCTAAAATCAGTCTAGAATGGGGTGAAAAGTGAAAGTTTGGTAGACGTCTATTCTAGACGTGTTTTGAACGTCTAAGCTTAGACGTTGTTTCAACGTCATGACATAGACGTCTAAAATCAGTCTAGAATGGGGTGAAAAGTGAAAGTTTGGTAGACGTCTATTCTAGACGTGTTTTTAACGTCTAAGCTTAGACGTTGTTTCAACGTCATGACATAGACGTCTAAAATCAGTCTAGAATGGGGTGAAAAGTGAACGTTTTGTTAAGGATTGTTAGCAGAGGGCCCAGGCGCAAACAGATACGAGGGAGAGGTAGCGGTAGATTGTCAAAAATGAGCACTGCTCCTTTAATTCAAACACTTCGAGCCAGGGGTGAAGTGTAACAAAAATACTTCCAAGGCAGTAGCAAAACAAAACAAGGTATAGCTCAGCTAAGACTGGCAGAGGGCAAAATACAAAACAAAGAATAATCTCATAAAGAGAGCAAGTCCAAAAACACAACACTAAATGACACTGGGAAACTTACTATGAACACAGGAGAACAGCACACGAAACAGGGACGAAGATATCAAACATGGAACCGAAACAATGAACCGACAATAATAGTAGGGAACAACAAACCAGATATAGGGGAAACAATTAACACTAGAGACAGCAGGGCAATTAGCAAAATGAGACACACATGAGGGAAAAGGCAGAACTAACAGGGCTACAGGAAAACACCAGACCAATGGAGAAAATAAACAGGGAAGCACACAGAACTAACTACACAAGAAGACTGAACACTAGACAGAGTAAACAAACATACAAGGAACTAATAAATAATTACAAAGGGAACGAGACTAAAGACAGAACACAGTTAAACAACACAGGAGACAATAAAAACGCCAAGAGTATAAGAATGTCCAAAGGTGGGGGCTGTTGAGGAGAGTAGGAGGCAGGGAAAAGTTCCTGCAAGGGTGGGGGCTGTTGAGGAGAGTAGACAGGGAAAAAGGGTCCAGGGACTGGCGAATCCTCACAAGTCTGGTAGACGTCTATTCTAGACGCGTTTTTAACGTCTAAGCTTAGACGTGTTTTGAACGTCTAAGCTTAGACGTTGTTTCAACGTCATGACATAGACGTCTACCAAACTTTACATTAAAGCATGAGCGTTGAAAATGCATTGTTTAAACATTAACACATCAATAACATGGAATAGTAAAAAGTTTGCCGTTTTTATATATTTTTTTATTTTAAAATACTAAAGGCCGGCCCAACACACACATACATAGCAACTGAACATTTTGAAAGATTAAAGATAGAGCTGATAGCGGATCTATTTGAGCTAAGGGGCGGCGCAGAGCGGGTCGCATCCTCCCGGTCTTCGGCACTTCGAGACAGCCGGAGAGGCGCAGAGAGGAGAGGGTCGCATCCTCCCGGTCTTCAGCACTTCGAGACAGCCAGAGAGGGTCGCATCCTCCCGGTCATCGGCACTTCGAGACAGCCGGAGAGGCGCAGAGAGGAGAGGGTCGCATCCTCCCGGTCTTCAGCACTTCGAGACAGCCGGAGAGGGTCGCATCCTCCCGGTCTTCGGCACTTCGAGACAGCCGGAGAGGCGCAGAGAGGACAGGGTCACATCGCAGAGAGGACAGGGTCGCATCCTCCCGGTCTTCAGCACGGGACGTCCAACACTCCTGGACAGCCACTCACAGGGAGACGGGACAGGCGTTAATACAGCTCACGTGATTGTGATGGGCGGACATAGCAATAGATACAAGTGGTAAGCATTAGTAGGTTAGAGCAGTAAGCCTTAGTTTGCACAGTAAATTATGACCAATTTGTTTTATATTGTTTAATAGTTAAATAAATAAATAGATAAATGAAGCAATTTTTTTTGTATTCCCCCCCCCCCCCCCCCCCCCCCCCCACTGTACCGAAAATCATACCGAACCGTGACTTCAAAACCGACGTACGTACCGAACAGTGGATTTTGTGTACCGTTACACCTCTAGTAAGCATAATTATGTGAATAGAATAGAAGTACTTAACCCAGCAATGAAACCACGGACAGAAGACGGTAAGGAGCCGATCCATTGCCTCGTGGTGCACGTAGAACAGTCACTGCAATCTTGGCCAAGACCCCGAGACATCCACCAATCTCATCAATCATAGACCTCTCCTATCTCTCCTCTGCTCTCTGCCTCGTCTAGAAAGAGCAGAGGAGAGATAGGAGCGGTATTGTATTTGGAGTGTATTTCGTGACTGTTGGGAACTAGGCTTAATGTAGGACCTACTTCCAGTGATGAAGCTAAGCTAGGCTAACGGTCCAGGCGTTCCCTAAGCCTAAAGGGGTCCCCACACAGCGAGCGATTTTAGCCAGGCGACCGATTTTTTTAGCGAGCCGACAGACAGAATTGTATCGCCTTCATTGTTATGAATGAGAACCCACACGGCAGGAGATTCTGA
Source organism: Notolepis coatsorum (assembly GCF_963971535.1). NCBI lineage: Eukaryota > Metazoa > Chordata > Actinopteri > Aulopiformes > Paralepididae > Notolepis > Notolepis coatsorum. The sequence goes on along the minus strand of NC_140179.1, from coordinate 13,650,796 downwards.
AGCGACGGTCGCGCAGCTATTTCTGTCGCCTCGCTAAAAATCGCCTCGATCCTATTTTTTGAGGCGACACAGCAGGACAATGAGGAAATAACATGACTTCTACAGTAGAAGTAGTACAGAAGTTCTACTGGTGTATCATTTGTACACCATTAATGTATCATTCAATACATTCATCAATAACCTATGTATTATTACCATGCTACTTGTTATGTTCATTATTATTAACGGGAACAATTTAAATAAATAACGTTAGTTCGAGAAGCTATAGTGGCCGCTTGTCATTAACTAATAAATGAACAATGCGCCACGATGCACCTACTAGTGTTTTTATACTCGGGTAACAAAAGAAGTTGTGGATGTTGACAGAGTTTAATGTCCAGGCTGCAGCTGATGTAGTTTGTAAGGTTTATTGTCCAAAGAGAATTATGGTTGAGAACAAAACAGTTTGCGTCTTCCATGAAAAAAACATTCTCTCTCAGCAGCTGCATAACAATACTTGTCCAATCGTTGGTAGGTAGGTAGGTATTTATTTTAGACACAAAACATATACAGATCATTACATCACATATTTGCCTTTGTCAAGGAGAACACCCCCAGCTAAACAGAGCGACACATAGCTTATTATACCTGAGAACGGTCGCCTCTGGTGTGGGGGGCTAAGCGATTGTCATTGAGCGACAGGCGATCACATCGCCAGGCGACGTCTGTCGCCCGCCGTGTGCAGACCACTTAATGCATGCAGAGAGACGAAAAGGGTATGCATCTTCTTGTCTAACTCCAGGGAAGATGTTAAATAAGCTAATTGCCCAAAATGTTGGTGTAAAAAACATGCCAGAAAAAAACAAATAAAATCAGGGGTGCCCAGTTTTGTAGCCGGTGCCACCAGCTCTGCCTGGGGCCTGCTTCAGGTGTTCTGAAACTGCAGACTTGACCTCTACCTCATTGGTGCTGTGCAGAGTCATCACAGCCTCTGTAATGTAAGACAAACAGGCTTACTTTTTGACTGAATGATCTCATCCCAAAGCACACCAATTGATTTCTAGCATTGACAATTCCTTGTTTCAGATCCAAAGTCAACCCAGTGTTAACAACACATTACACAAATTGTGGCTTGCCTACTGTTGACATTTTTTAAATTCCGTTATCTGTTCCAACATACCCAATATGACACGGTAGAGGGCAGTCTCCTTAAAGGCCCTCTTGTCTCGTAGACCACCCCCTTTTAAATTAAAACGGGACATGACTGCATTTGTCATGAGTCTGTAAGAGAAAGTCATGACATTAATAATTCAAGCAATTCAACAAGTGACTAGTCAAAACAAATACAAATTGAAGGGAAAAGCTGTACTAGGACTACAAGTGTATCACCAGTTTCATAAAACCCCTTCCTCGCATTGTTTTTTGTTGCATGATGATCATGAACACATTTATTATGCATTGTATTTTGTTTAAATGTCAACATCATCTGTCCATCCTCAGTACATTTACTATCAATATAATATACGCGTCTGACTTCATCTGGTCTTTCCAAACATAAACACAGAAAGTGAGAACGCATGCCTGCCTGCCTCAACCTGCATCTTTGTACATGCATATAAATACCTGTCCATCATCTTGTTAGTGCAGTCCCGGACACTCTTTCCCCCGATCCCCGTCAATGTGGATATCTAAATAAGAAAAAACCAAATGACATGTATATTAATGTAACATCATGTACAATACAATTTAAATCCTTTGAACATATGAGTCAGTAATCCCTATCCTAGGAAAACATTTAAAAGTCACAATTTTTGTCCTGATGTCCGCCCTCCCAAGGTCCTCCTCAAGCAGGTTCAACGCCTCCTCTGTCTGGCAGGGGTGTGTATGTCGACCCTCCCATCCGGATGAATTTCTTTGTGGAGTTTTTTTTTTTATATCATCCTTGATTTCCAGGAGGGTCTCCATCACTTTTCTCTGGAACCCTGATATAAATGACAATTAATAGTTAAATGTAGTGAAAACATTCCGTACTTCAAATAACCGCAAATATTGTGCAAAACAACTCAAACCGTTTGTGACTGAGGGCGAACTCTTCCAGGTCATGGGATATTTCAATGTTTTGGCTCATTTTGATTTAAATTGTATAATTCCCATTTTAAAATGTTTTACCATGGTATATTTGGTATCTTTTTCTCAGCACAGCCTCACATATATGACATGACAGTTAGTTTTCATATTGTATAATACTGTATATACTGTATACTGCATAATGTACAACACAAAACACAAAATCGGATTGAGAAAATGTGTTCTTTTTAGTATGAATGAACCAATGCAAACATATCAAATCAAGGATATATAACAGTGGAAATGCACCCTCAGGTAGTATATTTACATAAACAAAAGAGAACAGATCAGAATTCAATTTACAAAGCATTATTTTCTCCATACACAGGTAATAAACACAGACGAAATTTTGATTCTCAACTGGAAATTATCACCAGCATGCTTTTTTTTTTTACAAAGTCAGTAAAAGTTTTTTTTTTTTTTTTTTTACAAAAAAAAAGTTAAAAAAAATGAGTTTTACATTAGAAAAGTAAAAAATAATAAAATTGTGGGATATTCAATATACATATATAAAGTACACATATGACTAGAGTGCAGTCATATAGAGTGCAGGATGCCTGAGGCGTATCAAAAAAAAAGATTGCACCTGTCAAACGGTAACGGTAACTTTTGAACAGCAGCAGCACAATCGTTTTTGGAGTTCTTTGGAGCTGTTGTTTACGTTAGAATATGAGGCGAGGTGCGCCCCGTGTGATGTGTGTGTCCCAGCTGCACAGACACAGTATGTTTGTAGAAGACGAAGAATTATACGGGATGATAGGAGTGGAGTCGGAGTCGGACATAGAATCAGAGGACGAAATTGAGGATGAGGACCCATCCTTTGTCCTCGACAACGAGAGCGATGATTTGCCTGGGACATCGACCAGCACAAGGACAATGGGGAGCGGTCGGGGTGGCCAAACCACTTCTCTCTCTGTTGACGACTACAACAGGACCAGGAGGAGAGACTGTGTTCCAGCAGGAGGAGAGACTGTGTTCCAGCAGGAGGAGAGGCTGTGTTCCAGCAGGAGGAGGAGTAGGGTGACCAGGTGTCCCCCTTTTGGTTGTACTGTCCCACCATTTGACCGAACGTCCCACATATTGAGAGGATGTCCCTCTTTTTGAAGCAAAAAAAAAACATTGGTCTCGGTGAAGACCATGTTATTCTAATAAAAAAAATTACATTATCTATCTGTCCCACTTTGTCCCACCAAAATCTTACTGTTGTCCTGCTTTTGGACTTTTTGCATCTGGTCACCCTAAGGAGGAGAGACTGTGTTCCAGCAGGAGGAGAGGCTGTGTTCCAGAACTTCCAGCAGGAGGAGAGACTGTGTTCCAGCAGGAGGAGAGGCTGTGTTCCAGCAGGAGGAGAGACTGTGTTCCAGCAGGAGGAGAGACTGTGTTCCAGCAGGAGGAGAGGCTGTGTTCCAGCAGGAGGAGAGACTGTGTTCCAGCAGGAGGAGAGACTGTGTTCCAGCAGGAGGAGAGGCTGTGTTCCAGCAGGAGGAGAGACTGTGTTCCTGAGGCGTCTCCAAAAATAAAATTGCACCTGTCAAAACGGTAACGATCAATTGTGCCACTCTGTAAAACAGTTTCGGTCAAAAATTAGACAGAGGGCGACATCACATCTCTGGCATTTCCACGCGGTCAGATTCCTTCTCCCCTCCTTGGTGCACCGGACACAGGTCTTACGGCCAGCGGTGGCTTTCTGGCTCTTGTCCGCGCCCGCTGCGGGAGGGGCGATGGGAACGATGGGAACAGGGAGATGGCTTGCGGTCCTGTCAAGAGGAGCTCCTGTGCTGTCCAGTCCACACAGCTCCCCCATCATCACTGAAATTAACTCCTTGTGGGAGAGATGCGCTTCCTGCTTCGCCTCACAGATCTCGCAGTGCAGAATGTAGGCGTTGGTGGTAGCAATGTCGAGACAGTGAAAGAAGATGGTGCGATACCACCGGCCAGTTCTCCGGTGGGTCGAGTAGTATTGGATGAGCTGATCTGATAAGTCGACTCCACCCATATGTTTGTTATACTCTACGATAGGGGTGGGGCACGGAAACCAGACAACCGACCAGGTCCCATCGGCCGCCTTGACCCTCCTCTTGACCTTCTGACCAGGAGGTGTGATTGCTGGGTGGATGGTGGAGCACACAGACACCTAGATAGAATAGAATAGAAATGAATCATTAGAAATTTGACACTACAAATTGCTCACAGTAGACATTTAGACAGAACAAAGTCACGAATAAGAATAACAAATACATACATACATACATACATACATACATACATACATACATACATACATACATACATACATACATACATACATACATACATACATACATACACACACACACACATACCAACTTTGTGTCCTTCCACTTCACGAAGACCAGGGACCCCTCTCTGATCCAGCGGATGAGACCTCTCTCACACTTCATCTTGAGGGCATTAGGTCTCCTCTTGGGAACGTCTTTCCTGCTCTCCCTGTAGGTTCCACAGGCTCCCAGCTTCATGGCCAGCAAGTCGTTGAACAGCTTGGGACTGGTGTAGTAATTATCAACATAAATGTGATATCCAGTCCCAAGCCATCCTGGATCAAGGAGGTCCACAACAGCATCATACGTGATGCCGTGTTCACTTGTATGGATGTGTGCCTTCCCAAGGTAAACATTGAAGCCGATGGTGTAGCCGTTATCAGAGTCAGCGAGCACGAACAGTTTGACCCCCCATTTGGTCGGCTTGTCCTTCATGTACTGCGTCATGCCGGTGTGTGCCCTCGTGGCCACCATCCTCTCATCCACTGCCAGGTGCCGCTTAGGGTGGTAGTGCACCTTGCAGGCCTCACCGATGTCGAGGATGAGCGGCTTGATGCGGAACAGTTTGTCGTGTTCCGGTGTTCTCTTCCTGGCGTCGTTCCTGGCATCCTCCTCGGGATCGCTCAGGTGGAGGTTCCACAAGATTGACCTGAAGTCAAAGTCATATTATAAGTCATATAACGACACTATAAACATAAGTAACATATGGGACACGATGTACACTATACAGGAATATATATTATACCTGAATCTGTCCTGGAACATGACCATTCTTGGTAGGGGCACAGAGAGAAGGTGTTTGACCTTCCAGAAGTCCTGGAGCGCAGACAGTGGGACGAGCCCCATGTACAGCAGCAGGCCGATGAACTTGTACAATTCATCGGCCTCGACATCCTCCCACTTGGTCTTTTGCCCCAGTGCCTGTATATTGTATTGTAACTCAGTTAGTCACATTTTACAGGAAAAAGCATTTCATATAAAACTACAGCTAATAAAGAAACTTGAAACTTGCCTGGTTCTTTGCCGCGTTCTTGTTAGTGTTGATACACAGGGTCTTCATGGTATCCATGGAAAAATAGAGCATGAAGAGCTCCTTCGGTGTATACGTGGCATGGGGTCTAGCTGCGGTCCTGGGGGTCTGCGCGGCATGAACCGGAGGGGCTGGATCAGGATCACTGTCTGTCTTCCAGGGCGTCTGATCTCCTGCCTGGACTGGACGTCTTGGCCTGGCCCGGGTTGTCCTGCGTCGGCCTGGAGCAGGCTGCTCATCATGTCTGCACATAAATGGCACACACATTGTACATATAAAACACTGCTCATACAACACACACACACTGTATATACACTCAATATTCCATTCTGTATATATTGCGTACAACGTCTGCAAACCTAGTAATAATAAAAAAGCAATACACATCCATAATAAGTCTTTCACCTGTCTGGGTCATTTCTTGACCTGGATCGGGCACGCCCTGCCCCCCTAGATGTCCCAGGCAAATCATTGCTGTAGACAATGACATGTAAAAATACATTATTTTCAACTTTTATGAACAGAGTAATAACTAAAACAAAAGCACTAATAATAATAATAATAATAATAATAATAATAATAATAATAATAATAATAATAATAAGTCTCTCACCTGTCTTGGTTAGCCCTCCTTCCATGTCTCACATAACTGGTTGAAGGCAGAGCTTCTGCTCCTTCCTCCTCCTCACTGTAGAAAACAATAAAAAGCACATTATTTTCAACATTCAACAAGGAATCTCTTGATGCACACTTACCATGTACACTTATCATGTACATTCACCATGTACACTTATCATGTACATTTATAATGTACACTTGTCATGTACATTCATCATGTACACGTATCATGTACATTTATCATGTACACTTAGCATGTACACTTGTCATGTACATTCATCATGTACACTTATCATGTGCATTCATCATGTACTTGTGCATTCATCATGTGCACTTATCATGTGAAAGCCTTTCTTTGCCTTTCCCAACAAGTTTGACAAAAACAAAAGCAATCAAAGTCCAAAATAAGTGTCTTTACCTTTCATTGTCGTCATGATCAATGGACCTTTCGTCACCATCACCAACAAAAGATGGATCATCAACGTCGTCATCATGATCTCTGAACCATCTGAAGATTCTTCTTCAGCTGTATCCTCACCTAATAGATCTCTCATGTCCTGATCTCCAGCGTAGAGGGACCTCCACATGGGCACATGGCTAACACGCTCACTTCGACGCATGTTAGCAAAGGATAGCTCAAACTACTTCTACTAATACTACTACTACTACTACTGCTACTACAACTACTACTACTACTACTACTACTACTACTACTACTACTACTACTACTACTACTGCTGCTACTACTACTACTACTACTACTACTACTACTACTACTACTGCTGCTACTACTACTGCTACTGTATAAAAGTCGAACTACTAACTATAAACTACAACTACTGAAAAAACGGTGTTGTCCCACAGAAATTATCTTTTGGACAAACTTCTTGCGCACATGGAGACTTCTTCTAGACTTCTTTTCTGGCAGTAAACGTCCGCCTCCTTCGTCACTTCCTCCCAATCGTTTCCGTTTCATTCTAGCACAAAAAATTGCCAAGATATTGATAAAAATGTAACGCATGTAAAATTATATCTGGCACATTTTACGCATGCGTAAACGTTTATTTAGCATCGAATTGAAATGATCCTGGTTCATTCATTTATTGGTTTATCAACACAAAATAAAAAGTAGCGTGTAGTTCAGGGTTTCCGTTAGAAAAAATTGTTGCCGGCCTCAGTGTCTGGTAGAATGAGAGAAATTCCGGTCAGAGTTTGAGCTTAAAAAAAATTGATAGGCAAAAGAATGACAACAAAACAAAAGAATGACATCATCAAGGCATGTAGATTTATAATATTTTTACTTAAAACTAGGCTACTTTTGCGTATAAAGTCATTATATTCCAAATAAAATAAGTCCCGAGACTCGTGCTGCTGCCGACTTTAAATCAAATAGGTGTCTGTGGGCAGTCGCCCGACATTAATAAACAACAGTCTGTTATAATCACATTTTTATGAGCTAACGAATTCCGTTATATTGGACATTTGTATTAATTATATCAAGCGAAGAACTGAGAAATTTGGCAGAGAGAGACGGCAACATTATCGTGGGTTTGCGTGACGACTCTCTCTCTCCACCTCCCAATGACTTATTTGCGAGAGTATGTCGATGCAGAGCAGCAGATTCAGCTGTTATTGGCTCTTTTCCGGGGACCGCACAGCAGCGCCCCCCACCCAACATTGAATTGAAAATGGCTGAATTGGAGTACTGCTGGAGTACTGCATTGTGCTGCTGCTGCTCCGGCTCTGCAGCTTCACAAAAGTTCGCACACCCAGCACTAAGCTCTCGCTGACAACGTCGTTGTCATTATTAGAAGCAACGATGAAACAAATGTAATGATTGTTTCGTTCATCGCATAGGCTATTTAATTTTAGCCTATTTTAATACAATTCAAATAATCAAATTGTGCTTAGACTCAGGGAATTATTTTCACCGGACATTAAGACCGGAGAGATTAAATATGTCGGACTTCAATGTATTCTCCCATACTTCACAGAGGAATAAACTCAAATTACATGCTAAGATTTTATCACTGTTAGTTGTTGAAACAACGGTCACCAGTGTCTGCATTTTTACCCAACTGTAAGAATGTTTACACCAGCAATAACTTATAATATGGTAAATTCTATTTATAATCTTACTCTTTTCAGGCAGAGGAAATTTGTCTCTCCTGGGAGTGGGCCTTGTCTGGGGTACATCTGAAACAAGTACAGAATATTTCTGTGACATGCTACAGAAGCTTCAATACACGGGTGCGTTTATGCATGAATCACAACCTTCCCATGATACATGTCAGGGAAATCTGTAATGTAATTTGATAACATACCTCGACGGGTGCTGGCCCTTGTGGGTGTAGCAGAGGGCGTGTTATGGACGAGCACTGTTTGAACGAGAATGAAGGATGTTGCAGAATAAATTACCTTCAAACAATATTATCTTTTATGCCTCAGGGAAATCTGTAATGTAATTTTTGATAACATACCTCGACGGGTGCTGGTCCTTGTGGGTGTAGCAGAGGGTGACTTACGCACTGTTTGAACGAGAATGAAGGATGTTAAAGGGTTGTAGTACTTCTCAATATGACAGACCGTTTTCACACACAAAAAAAAAGTTATTACCTTCATGGCTCTGTGTCCTACGGGGAGGAGGAGTCGGCCTTTTACCGGGTGGGGCTGAAACAAGTAAACAAATGAATAATAATAATAATAATAAATAAATGACCTTCAACTAAAAGCATACTTTTGTAAAATCACACATTTGTCAACCATTTTTTATTTTTTTAAATAACACTTGTAGTACCTGGGCCCCGTTCCTCGTACCTGGATAACTGAGTTAGCCGGATAACTTTCTGGTAATTCAGACTTAAGCCGGACTTTCCGATTCCCCGTACCAGGATTTCCCAAATCACCATGACAACAGATCCAAAAGTTTGAGCCTGGTCGAAAGCAGAGTTTAAGTTCAAGTTAGCCGGATCACGCAGAGCCACGCCCCCGCAAAGAAAGTGACAGCTCGTTTCCTGAAATTATTCCCACAGCCTAGGATCTGCGTTATACCATTCTGAATAAGCAGAGTTTAAGTTCAAGTTAGCCGGATCACGCAGAGCCACGCCCCCGCAAAGAAAGTGACAGCTCGTTTCCTGAAATTATTCCCACAGCCTAGGATCTGCGTTATACCATTCTGAATTACGTTTTTGTGCTCCATTCTTCCAGAGGGGTCTTTTGAAATGTAAAATAGACCCAAAATGCTGATACTATATTCACTTTGTCCTAAATAATGCACGTTATATATACCGTGGCGCTCGCTCGGTGCGATGTACACATTATAATGGTTATTTTAACAACGCGCAGCATTGCAAATGTGAATCCCGCGGGGACATCCTTAATGATTGAAACCTATCGCTCGTTCGGCTCGGATTCCCTTCATATTCTCCGCTGTGTATGAGGAGCGAGGAAGGAGAGGAGCGCCTGGATTCTGTTTCATTCAAGCAGAAATTGAAACGTTATGCGTGGATTGTGGCCACACCCTCGCAAATAATGGCATGTCCCTTCCTCAGAGATCCGATTGACGAAGGAGCAATCATAGTCCGATTAGCAGTTCATAGAGAGAGAGTGCTTAGAGATCGCCAAGATCCGTTAGCTTATACTAATGAGTTCCTGTACGAGCGCTATAGATTTAGCAGACGAGGAATCATTTTCCTCCAAGACCTCCTCGGGCCACACCAGGGGCGCGAGAAGTCCGCGGGGAGTGGGGGTGCTGAGATATCAATCGTTTTTGATTAATTTTTTTTTTTATATAATTTTTTTTTTATATAAAATATTATATAATTATACTTGTAGTTGTATTGTCTGCGAGACATCGCCACCACGCAACACGTCAAAATGCTCGCTATCTGCAAACAGCTCCACATGTCTGTCAGTCATAACCAACACTCTCGTTCACTAGGATACTATGATGAATTGAAAATGGGGGACGGTCCCTGATGTAAACAAGACGAAAGTCTTTCTCTGGTCTGCATCCCCTTAACAATTGTATGTATTGAGCTGTACTGTACTGTACCCATTCTGCAATCTGTTAATACACTTTTCAATCAAACTTTTCAATCAAAACAGCTGCCCAACTCCGCGCTCTGAGCGTTCTGATGCACACATCACAGCCCAGCTTACCCCATCTGGCTGTTGCGCCCTCTGTGTCACTGTCGCAACAACAATAGCTGCAGGAGCGATAATAATAATAACACACATTACCTTTTCCGAAGACGGTAAAACACAGAAGGTGGTCTTGCGTTCAGGAGTGGTGGAAATAAACTCCTTCATGACAACATGAATGTCCAGTGAGTCCAGAATATCCGGATGCATATGCTGCAGCAAATCCAGGTTATTATTATTAAAGAAATCAGATGAGACATTTCTTTTGAGACACAAGTAAACACACTCTCCACTTCAGACAGTCCTCCCTCTCTGCAATTCGTTCCCGCATACAACATCGCCGACAGATATATTCCTTTACTGCGAATTGTCCCAAAACAAAAACTATTCCAGGCCGCTATTTATTTTACCAACGGATTTCCAGTTCCGCGTTGACGCTTCCAGGCCGCGTCTATTCGAATCCCAACCGGTTCATGAGTCGGCTACACGCTGTTTTAATAACACTGCATTATCGAGACAGCGCCCCTATGGATCTGGCAATGAATTCCAAGAATAGGGTAAATCTGCAGTGCCGTTCCGCTCTATGACATTGAGTAGCGTCGGTATTCCAATGGAATAAAGGCCAAAACCACCTTGCAGTTGCAGTTACCCTCCCCGCCAGCAGGGGGTGCTGGAGCACCCGTCGCACCCCCACTTGGCGCGTCCTTGGGCCACACCTTGTTAATCAAACACGCCGCAGCAGAGCGTTGACTGTCACCCAGACCCTCTGCATTGCCTTGCGTTTCTTTGCCAGTGGTACCTTTCTGTACACCGTAGGCGATGCGGAGAACATCAGCAAAGCCACTGCATGCCGTGCTGTTCGCAAAGTATATTTGGCCTTGAAGACGTTCATGGATGACTACATTACATTCCCTGGCCGTGTCCAAGTGAATGTAATCAAAGAGGGCTTCTATGGAATTGCGGGTAATTGAGTTATTCAATATTCCACCATTTAATTAAAGTGCATTCATATATCACTATTCCTTACGGAGCTCATTATTATTATGCAGAGTTTCCAAATGTCATTGGCGCAGTGGACTGCACGCACATCAAACTCAAAGCACCCTCTGGCCCAAACGAGGGTGATTTTGTGAATCGAAAAGGCTATCACAGCATTAATGTGCAGGTAGGCCAACTTATGACAATTCCCCTCAAATTACATTGCTATAAAAGCAATCATATTTGTTTTAACATAGGGGTCATCATGGACCTTGCAATTGCCTGCTGTATGGCTACCCATGTACTGTACAATAACCATGACTTGACCGCAATTCATCTTAGATGATCTGTGACTCCACCTGCCTCATCACCAATATTGAGGCCAAGTGGCCGGGCTCCGTCCACGACTCCAGAGTATTCAGAGAGTCTGCACTGTGCAACAGCTTCGAGCAAGGTATAGCAAATATCATGTCATCTATAAATGCTTATTTCATGTAGAGGTGATCTAACATTGTATATTATCTACTATAGGTCATTACGATGGACTCCTAATTGGAGACAGGGGTTATGCATGCAAGCCCTACTTCATGACCCCCTATCCAGAGCCAGCACCAGGGCCTGAAGCCCGTTTCAACGGGGCTCATGCTCGGACGAGAGCCCGGATAGAAATGACCTTCGGCCAACTGAAGGCCAGATTCACGTGTCTGCGCGGGCTGCGGGTGGCACCAAACAGGGCATGTGACATCACTGTGGCCTGTGCAGTGCTCCACAATGTGGCAACACTGAGGAAGGAGAGGGTCCCAGTCATCCTGGACCATCCTGAGGATGACCTACAGCCAGTCCACTTGGACGAGCAGACCGGACAGGCTGCAAGGAACAGAATTGCCCACCATCATTTTGGTTAGGTGTTGAGTTCATTTAGGTTAATGTTGGACTCATCTTACGTATTCCTCTTTTCATGTTTGCATGTTTAATTTATATGGTTATAGGCTTTGCCACCCTCTTTGCTTTCAAGTTATACCCATTCATAGAGGAACATGTACAAGAAGAAGAAGAGATCCATATGTTGTACAATAAAGTCTTTATTTATTCTGACTGCTGCCCCGCCTGCCCGCCTGTAAATGAAAGTGCACACAAGAAAGAATTTCAGTTAAGTTGCATTTCATGCCAAAGCTCACAAATACTTTAGGCAAAGCTTCACAACTCACAGCCAGCTGCTGATCAATCAATTCCATTTCCTTGTGTAGTTTCCGTATTTGTATCCGGCGGTACTCGTTCCGACCCGCCATCTCCGACTGTAGGAATGCAACCTCAGCCCGCAACTTCCGCTTATATAGTGATTTTACACTTTCACGGTCGTTCTAAAGAAAGAAAATGAATGTGTGGCGGTCAGATGGCAACTAAACTCAGACCTCCCCTCACAATGTGAGGGTATTAAATGATAACTCACCTCCCCATCCCCAGTTCCAGCAGAGTGAGAGGGGCCTGCAGGCTCCGGCCGTGATTCAGTACCTGGCTAAAGGAATGCATTGATTTAGTCCAAATACCACTCACAAGGAGTGAGTTGGATAGGAGTATTAGTTTCCACAACTTGTTTTTACCACATCACCGGAACATGCAGTTAGGGTGTCCTCGCCATCGTCTGCTGGACTGTCCGTCTGTTAGTGAATTAGGAATTATTAGGAACTTTGGAGAATTGTCTTTGGTTCTTTAAAGGACACACACAATGAACATTGATGGTTTTATTTCGGTATTCTACAAAGCAAAGTAGTAGAACCTTTTATGAAAGAGAGAAAATGACCGACAACGTGTAGGCTGAAGCAGAGGCTTATAATTGCTATATACCCTTTTTACATTACATTATTTACCAAAAACACCGACATAATTCAGTGGATGATATTGCAATGGTTTGGGATATTTTTCAATGATCTTCTGATTATTGATTTCTTTATTGCTAAAATAGAACCATTACACAATGATGCAGCAATATCAACTTACATCAGTGGTGTCCTCTGCATCAGCAGGTCCAAACACTGCAAAATGTGACGATGGTTAACTAAATGAATAATCATGAAAGAGACTCATAGAATGAAGTGCACCTATACCTTTGGGATGAGGGCTCCTAGGATTACTCCCGGAGGCGGAGGAGCTGCCCCCAGCTACACCCTCCATTATGGGTCTTCCCCTGTTGTGCTGGAGGGCCAGCTCCTCCGCAGGAGTGAAGTCAGGGGTCTTCGGCCCCCCCCCCCGTCTTGGCCATGTCGGACCTCTTTTTGTTTGCTGGAATATGAAGGATCATACGACATTGACAAGCTGTTCAATGCAATACCATGGCACAGATTGTATTAATTCACTCACTCACCATTCTGAATTATATTCTTATGCTTGGTTTTCACCTGCTCCCATGTCCTTTTGGACTCTGGGTTGTTTCTATACATGGGGGTTGAAAGCACTCATAATTATATGACAGTGTTGGTAGTACACCATATCATTATTGTAGGAAATTATTAAGGTGGACTCATGAATAATGTAAGAATAGAGAGGATCACACGCAATTTCATTTCACTGCTTCAATGTATTGAATGTCTGACCTAATACATATCCTCATATACGTATCTATTAATCCATATCAATTATATGAATACGCTTTGGGCTTTTGTATCTACTTATTCTGAAGGTTGTGATAATGAATAATATACATTTGCCCAACACTTACGCATTTAACGTATCAGCGATGTGTTGCCACGCACTCTGCCTTGCCCTCGCAGCGGTGGCAGTGTTGGACTTTATCATGATGGTGCTCTTGTGGTCTTCATATGTGCGCATGAGCAATTCCTGCTCAGCGGGGTGGAAGAAGTTTGCTCTCGCCGCTTTCGCCATTTTCGCTCTGACATCTGCATTTCTGCACTCGATCTCTGATGCCTTTTGAGGTGACGCGGCCGCGCGCAATTATCCAGAGTCGTCAAGTCCGGCTTGAGTTAACGAGAGTCAATCGGCCTTCGGGGAACATGAATAGCCTGGCTTCAATCATCTCGTTAACTGAATCTGGATAATGACATCTTGATCGACTTAGTTGAACCAGGTACAAGAAACAGGGCCCTGGTGTTGAGGTGTATTGGGGAGGTGATCGCCATGCGTCAATTAATGTCGAGTCGTCTATTGCTTATCAAAGGGAAAAGGAAAGGTGTTATTTTACAGTGATAAGTGATCAAGCAGACAGCACACTTCAATGCACACTCATGAGGCTGCAAATAAAAAAATTCTTACGCGTAGCGGTTGACATGTCCGACGACTGCACCGAACTGGAAGTGTTGTCTGGGCCAAAAAATTGAAAAAGGAAAATTACATACATTTTCAGCTTTCATCAGGAACAAGTAGTATGAGATCAAAAAAAGCCACATGAGATTTTCAGAATATTAACTCATTAATTCTTACATTGTTCAGGTGCCGGGGCAAAAAGGTCCATAGAGAAAGGCTCCACTGCTTTGGGTGGGGCAGGGAAGACAGCACCTGTAATGACAATGACGCTAATGTTCCTGAACATTTGAAAGACTTGCAGAACTTAATAAATCAATGGATTACTCATACGTTTCTTCGGTGGAGATGTCACAGAAGTCGAAGTCCCTGATGACATATCTAAGAGTAAATGGACAAGAAAGATGGTCTTATGTTCAACAGTTATAACTCTAAAATAGACAAGCTATAAAATAGAATAAGAAAAACGTACCATAGTCTGTGACGTTTTTTTTCTTTGGTACCCGTGAGGACACCCGTTGAGACATGGTAGCCTTGGTAGGTAGCCTGTAGAGGTAGCCTGTATAGTAGAATGACTGTTTAAATTTTATTTTAAATACCGTCCCCAGATGAGAAATGCCTCGTTCCTGAATGGTTTTCATTTCCTGTACCAGGTCATACAAATAGTCCTCCACTGGGTCAGGTTTTGAAGTCCCACAATAGAGGGCCACAATAAATGGCTCTGTGTCCTTAAGTTTACCCAGAATCGGCCAAAACTGGGTTTTTGAGGACTTGAACAATGGAACCCCATCTACGTTTATATCAACAGCAACCTGTCCAGTAGGACTAGACAAGTACATCAGAGCAGATATTATATATACACAATATTTACAAAGGAAGAGTGACATCATTGATTGATACAGTAATATCCTACTGTCTGAGGTAACGCCAACAACTGCATCTGATTAATGATGCAACTTATTGCAAAGGAGATCATACCCTGCCCACTTTGACAACCTTGCATTTTCCACAGCATACCCCACACTACTCTAAACGTGGGCTCAGAATTCACGCCACACGCCACCCACTCAGCATATAAAACAACGGCGTGCAAGCTAATTAGCCTAGCCAGCCTTGTTTACTATTAAGGAAGGACTGTTGTATTTACTACATCACCCGTGACTCTTAGCGGGGGATGACGTAGGTTATGAGAGACCGGAAGCGTGTAGATTTTTGCCACGCGGAGCTAGCTTGTTAGCTAGCTTAGCGCTAACGTTAGCTAGGCGCGGACCGCCTCCCCCAGAAGATTATCTGAGGAGAACTCCATATATAGAATTAAGAAAGCTGATTGGACCAACGTATTATTAGAATAATGTGTTACTATTGGGGGAAATCAGAGTATAAATAAGAATGTAGAGGAGAGAGAGAGGAGGCCAGCCCACCGACCCATCCCCAGGGGGTCAGGCTGAGCCTCCATCCATCCACCAGAGAATGTGCTGTTATACATGTGAGTAGAATCATGGACTCATTATTGTTGGCTAGAGTAACATGTACAGATTCCTACCTTAGACCAGGTTGTGCCCATGTGTATGGCTTAGTACATTCTCGTTTCATACATAACATGACTACTATTTATGTGCAGAACTGTCTTGATGTGAAGAGCCACATGTGTCTGGGCTATTTTATTATATAAACCTCATCAACCCTTTTGTACAAAGCATGTATTATGATGAATAATTCCTGTATGTAACTGATGCCTTATCCACCTTTGGCCCTTTGGCAAATAAATCAGTTTGGACCATAAGTTCCTCTTTTGTCTGGCTACACAAGTTATTTCTCATCTGACTAAGTCAGGGGAGGACCATGTTTCTATCACTCTCCTTTTCCTCCCTCTAGTTAGCAACCTGTATGCACTGCAAATTACCTTAGGTATTGTATACCTTTGCGAACAGGGGGATAGTATTTTTTATTTTGTTGTTGTTGTTGTTTAAAAAGCGGCGGCCCGACGATTGGTTATTAAGTCATATTTAGGGACAGCTGAGGTTAGGAGGCGCTGAAGAGCAGAAGTGCACGATAATGGTGATGCAGGGTGTCATAAGTTTAGGAGGCTGAGTCGATTGAGCAGACCTGATGAGGGAAAGTACACGAATTTGTGTGATTGTCTGGTGAACGTAATAGCTTGAGGTGATCCAAAGCACATAAGATAGGGACATTTAAATTACTTAAGAGGGGACACGGCGAGGAGCGGTAGAACGTGGATTATAGTTACAGAAATGCAGGAAGTGGGACTGTGAGGTGACTATGGATAAGTAATGGAAAATGCAGAGTAGTCAGATATCTTAAAGAGAAGATGATAGGGTGAGGTAAAGAGTATGATGAGTGTGTGAAAGTGGGAGTCTATACCCGGTTAGTGGGTCGAAATTTTATTATTAAATATATGACTGGGTTTGCCGCGATGAGGACTGTGTATGGCGCGGTAGATTAGGAGAAATATGGGGTTTTGGCTTGTGGAACACCAGAGGATGTTCGGAAAATAAATTTTAGATGAAAAGTCGGCATACACGGGGTCTTGATGGTTATAAGTGTTGCGCCATGTAATCGACGCCTCTTACGGGGGGTTGGTTTGTTTGTTTAATGTATTTGCGTAAATGTATGTGATCATAGCAAGCTTGGCCGGGTTGTTATGTTGTTAAACGTGGATCGGAACGATACGAGTCTGTGAATCATATTGGAAGTTGGGGCTAACTAGCTTAGCTGTGGAGGCAACCAAGGTAATCTATGGACGTTATGGCGGCGATGTGTAAGATTTGACGGAAGGTTGTGTGAGCAATTGTTGTCGGGAAGCGAGTCGAGTGGTATGCTGAGGTAATTATGGCCGTATTAAAAGCCTATGGAGATGTTTACCTTCTTTGCAGGGCTATAACTTTTTTAATTGTATTGCTATATTGACATTACTATGGCCCATTCAACATCGATTATCTATCGTTCAGGATGTGGGAACGTTATACTTTTTCATTCATACATTGTTGTGTTAATACCTTCTAGAATATAAGTGTTTTTAATATTTTCTGCTGATGTTGTTTAGAAAGTTCTGGTATTCTTCCTTACTTCTCTGTTTACCAGGCAGGCAACCCATTTGCGTCTCAATACTAGCAGCCAAGGCATGAAAAAACTGTTGGTTAATTTCTTTGCTGTGCCTTGAATTATTTGTCAGAGCCACCCCTTTGAATAGCATAAGATCACCTGAGCCTCTTCTTCTGCCCTTGGTCCAGGTTGCTCTGCCATTGATTTTATGCACCTGCTGAGTGAGACTTACTTCGGCCTTAGGGAGTGTCATATTTCTGTCTTGAAGGGAGAGAGAAAATTCAGATAGCTCTTCTAAAACATCATACATGACTCCAAGATTCTGGACAAAGCTTGCATTAGAGAGGCGATGGGCTAAACCACTGAACATGCATCTCTGTTGAGCTTCTTTTAGGATCAACTGACGCATCAGAAAAGTGCTTGTGGGAGTGCTGGGTACTGTTGCCATACAGCTTTAATGGTCCTATAACTAGAGGCCACCCATCTAGTGCTGAGAATTCTCCCTATGTTCAGACACTGTACTGCAAGTTCCTCACAACATGCAGTAAGCTCACAGCGGTTTTTGGGGGAGGCATGATAGAAAAACACTTTACACTTTTTAAATTTTTATTTATAATTTCTTTTATTTAAGATTTTAGGTACACTTTGTCAAAGAAAAACTGGAAATCATTCATGCTCCTTCGCCGTCAATATTTTCAATATGCGCAAAACTGAATGTTGAAATAGCAGTAATACCATGTTCATTGATAAAATGACATAAGGGATGGAAGGGATGGGAAAGGGGGATGGCCGTTTTAGAAGGGGGATGATATTGACCGTTTTTATTTCAGGGGGGATGCCATCCCCCCTCAACTGGAGTACTGACTGTAATACAAACAGTTCAGTTTGTCAGGTACATGCAACACAGATTACAGTGTTGACATCTATCTGACATCTTGAGAAAATCCCATTTGCTGCAATAAAAATGATTGAAGTGAGATGAACAGACTTAAAACTTTATTTTATTAGATAAACATGTTGACAAAGTACAATATTAATATCGCAATACTCAGCATATCGCAATATATTTTGAATCGCAATACTATCGTATCGTGACTTAAGTATCGTGATAATATCGTATCGTGAGGCCTCTGGTGATTCCCACCCCTACTAAACACGTCATTTTTCGCCTGATAATCTAATCATCCTGAAATCAACGCTAGATCATCGTTATTATCCTTCCTCATGCAAGAATGAAAAGGGCCTCGTAGCGCGAGGCTCCCCCAGTCCCCCCCTGCACCCAACGGCACACAGCCACACACAGACAGCCGCGATCGCGGTAGAAAGAAATATCAGATCAACGCAATATTTTATATATAGAGTCCTTACCTGGTATCTGATGTAATTGTAGCCACCTGAATATGTCTGGCTATTATTCAGGGTGTCTAACGTTAATCTTTTGCATTTCCTGTGTTCACGAGGACGTTGTAACCAGTTGACCGCTCTTGATCATACCTACCCGGACATGGACACTTAACGTGCGGTTCTCTTTGATCACCCCTACCCCGACATTGACTATTAACTTGCTGCTCTTTGATTCTCCTTCTTCAAAACATTGACGTTTCATAGCGAGACAGGACTACAGGTGCCGGCAGGGGGCGGTGGTGGTCGCTGGGCAGGAAGGACATCAGGCGAAGAAGAATGGGTTCAACGCCAAGTCAGCAGAGAGGAACTTCCTCTTTGACGTTCTACACGGAGGAAGAAGGACGTCTAAAACGGGAGCACCAGCGAGTCAGCATGCGAGGAACAGACTCAGCTACAAAACGGGTTATCCTAGAAATACATGCGGTAGTTGAGTGTTTGATTAATGCGCCAGATGAACTCAGTTACACAACGGGTTATTCTAGAAATATCTGCAGTAGTTTAGCATTTGGTTAATGTGCCAGAGACACTGTGAATGAATCAACAGGCAAGCATCGCCGAAGACCAGGTGGTAGACATTGGCCACCTTGCGTTAGCTGTGTATAGGCGTCATAGCAGGAGGGTTCAACATAGCCCACAGTTTAGCTGTGTTTAGGCGAGTACCACAGTTTAGCACGCGCGCTGGCCCACCTCTTCAGCCCAGCAGAGGACGCCACTACACTGCACGCTTCTCCAGCCTCTCCAAGCCGTTGCCCAGCAGCACCTGCCCCAGCGTCTCTACTCCGCCCCGCTGGCTGTTATCGCGGGATCTCCGTCGGCCATCTTAGCACCCGGACTAGTGGTGCTGAGGTTGGGCCCGCCATCTTGGATAAGTACCAGCGGCGTTCTGAGTGTTGAAAAATGTTCGGTAGACAGTCCACTGTGTGGCGCAGGCTCTGTAAGAGTGAAGATAAACGGTGCTTTAAACGAACGCTGGAGAGCAGTGTATAGGGGCGCCCCAACCATTTCAAGCCGGCTTTAGATAGTGGGCCCACATTCCCATTTCTTTTAAGTGTAATAATAATGTGTGGTTCTTTATAAAATTCCCATTGAACTCCTTTACTCCTTACCTGGTTCTCCCCTACCGCGAAGCGGAGCAATAGATAACCCATAAAGGGAAGAGGTTCTTACTGTGTCTGTAATATAGTGTGAGAGCACTAGGTGCCAATTGTGGGAATAACTTTGGTCCTTGTGTATTGTAGAGCAAGAGCACTAGATGCCAGTGAGGAAATAGCTTTTCTAATTGAGTGATACTTGTTACCTTGAACCAGGTTATATAAAAGGAGATGTAAATGGAAACACTGTGTGTGAGTCTTTAATGTGCACTTTGCCTAACCCTTTTCTCTCCGGGTAATGCTCATTATTATTTAACCCTTTCCCCACCCCTGCCTATAGTTCATGGTTAAAGGTCTCTACAGGTCATTAAGGAAGGGTACTGCTTTGGGGAGCGAATACATCATCCATCTTACTGCCATCAGGTGTGGGAGGGCTCAGGAAGTATTGGGGAAGTGGGGGTGTGTGGGGAGCTACTGCTGATCGCCATGGAGGGCAAGAAGGACCAGAGTACCATCCCTAGGTCAGTGAATCCTAGGCCCCATCCGCTCCTGCTGCTCGACCTCCACTTTGACATTCCTGGCCTACAGTCGGGGATCCAGCTAGACTCAGCTCTGCTGTGTCCCGCTACCAGG
This sequence comes from Notolepis coatsorum, assembly GCF_963971535.1. Classification (NCBI taxonomy): domain Eukaryota; kingdom Metazoa; phylum Chordata; class Actinopteri; order Aulopiformes; family Paralepididae; genus Notolepis; species Notolepis coatsorum. The sequence goes on along the minus strand of NC_140179.1, from coordinate 13,630,178 downwards.
TGGCCATGTACAACCACTCCCATAAAGCAGGGATAATCCACCCTGCTACATAATGCAAAAGAAAGAATCCAATTATCTGATCGCCATTCCAAATACTGCTTGTGGAGGTCCGTCCCACATTACAGAACGTTACACCTGAACGGGCGGGTGGGGTTAGTGGCATGGTACATCATTGTAAAGGCCTGCCTCGTCTGAGTATTTAAACCCAGCCCGCACGGCTCAGATCGGCCCTGAAAAGAAACTACACCATTTCTAATAGAATGCAATACCTGCTAGAAGGCGTAGGCGGCGGTATTTGCCCTTTTGCAAGCTCAGACCCATTCCCAATGATAACATCAGGCTGGATGGATGAAAATGAATGGATATAGCTAATAAAAGAAATAACGACCAAAACCCGACTATAATCGTGATTGGCGCTGAACCGTTGGCGAGTTAACCCGACTATACTCGTGATTGGCGTTGAATGAGTTAATAGTCATGTTAATATTATATGTTTATTCAATGATATGTATTATTTATAATATGTATTTCTTTATTTGTACCACACAAGGTAAATTGACTAAGGTAACATAGAGGCCATTAAAAGCTGCCGACGGTGTAACCTATAATAGGATTACTGTCGTGTGACCATGGCCACATGTTCCGCCAACACAGCTGCCGTCTCCCGAGGGAGAAACAGTCAGCAAATTCAGATACGAGTTGCAACGACACGCTCGGGTTTGACCTCACGAGGAGGCAGGTAATGAGAGGGAAAGGATGCAGAAACGGAGAGCTAAACACGCTCCATCTGTCAAAAGTCTCTGCGCAGAAATAGCCACACATCTCGTTTGAAGGGCCTCTCCGATGAGCCCACTCTGAACTGATTGAGGCCTCCTGCCGTAAGACTGCTTCACAGAACGCTACGTGGAGACGGGGTCGTAAGTAACGGGGAGTAACGGTTGACATGTAAAGTTACTAAACAGGATAACTAATTCGTTATGGTGACTGAGAAAAAAACAATAATCAGATTGCAGATACTAGTTATACTAGCAAACTATTTGTGATTATTTTTTTGTATCACACAGTTAAAAATGTGTGATAAATAACATTTATTATTATTATTACTCTGAGGCATGTTTGAAAGAGGGAAAGGCGTTTATAGACCCTCATCATAAACTACCTGAAATAATGATAATCCATAGACAAGGATAATATTGACATTCAAATACAAATGTAAATTGGAATAAATGTTTTACTGTCCAATTCTGTACTTAAAGAGATAAAGTAACTGCAAAGGAATCAGGTTACATTACTGTGTTAGAGTAATCCATTTGATTAAGTTACTAATTGCAATTGTAAGCAGGTAATCAGTCATCTGTAACAGAATAGATTCAGAAATAACCTCCCCCCAAGGGAAAGCTGTGATTACACTATTTGAATGACAAATGGAGAAGCACCAAAGTAAGGAGTCAATCTCCACCAGAATAGCTTTGATTCAGATCAGATAATTGCCTCATGCCTCATTTCAATACAGATTGGTCGTGATCACTCTTCATTGCGTTTCACACACTAGATCCACTATTAACACTTTCAGTGCCACCAGGGGGTGCACGACTTAGTGCTTGAATGCCACCATCGGCGCCAATGTTAACATTAATATCGCCTAATCTATGTTTTAAATTATGGCTATGTGTCTAATCTGCCCGTCGCTTATCAAAGAATCATTTTCCAGTCAGTGTTGTCAAGGCAGATTGGTTTTTTATTGCTTCATTTCCGTTTGAGAGCATTTTGAAAAGCACCCGTTTTTAGGTGAAAAACAGCCCATTCTGTGATAATCGCCTTTTACTGGAATATTCCAGAACGTTGATATTTGTTGGCCTATTTATGAATCGTTTTCAAATAAACGCTAGATGATCAATAGTATACGTGCACGCGCGTTAGAGGTGCGTGCTGATAATAGCTGCTTTCATTTCCTTATGGATTTTACAGTGAAACAGCTGGAGCACATATCAGAAAAAAGCTTATCTTCATGAAAACGAGTCTGATTATCCTAACACTGATAACATAGATTCCTTACCTGACATCAGATGGTATCCAACTGGTATATTCCAATTCCTGATCACCATTCGAAAAAATCGATAAGTGTATAGAGCTAACGTGTATACAGTAGAACTCATGCTCGCCGCGGCTCAGAGGATCCAGAATTAACTCTGGTAACCCCGGCTGCATCACTGGACTGGAAAATGTGGACTGGAATATTTTTTTTCCCCCATCCATTTTCATTGAGTCCATTCCAAAAGGGTGATTTACCATCTGGGAGATGATATGGGGCGCTTTTTTCACATCTGATCGCTGGCGGCCCTTGGGTAGGCTAGGGTAGGCTCGCGTGATGCAATATGATTTCAGATCGCTAAAAAAAAATAATAATAATAATTCCGAGAAATCTCGTGAGTGGCTTTCAACGTAACTATCGTAAACACGAGATTAGCCGTGAGTGGCTCTCAAAGTGTTAAGTAGTCTGCAGAAAAAGCTATTGAGATTCAGGTCACTTCACTCAACAAGCTAATTTGAGAAGTGTTTTTTCCCCCCACTCTACTCCGCAGTGTGTGTGCCTTCAAATAGGCCCGCAATCATAGGTCCTCAGATGGGATGTAATGTGTGAAGAGCTTGAATATGATTGTCCAGAGTCGGGGGCTGTTGTGTAGAAAACCCTGAACATATGGTCCGAGTTACATTGAATTCCCAAATGATGAGTGAGGCCATGTAATGGAACGTTTCATCCAGCCGAGGTCTCAGTGTCTCCCAGAGAAGGCAACACGGTTAACAACTTTAACCCTTTCACTACCACACTACAGAAGGTTAAACCTTTCACTACCACACTACAGAAGGTTAACCCTTTCACTACCACACTACAGAAAGTTAATCTTTCACTACCACACTACAGAAGGTTAACCCTTTCACTACCACACTACCAGTGTTGGGACTAACGCTTTACAAAGTAACGCGTTACAGTAACGAAGTTACTTTTTGCCGTAACTAGTACTCTAACGCATTACTTTTTAAATTCAGTAACGCTGTTACCGTTACTAAATGGTTTGTTAGTTCGTTACTGCGTTCTTTTTATGTAGATTCATAGCGAGCGTCCTTATTTCGCCTGCGTTTGTTTTGTTTACTGTAGAGAGCGTCTATTTCTTTCCGTAGCCTCATTTCTGGTTTCCGCATTTCTGATTGGCCACTGACTGACGTTCTCTGACCAGAGAGCGTCAGTCAGTGGCCACTGGCCAATCAGAAATGCGGAAACCAGAAATGCGGCTACGGAAAGAAATAGACGCTCTCTATAGTAAACAACAGGAGGACGCTCGCTATGAATCTACATAAAAAGAACGCAGTAATGAACTAACAAACCATTTAGCAACTACTTGGAGAGATAATTAATATACAACATGGAAACGAGATAAAGAACATGTTTGATGGGCTGCTGGAGTCAGCTGGACTAACGTTACATCTCGACCACCGCAGACTTGGGTGAGTGCAATGTGTTCACTGAAACTCAAGTTGATCAACGGATTTTGACTGTACGAAATCTGCCAGGGAATCTCATAATACTAATCAAACAATATATAGTCCTTTCATGCACAATTGATATCCTAACTATTCTAACGTTGCAATGCTTTGATTGATATCTTAAACAACGTTGCAAGATGGTTAATGAAACGCTCCGGCGACATCAAGGCTGAATGAATGAATGAAAACTTTATTTAACAGATTGCAGAATGGGTACAATACAGTACGGCTCAATACATACAATTGTTAAGGGGATGCAGACCTGAGAAAGACGTTTGTCAATTGTTTCCATCAGGGTCCCCCATTTTCAATTCATATAGACATTTATGACATACACAACATACATGACATTTATGGCATAGGGACATATAGGTATTTAGTACTGATACATTTGTGACATAAACGGTATTCAAATATACAGTACTGTTACCCCTAGATCCTGACAGAGTATATATGATGGGGAGGGGACTGTACATTAGGAGGGGGTGGGTGGGTGGGAGAGAAATATACATACGGCGGGGAGGGAATATATACATGCGGTGGGGAGGAGACTGTCTATTAGGAGGTGGTGGGGGTTTTGGGCATTTACGGTGGCCAGTTTCGAATTGCAGCCTCCCGTAGGTGCTCTTTAAGAGCGGTTTTGAATGTGGGTAGTGATTCACATTCCTTTACAGCTTTGGGTAGGGCGTTCCACATTGTTGTGGCATAATTGCGAAACGTGTTTAGTCCCTTGTTTGAGCCGAATCTGGGTTTTACATGATTTGTTGAGCTTCCTCTGGTGTAGTGGTTGTGGTATTCACTGACCTTTGGGAAGTATTTTGACATGTACATGGGTACCCCGGTCGTATAGTGTATCTTGTAGACCAGGCCCATTGCAAGTTGCTGTTCCTTCAACCGGCGCACTTCTTATTATATCGACTCGGGACAACATTTGTTTGTGTCAGATTTGTGTTTGTATCTAGACCACATTGCTTAGCAGAGTTCAGTGATGTGAATGGAAACTGTCAAGTTGATCAACCGATTTTGAGTATCTGGGGCATGGGACTCGGGAGCAATCTTTTTTTTTCTTTTTTTTTTTAAATAACTAAATAGTTACTTTTCACAGTAACTCATTACTTTTGGGTGTAAGTAACTAGTAAAGTAACGAAGTTACTTTGAAATGAAGTAACTAGTAAAGTAACTGAGTTACTATTTTTCAGTAACTAGCACAACACTGCACACTACAGAAGGTTCTGTTTCATGCTAGCTGCCGCTCAGCGTCATATTGCATATATCTCGCTTCAGCGTATATACACTGAATAAATTTCAAAATGTACCTTTACGTGCCAGCATTCATCTGGCCACACCCCCATCCGCTTACCTACATAAGCAGGGGTGGTGCCACACACTCATCTCCTTCTCAAATTTCATCCACAAGCTACGTGCTGCTCACATGCCACTTGACGTGGAGAAAAATATTTACTCTGAGGAAAGGAAGAACAAGGAGATACGTTGACATCATATCTTTATTTTCTCTCTCACAATTTTTTCAAGAAAATACGGCGATATTGTCTTCGTCACTGGAGTGTCTGGAAGATGATGATAATTTTTTTTTTTGATCTTTTTCCCCCTCCATTTTCCTCCGATTTTCTCCCATCCCAATGTTAGTCGTATGCCAATTCCCAATCCCCTTCCTGGTCGCTGCGCACTTACCCCCCACAGTCAGATCATCTGGGAGAGTGGAGGCTATCACGTGCTTCCTCCGACACACGTCCAGCCAATCAACCGCTTCTTTTCACCTGGCAGCGCGGATTCTCACTGAGAGGGCGTAGCGTGTGGAAGGATCACACTATCCCACTCAGGTCCTATCCGCGCTTAGCAGGCGCCCCGACCGAACTGTAGGAGTCGCTGTTTACAACGACCCGGACCCACCCCGCCAGCTTCTCCCACCCTCTAATACAGCCAATTGTATTAGTGTGAACGGCCAGCCAAGCTGGTGACAACCCCGGAGCTGTGAGCTGGATTCGAACAGCTCCGGGGTTGGTGACGAACGCAATCTCCGCTACGCCACCTAACCGCCCTTAACGGTTCCCGGTCGCGGCTCACGGCGACGTGATGAAGTGACGTCATCAGTTTGTGCCTCTCTGTATCGAAAACTCGGCGTGGCATTATGACGTGTCCTTGAAACTACACGCTACTTTTTATTTGTCTTGATAAACCAATAAATGAATGAACCAGGATCATTTCAATTCGATGCTAAATAAACTTTTACGCACGCGTAAAATGTGCCAGATATAATTTTACATGCGTTACATTTTTATCAATATCTTGGTCATTTTTTGAGCTAGAATGAAACGGAAACGTTTGGGAGGAAGTGACGAAGGAGGCGGAAGTTTACTGCCAGAAAGCAAGAGTAGAAGAAGTCTCCATGTGCGCGAAAAATCTGTCCAAAAGATAATTTCTGTGGGACAACACTGTTTTTTTTAGTAGTTGTAGTTTATAGTTAGTAGTTCGACTTGTATAGCAGTAGTAGTAGTTGTAGTAGTAGCAGTAATAGTAGTAGTAGTAGTAGCAGTAGTAGTAGTTGTAGTAGCAGTAGTAGTAGTAGTAGTATTAGTAGACTTTAGTAGTAGTAGTTTGAGCTAACATGCGTCGAAGTCAGCGTGTTAGCAATGTGCCCATGTGGAGGTCCCTCTACGCTGGAGATCAGGACATGAGAGATCTATTAGGTGAGGATACAGATGAAGAAGTATCTTCAGATGGTTCTGATCATGATGACGACGTTGATGATCCATCGTTTGTTGGTGATGGTGACGAAAGGTCCACTGATCATGACGACAATGAAAGGTAAAGACACTTATTTTGGACTTTGATTGCTTTTGTTTTTGTCAAACTTGTTGGGAAAGGCAAAGAAAGGCTTTCACATGATAAGTGTACATGATGAATGTACATGATGAATGTACATGACAAGTGTACATGATAAGTGTACATGATGAATGTACATGACAAGTGTACATGCTAAGTGTACATGATGAATGTACATGACAAGTGTACATGCTAAGTGTAAATGCTAAGTGTACATGATGAATGTACATTACAAGTGTACATGATGAATGTAAATGACAAGTGTACATTATAAATGTACATGATGAATGTACATGACAAGTGTACATGATGAATGTAAATGACAAGTGTACATTATAAATGTACATGATAAGTGTACATGGTGAATGTACATGATAAGTGTACATGGTAAGTGTGCATCAAGAGATTCCTTGTTGAATGTTGAAAATAATGTGCTTTTTATTGTTTTCTACAGTGAGGAGGAGGAAGGAGCAGAAGGAGCAGAAGCTCTGCCTTCAACCAGTTCTGTGAGACATGGAAGGAGGGCAGACTTTGTACGCAATATATACAGAATGGAATATTGAGTGTATATACAGTGTGTGTGTGTGTGTTGTATGAGCAGTGTCTTATATGTACAATGTGTGTGCCATTTATGTGCAGACATGATGAGCAGCCTGCTCCAGTCCGACGCAGGACAACCCAGGCCAGGCCAAGACGTCCAGCCCAGGCAGGAGATCAGGCAGGAGATCAGACGCCCTGGAAGACCGACAGTGATCCTGATCCAGCCCCTCAGCCCCTCCGGTTCATGCCGTGCAGACCCCCAGGACCGCAGCTAGACCCCCATGCCACGTATACACAGGTAACACCTGTCAAAAGGCGTTACAGTTTGACAGGTGCAATATTTTTTTTGGATACGCCTCAGGCATCCTGCACTCTATATGACTGCACTCTAGTCATATGTGTACTGTATAATATCCCACAATTTAATTATTTAGTAATTTTTTACTTTTTTACTGTAAAACATTTTTTTTTTACTTTTTTTTTTTTTTTGGAAAAAAATTACTTTTACTGACTTTTTGTAAAAAAAAAAAAAAAATGCATGCTGGTGATAATTTCCAGTTGAGAATAAAAATTTCGTCTGTGTTTATTACCTGTGTATGGAGAAAATAATGCTTTGTAAATTGAATTCTGATCTGTTCTCTCTTGTTTATGTAAATATACTACCTGAGGGTGCATTTCCACTGTTTTATATCCTTGATTTGATATGTTTGCATTGGTTCATACTAAAAAGAACACATTTTCTCAATCCGATTTTGTGTTTTGTGTTGTACATTATGCAGTATACAGTATATACAGTATTATACAATATGAAAACTAACTGTCAGGTCATATATGTGAGGCTGTGCTGAAAAAAAAGATACAAAACATACCATGGTAAAACATTTTAAAACATTTTAAAATGGAAATTATACAATTTAAATCAAAATTAGCCAAAACATTGAAATATCCCAGGACCTGGAAGGGATTATTATTATTATTATCTACGCAAAACCTGCATGTGTGCGAGGGCTCTCGCATTATTATTATTATTACGGCGTGGGGGCAAAACCTGCGTGTGTGCGAGGGCTGCGTATTATTATTATTATTATCGCGGTTCATGCGCATGCGCGCGCTCATACCGGCGTAGGGGCGAAACTGGCCAATCGCTGGCCAATCAGAGCAACGTGGAAGGACAAGCCAGTTGCTCAAAGGATACACGCGTCCTAGGTACCTTCCTGCCAGTATTAGACTACTATGGAGACATCTTATACATGCATGCTCCTCCAGGGGGCAGCACTGAGCAAACTCGACTGACTGCCTACCACGGGGCTTTAAGGTTTATTACCAATCTCAAACCTCTGACACATCGCTGTAGACACATCCAGGTGCAGGGGACCTTGACCTTTGACCTGTGGCTGTTTGTCTCCTGTTCCCCACAACTGTTTCTATACACCTGCTTTTATACACCTGTTTTTATACACCTGTTGTATACACCTGTTTTTATTTTATCACGTTTTTATTATTATTACTGGTAGATATGATGTACTTGAATTTTTATCATGTGCTTATTTATTTTTTTATTCATGATGCGGGCATAATTGTGAACAACTGAGAAACTGTCTGTCTGTATATCTATTGTGTCAGCTATGAGATACCCTGAATTTCCCCTAGCGGGTGAATAAAGTATCTATCTATCTATCTATCTATCTATCTATCTATCTATCTATCTATCTATCTATCTATCTATCTAGGCTGGCCCTCTCTAAGTATTCGCAGGTTGAGTTATTGGTACCTTTTCATATATAAGGCCATACTGAGACAGCTCCCATCTTACCTGTGTTCTTTCATCACACTGCAGGAAAACAGCACTTTCCAGTTACGCTCACAAGAGAAGGTACTGCAGACGAACCCTCCTCTAGGACTCTGTACGGAGAAAAAGCCTTCCAGTTTTCTGCCCCTATGAGCTTAAGAAAAACATGGATCTGGAGGAGCTTATCTCAATACCATGTTTTAAAGCTAGGATAAAAACCATGGAGGAAGATGAACTAGTCTGTAGATGCTATGTTACGTAACAGGTCACACTAAATTAATCGTGCCTGCCTTCAATATACAACTCTGATGTGGTCCTCCTTTTTCTTTAAATGTTGTATACTGTGAATGTATGAAATTGTGATTTGTAATTGTCTTAATTGCTGTCTTCTTGGCCAGGTCTCTCCTGTAAAAGAGGTTTCTAACTTCAATGAGACTAACCTGGTTAAATAAAGTACAAATAAATCAAATAAAAAAGGAAGTATATATACACTGGCATGAGGAAGTCTAGAAGCCATGGCACAAGGAGGTATAGCAAACCTGGGTCAAGGAGTTCTAGAAACACTCAGATAGGTTCAAGTTCAAGTTCTTTAATAGTTGTCATACAGAAGTACAGAATACTTTCATACAAAATGCTTCTTACTGTTACGCTCCAGAGACTGTGCTAGACAAGATAGTATCAAATAACATAATAACATAATATAGCATGAATTTAGAAGAAGAAAATGAGGTCACAGTGTTCGGTATAGACATATGTACAATGTTCTGAGTTACCATATAATATACAATACACAATACTATGCAGTGTACTAATGTACAGTACTATCTAGTGCAAAGCAGAAATGGGATGAGGTACAATTTTAGGTACAATTTACAGTAAGGTGTACGAGTTGTAGTGCAATCCTTCATCCATAAATATAAAGTGTGGGGAGTGGGTGCTACAGTGTGTTTGTTTAAAGTGGGTGTGTGCTATAAGTGTGTGGAGTGGGTGCTACAGTGTGTTTGTTTAAAGTGAGTGTGTGCGTGTGGATGTGTGTGCTATGTGCGTTTGGTGGTTGTTGTTGTGTAGTGTTCATTCATTGTTCGTTTAGCAGCCTGATGGCCTGGGGATAGAAGCTTCTTCTGAGTCTTTCTGTGCTCGCCTTGAGACTCCTGTATCGCTTGCCTGACGGCAGCAGTTCAAAGAGGCAGTTGTTCGGGTGACTGGAGTCTTTAATGATTCTCTTAGCCTTGCCCTTGCAACGCTTGTAGTAAATGTTCTGGAGGGTGGGGAGCCCCCCTCCAATTGTGCGTTCGGCTGAACGTGTCACTCTTTGTAGTCTGCTTTGGTCTTGTGCAGTGCTATTCCCAAACCAGGAGGTGATGTTGCCGGTCAAGATGCTCTCTATTGTACATGAGTAGAAGTTCTTAAGGATCTTCTGGCTGACTTGGAACTTCCTTAGGCGCCTGAGGAAGTAGAGGCGTTGTCGTGCCTTCTTCACAACACTGTTAATGTGTGTGGTCCATGTCAAGTCCTCGGATATGTAGGCTCCGAGGTACTTAAAGCTGTTGACTCTCTCAACCGGTGCCCCGTCGATGCTGAGGGGGCTGTAGTCCTTGACCCCCGACCTCCTGAAGTCCACAATCATCTCCTTTGTTTTGCTGACGTTCAGGGAGAGGCTGTTTTCCTGGCACCATCCCGCCAGGACCTTGACCTCTTCCAGGTAGGCCCTCTCGTCGTTGGCAGATATCAGGCCCACCACCACTGTGTCGTCAGCAAATTTGACGATTGTATTGCTACTCCGCTGAGCCACACAGTCGTGTGTGTACAGGGAGTAGAGGAGGGGACTCAGAACACAGCCCTGGGGGGCCCCTATGTTGAGGGTGATGGATGAGGAGGTGCAGTTGCCTGCTCTCACCACCTGGGGTCTGCCAGTCAGGAAGTCCAAGACCCACTGGCAGAGGTCATAGCCCAAGCCCAGGTCCCTGAGCTTGGCTATGAGTATGGAGGGGACTATGGTATTGAATGCCGAGCTGTAGTCGATGAATAGCATTCTCACATAGTTCCCCTGCCTCTTGTCCAGGTGTGATGCTGCTGTGTGCAGCACATGGGATATGGCGTCCTCCGTGGACCTGTTGGGGCGGTATGCAAATTGCAGGGGGTCCATGTTGATGGGGAGGGAGGAGCAGATGTAGCCCTTTACTAGCTTCTCGAAGCACTTCATGGCTATGGAGGTGAGAGCTACAGGGCGGTAGTCGTTGAGGCAAGCAGGCTTGGATTTTTTGGGTACAGGGATAATAGTGGACTTCTTCAGGCAGGTGGGGATGACAGCCTGTTCTAAGGACAGGTTAAATATGTCAGTGAATACTGGGGCCAGTTGGTCGGCACAGACTTTTAGGACGCGGCCGGGGATGCCGTCTGGACCTGCTGCCTTCCTGATATTCACTTTTTTAAAGGTCCGCCTCACCTCATGCTCTGTTACCCTGAACACTGCGCCTCCATCAGCAGCCGACCCCCCCCCCCCCCCATTGCCGAGGCTTGTGAGCTGGTGTTGTTATTACCAGCATCAAACCTCGCATAGAAGGTATTGAGGTCATTTGCTAAGGAGATGTCACTAGGTAGGTATAATAATAATAATTCTACACAGCCATAATCCAAAACATTCTGTCTTTATCCATCACTGTATGGTACGGCAACACACCCAAACACACACTACATAGACTGGATAGGGTCATAAAAAGTGCATCCAAAATTATCAACTGCAAACTCCCTACACTGGACTCCATACACAAACACCATACCATCACATGCGCAAACAAAATCATCAGTGACCCTCTGCACCCAGCTCACTACCTATTCCAACGCCTCCCCTCTGGTAGGAGGTTCAGGTCACTGGGCAGTCGAACTGTGAGGTTCAACCAGTTTCTTCCCCACGGCCATACAGCTCAACTCTTCCTAATCTTCACCCCATGCTTGTTATGTTCTCTGGTTTTAGTTTTTTGTTACGTTGCACCTGATGTTTGTATTTTTTTCGTACTGTACTGTTCCGTTGTGTATTTTTTAGGTGGTGTATTTCTGTACTGTATTGTTCCGTTGTGTCTTTTCTGTGGTGTATTGTCGCAGCTACCACCTGCACCGTGTATGAATTCCACCGGCCTGGCCGTGTGGCAATAAAAGGAACTTGAACTTGAATTGGGTGTCGTCTACGTATAACATCGCCCGAGTTCACCGCATCATTGCACTTTGAAGGTCAGATGTTAAATCATTATAAATAAGATTTAAACCAAGCGAGTGTGTGACCCTGAATGACAACGTGATTCTCAAGCCGACTCAAAAGAATGGAGTGGTCGACAGGGTGAACGGCTGCACTGAGGATAAGAGCACAGCAGTTAAGTTGTAGGTCGTTTGTGACTTTAATAATAATAATAATAATACATCAGATTTATATAGCGCTTTTCCTAATGCTCAAAAACACTTTACAAAACAAACAATACAATACAGTTTTAGTAGAGAAAATAAAAAAATTATATAAAAAGGTCAGAGAGGAAGGAGTTCAAGGGTTGAATGCAAGGGTAAATAGGTGGGTTTTGAGGGCTTTTTTAAATGATGAGAGGGTGTCTGCATGACGGATATGGTTGGGCAGGGCGTTCCAGAGGGTGGGGGCAGCTGCAGTGAAGGCCCTGTCGCCCCCCAGGTCCGGAGCTTAGTCCTGAGGGGTTGGAGGAGGTTAGCATCTGCGGACCTGAGGCAGCGGGTTGGCGTGTGGTGGAGAAGGAGGTCAGAGAGGTAGGATGAGGCCAGGTTGTTGAGGGCTTTGTAGGTGATGAGTAGAATTTTTAACTGAATCCTGTATATGATGGGGAGCCAGTGGAGATCATGGAGGATGGGGGTGATGTGGTCGGAGCGGCGGGTGGAGGTGAGCATTCGAGCAGCAGAGTTTTGGACGTATTGTAGAGGATTTTGGTGGATGTGCCATACAGAACGCTGTTGCAGTAGTCACTAGCTTTAGTGAGCTTTAGTGTAATACTAGACTTCTGTCTGTTTGTGTGGAAATTCCCAAACTGAATAAATAATGTAGCTCTATACACAGAACTGCTTACAGGAGCTAGCTAGCTCAATTCCCTCGTGACAAGGGGCCAGGTGTTTTTTATTCAGTATCGACACAAATATTTCCCCTTCAAGATAGTGTACACCTGGGAAATGGAAATATGAAAGCGACAAGCTGACAGCATCCTTTTCGCTTAGAAACATAGGATGAATAGTACAGTATATGTCAATTTATTTTATTTTACCTTTATTTGACCAGGTAGTCAATTGAGATCAATTATCTCTTTTTCGAGCAAGACCTGGTCAAAATGGCAGCAAAACAAAAACAAACATACAAGACACAAACACAGACAAAAATGTTGAGATAAGAGACTGTGTAGGATTGTTAGTAACTGTCTAACTGTACATATGACTGTTTACACTAGTAACTGTTTACCTGTGTAGACCATTGTCTCCACCAGTGATTGCCTTGGTGCATATATATCTGTCCCCACTGGAGGGTGCTCTGGGCGTAGCCACCCAGTTATTCTACCTTAGGGCAACTATAAAAGGAAAGGTGCCCACCCCTTTCTTTCTCTCCTCCAACGTCTCTCAAAGAGAGAAGAGTGTTGTACAACTGCTGCTTATATGTGAATAAAAGAAGCCACGCCAGTTCAGGCACAAGATAGAAATCATGCCACATTATTGTCGCCCTAAAGTGAGTTCTGTTAACAGGTTATGGGCCCAGATAACGCCGGGGCGAAATAGTGGAGGTACTGTATCAAGCTTAGCTGAAGTTATAGGCTAGGATAGCACCGGGAGCACCGCGTGGCTAGTCGCTAGGCCGACCAGAGTAAAAGCTAAGCATACCATTAACGAAGAGGATGGAAGGCAAAAGAGAAGACAGGTGGCCGATATTCAACGGAAAAGCAGAGAACTGTGAGCTCTGGGGAGAGCGCATGCTGTGCTGCATGCACGGGGAGGGACTGAAGGAGACGGTCCTGGCGACCCCCACGGGAGAGCTGACGGCGGAGGGGCACCTGGCGGTACTGAGAGAGCATCTCATCGGGCGAGGAAGACCCAGAGTCGTGGCCATCTACATAGCTCTAACGGGCCTGAGGAGTGCCAGAGAAGCACCGAGCGACGGGCTAATGATGAGAGAACTACCGGAGCTGTAAAAACCATTCACACTCCTGATAACACACGGTTCAATGGACATTACGTTGGGACAGTTCAAGGCTAAGTTAAGGAACTTTGAGGCCTCAGAAGACACCCACCCAGCCGCCGCGGAGGAGGGGGAGAGGGTGCTAAAGGCTCGAGAGACGCCAAGAGAGAGAACCAGGACTATGACGGACCTGGCGTGTTGGCGATGCGGAGATAAAGGCCATCGGAGAAGCGAATGCACAAAGGCTGTCTGGTGTAGCTTCTGTAAATCCACAGGGCACACAGACAGAGCGTGCATAAAGAAACGCAACCAGAGCGCGCGATACGCGCATGGACAAGATGGCGGCCACAGGCGAGACGAAAGCCACAGACAAAATGGCGACTACAGGCGAGACAAAGGCCACGGACGGAATGGCAACTATGGACAAGATAATGGCTGTGGACAGGATGACGACAGCGGACACGATGGCGGCGATCGACGCGAGGCGAGGCGACGCTCGGAGGATAACGGGACAAGAAGACTGCGCTTTTGGAGCGCGGACGGCGGGCATCGCCGGACCGGCCCAGATGCAGCGGGCCCAGAGAAGGAGACTGATCGTGGACACGGGCGCGTCGTCCCATGTCATCAACGACAGGAGTCGGTTCAAGAACTTTGACGACACTTTCCATTCGGAGAGGCACTGCATGGAGCTGGCAGACAGTAGACGCATCTACTGATTGGCACAAGAGAGGGGAGACGCACAGGTGTGCCTCACGGACAGCAGGGGGCGCCGGCGTACGGTGACGCTAAAGAACGCTCTATATGTACCATCGTTCCCACAAGGACTATTCTCTGTAATAGCTGCTACTGCAAGCGGCGCCAAGGTATCCTTCGATAAAGGTAAACATTTTCTTGTAGAACCTGATGGTACCCGGTTTGACATAAAGATGTACCAGAGTATTTTATCTGAAAACGGAGTGTAATGACTACGACCAATGTAACAATAATGATGATGTGTATAGCGGAACGGCCAGTCACGATATTCAGACATGGCACGAGATTATGGGTCATTGTAATTACGAGGATTTACTGAAACTGCAAGTAGTGTCAGAGGGTATGCACATTGAGGGAGGGAAGCGTAGACCTGACAAAAATTGTGCAATGTGCAAAACGGGGACGTTTACCCAACCGAGATACAGAAATCCCACAGACAGAGTAGGGGTACCACTTGCACTAGTTGACATGGACCTAGTCGGCCCAGTAAGCAACGAGTCCATAGGAGGTTTTGGATATGTACAGTCTTTTACAGACGTGTGTACAGGGGCAGTGTTTGTTTACTTTATCAAAGAAAAGAGTGACATACTCCAGGCCACGGAAAGATTCCCGATTTGGATCAGTGTGTTATGTGTACCTGCAGGACAAGGGAAAACCCAAGTCCAAGGATGTTAAAGGATTTTTCATAGGACACGACAGAGGAAGTCCTGCTCTCCTAGTTTATCATCCCGGTAAAGGGATAGTGCTGAAACACATGCTAGTCAAGTTTGTCACGAAGGCAACCTGTGAGGGTGAGACACAGACAGAGGAGCCAGAGCTGGACTCCAGAACAAGGTGTGTAGAAATAGAAACACAACACCCCAGTGTACTCAGTACAGTTGCGCAGACAGACAGTCAGCAACCCCCAGAGGGCGATGACGAGAAGCACCTGAGGGTGACGTCAAGGAGGTACAGATGAAGCCGGGAAAAGTCCTGGAACCACTATTTGGGGACCGTTTGGCCATCGTTAACGGTAACAATGACCAGCAGGGGCGCTCTCATACAGCTGGTGACAACGGCCGGACGCGCCGGCTTTTTGTTCATTCATTGGAGGAGCTCCGCGCTGGACAAAGCTTGAGTTACATTCAGTTCGATTACAGCTGGTGACTTCATTCATAGGATGCTACAACGTCCTATGTCTACAGACTGCATGAATGAATGTTGCTGAATTAAAGAATGAATAAGTTAAACGTGTCAAGGGGCGGCTAGGTGGTGTAGTGGTCTAAGGCACTCGCCACCAGTGTGGAGACGCTAGGATTCGCGTGTTCGAATCCAGCTCTCCACATTGTTTTTCAGTTTGGCTGGTCGTCCGCAGTAATACACATTGGCCGTATTACGGGGAGGGAAAACTGAAGGGTGGGGATCGAACGTTGTGAACAAGCGACTCCTACAAGTCGGTTGGTGCGCCTGCGCAGTAGAATCAGGAAGTGTCGGGGGCAGCGTGAGCCTCCCACGCGTTACTCCTCGACACTGAGAGGTCGAGCTGCGCAGGTGAAAAGATGCGACTGCTGTTACCTCAAGTACCGGAGGGGACTTGTGCTATGTATGACTTAGTCCACATTGCAGCCGGCTTGTGGGAGGCAAGAAACAGCGTTCGTGACAGGGGAGGGTTGAATTGGATGATACGAAATTGGGATGGGAGAAAATATAGAAAAATGGGAGAAAAAGTGGATCAAAAAAAAAAAGTTAAACGTGTCAATTCAGCAGTCAAAGTGTATATATTAAAACATGAATGTTGCTGAATTAAAGAATGAATAAGTTAAACGTGTCAATTCAGCAGTCAAAGTGTATATATTAAAACGTGTCAAATCTAACTTCATTAGACGGCCGACGTACGGCTCTCTTGTCCATTCATTTCATCAGAAGAAAGCGTTAGTGTAATGCTTCTTGGTAACAATAAGTTTGTGTATGCAATGTTGCTGAATAAAATAATTAAACCGTTAAGACCTGTCGAATTAGCAGTCAATGTGTATATTTACACCCTGATGTAAACAAGACGAAAGCATTTTTTTTAATCTGTCACCATGGTACCATTCCTGTTTCGCAAACACTAACACTTTGCAAAAAGCTGGTTCGAATCTCGTTTTTTCTGGAGAGAATATCTGGAAAAAGGAATAACTATCTATCTAATAACACTTTAACCTATTGGTAAACTAACGTATTGATGATAATATACACATTATAACTGCTGTTGTGACATGGTTATGATGTACAATTTGAATACGTTTGAAAAATAAAACGATACTTTTGTCTGATTTGTGATGTCATTTGTGGTCCGCAGATGGACAGTATGGGAGGAATAGATAATAAAACGACATACAGTACATGTACAATAATGTATTTAGCCAAAACACGTTGGAAGAACACCATTTCATTTTATAAATGAATTATATATAAAAGGGGAAAAAACGAGATTCGAACCAGCTTTTTGCAAAGTGTTAGTGTTTGCGAAACGGCTGTACTATGGTGACAGATAAAAAATTAAAAGCTTACATGTTCCCTCGGTTGCGCACAGAACAGATGATTATTATGCATAAAAGTATTTTGACATGTACATGGGTACCTTAGTCGTATAGTGTATCTTGTAGACCAGGCCCATTGCAAGTTGCTGTAAAGTTTTCAATCAATCAATCAATCAATCAACCTTCTGTAGTGTGGTAGTGAAAGGTTAACCTTCTGTAGTGTGGTAGTGAAAGGTTAACCGTCTGTAGTGGTAGTGAAAGGTTAACCTTCTGTAGTGTGGTAGTGAAAGGTTAACCTTCTGTAGTGTGGTAGTGAAAGGGTTAACCGTCTGTAGTGTGGTAGTGAAAGGTTGACTGTCTATAGTGTGGTAGTGAAAGGGTTAACCTTCTGTAGTGTGGTAGTGAAAGGTTAACCTTCTGTAGTGTGGTAGTGAAAGGTTAACCGTCTGTAGTGTGGTAGTGAAAGGTTAACCGTCTGTAGTGTGGTAGTGAAAGGTTAACCTTCTGTAGTGTGGTAGTGAAAGGTTAACCTTCTGTAGTGTGGTAGTGAAAGGTTAACCTTCTGTAGTGTGGTAGTGAAAAGTTAGCCTTCTGTAGTGTGGTAGTGAAAGGTTAACCTTCTGTAGTGTGGTAGTTAAAGGGTTAACCGTCTGTAGTGTGGTAGTGAAAGGTTGACTGTCTATAGTGTGGTAGTGAAAGGGTTAACCTTCTGTAGTGTGGTAGTGAAAGGTTTAACCGTCTGTAGTGTGGTAGTGAAAGGGTTAACCGTCTGTAGTGTGGTAGTGAAAGTTTAACCTTCTGTAGTGTGTCCCCCCAGGGCTGTGTTCTGAGCCCCCTGCTGTACTCACTCTACACACACGATTGTGTGGCCAAGTTCAGCTCCAACTCCATAGTGTAAGATTCTGATCAAACTGGCCAGTATCACGTCTTCGTCTGTTTGGCCCTCCATCCAATTCCTCTGCGTTGTGTACTTTTAATGGTCCTGACGTCTCCGATACTGGTAGATAAGATCCTTATCTCCCCCGTTAGTGCAATCCATAAACCATAATAATTCGACACTCCGACACCGTGAAAAACCTTACAAGGAGAAGCGTGGTTTTATTTCTCTAAACAGAAACCTCAGCTCAGATGTTAACAGATTGTATTGTCCTTGAAGAGTCTATTTCTAATGATCTTTCGGTGTGTTCATCCAATAGTTGTCAGGCCTGTTCGTTAGCCTAAGACCATCCTCGTGTTAGCCGAAGCTACTGTAATGATGATGTGGCATTCTCCCTCCCCCCCCCCCCTCCGTGGTGGAGGAGGAAGAGTCTCTCCTCTGTGTGATCTCAGTCCTACTCGCTCTTGGTCAGATTCTGGTCTGAGTCAGATTCTAGTCTGCTCAACACCCGGAAACACCGTTCGATTTATAGATGTTCGTCGTCGCAACGACGGCCCCGCCTTCTGGTTGTCATGTGACGTGTTGTCATGACAACTGCATAACCTTTAACACTAATAAACTCACGTTTCATTAAGATGAACCTCTCTCCCTCCTGTCCTGGGAGACAGTACACTCTAATCTCAGATGTTCTTCTAAGGAATTCATAACAAAACCCTCGCTGACGCGGCCTGTGCCTGTGAAACCACTGGTTCCACCACCGTTCTATCACCGTCTCCTGCTTCCATGCACATTTCGATCTACCATTTTAGCTGTGGTCATCTCTCCCCAATCTATACATCACATACATTGAAAAAGCACCGTTTTCTCTCAATCCCCCCTTGATTCTTATCACCCCTCAGAATCATAAGACTACTTGGTTTTTCAATTAATTATACACAAAAATAGACTCATAACAATTAGGGCCCCGCCGTCTGCTGTTTTCCTTTTGTTTTCCATTACCCGCATCACACCCAAACCAGAAAGGATAAACAACGGTCATGGAGGAGAGAGAGAGAGAGAGACAGAGAAAAACACAGATTGCAACTTTTCAGACGACACACCTAAACCCTTCGGCCCCCCTATTCGGTACCCCACGTCCAAATCAGAGCGCTCCCTTCCCTCTCTTACAGTACACCTCCCATCTCGGGCCGGTCCCATCTTCTAGGGCAAGGGCCCCTTTCAGTGACGGCTCCTTTCCTGAGCTGGTCCCCCTCCCAGGGCGCGGTCCCCTAAGCAAAAATGTCCCCCCTGGTCTGCTACTGCTCAGTGTCTCTGGCTGTCCTCTCCACATCTGCTCCTCCACCGCCGCCGTCTCCTCTCTCTCGTCGTGGATCATCTGTGTACCAGGCTGCGGTGCCTGGCCCCTGCGGCTTCCTCCTCCTCCAGTCTGTCCTCCTGGTCATCTCCATCGCTGTCGGTGTCATTCCCCCCTTGAAAGCAGAAACACAACACCGGCAGTCGTCTGTCCATTCGACTTCCCTTGTTTTGCTATTAGTCTACCATGGCTTTGGGCCTGCAGCTCGTTCTCTATATATTTTTTTCCTCTGCAAGCCCCTATTTGTTCTCTATTAGTCCCCCACCTTCTCAACACCCATATCTAATCCTACAGGGCTGTTCCCTGTTTTGTTGTCTTCCGGCGTGACACCAGCAGCTAAACGATACCCACTCGGCGCTCTACGTTTGTCCCACGGGTGACCCCCAGCGCGCGCCAGTTCTTTCTGGTGACGTGTCCCCTCAAGACTCTGCCTATTTATTAGGTGTGAGAAGGCCCCACTGGAATTCAAACTTCCTCTTTATTCAATTATTAACCCATTCAAATAACTGCACCATCTTTCTGTGCAATTCTTATTTAATCTCATTAGATTCACTATTGAATCACTCCCCCACTCCGCCACTAGATGGTAGTACAGGCCTCTATCTAAATATTCCCCTATGGGTAATGAAAACTCCCCAGCACTACCCCCCCTCCGCCACTAGGTGGCGACCTACTCCTCCTCCATGGGGTTTTAGTTGACGTGTCACTTCCTGGTTCTTTATCTGTTGTTATCTCCTCGTGGTGCTCACGGCCATTTTGACTCGCTCATAATGGCTACTCTCTCACAAACAAAACGAACGCTGCCCCTCCTTCCAAGGCCTAAAAACACTGCTGTTTTCCTCTCTTTCCTATCCATTATCAGGGGACGCTTTCTCAGACTAATACTCTTGCCTGATCGGACATAATACACACTGGTACAATCTCCTTTCGACTTTCCTTCTGTTATGAAAACAGTCCCGCCATAACAATTTTTCGATCTGATTCAAGCGCCCCCCCCCCCCCCCCCCTTTCCTCATCTCGCATTTACCCTCCTTAAACCAAAACTGTGCAGCCTGCCTCATTTGCTTTTCATTCTCTGTAGATAACACCCTCGATTTTCACCATGGCTCTCTGCTCATATTATTACAGCTGGCATTCTCTCTGTCGAACTAGAAATGTTTACGTTTACGGATTCACTATCTGTTCGTTTTTATTTGGCTAAACGATCAAAACAACCGTGTGCACAGTGAACTCACATTTTTGATCGGAGCGCTGTTTCCCCTACAGCGCTGGTTCGCCTCCTGACCGCTCGACTCGCCGCTCTCTCCCAGGGCTGGCCGGCCTTGCTTCGATCATGATTCTCCCACACATTGATGACTGTTGTCCACTGTCGCCCCATTATTGAAAAAGTCTTTATCCGTTGTTCTTATCTCTTGCCATTCTCGGCACCAACAACCAACTGTTCCCGTTGTTTTAATCTCTTGCAAATCCGGGTCCCAACGGCATCAACTGTAAGATTCTGATCAAACTGGCCAGTATCACGTCTTCGTCTGTTTGGCCCTCCATCCAATTCCTCTGCGTTGTGTACTTTTAATGGTCCTGACGTCTCCGATACTGGTAGATAAGATCCTTATCTCCCCCGTTAGTGCAATCCATAAACCATAATAATTCGACACTCCGACACCGTGAAAAACCTTACAAGGAGAAGCGTGGTTTTATTTCTCTAAACAGAAACCTCAGCTCAGATGTTAACAGATTGTATTGTCCTTGAAGAGTCTATTTCTAATGATCTTTCGGTGTGTTCATCCAATAGTTGTCAGGCCTGTTCGTTAGCCTAAGACCATCCTCGTGTTAGCCGAAGCTACTGTAATGATGATGTGGCATTCTCCCTTCCCCCCCCCCCTCCGTGGTGGAGGAGGAAGAGTCTCTCCTCTGTGTGATCTCAGTCCTACTCGCTCTTGGTCAGATTCTGGTCTGAGTCAGATTCTAGTCTGCTCAACACCCGGAAACACTGTTCGACTTATAGATGTTCGTCGTCGCAACGACGGCCCCGCCTTCTGGTTGTCATGTGACGTGTTGTCATGACAACTGCATAACCTTTAACACTAATAAACTCACGTTTCATTAAGATGAACCTCTCTCCCTCCTGTCCTGGGAGACAGTACACTCTAATCTCAGATGTTCTTCTAAGGAATTCATAACAAAACCCTCGCTGACGCGGCCTGTGCCTGTGAAACCACTGGTTCCACCACCGTTCTATCACCGTCTCCTGCTTCCATGCACATTTCGATCTACCATTTTAGCTGTGGTCATCTCTCCCCAATCTATACATCACATACATTGAAAAATCACCGTTTTCTCTCAATAGTGAAGTTCGCAGACGACACGGTGGTGGTGGGGCTGATCTCGGACAACGACGAGAAGGCCTACCGGGAGGAGGTTGAGGTACTGGAACGCTGGTGCCAGGACAACAGCCTGCTCCTGAACATTGGTAAAACCAAGGAGCTGATCGTGGATTATAGGAGAGGACAGCAGGAGACACACACACCACTTAGGATTAACGGGGCTACCGTGGACAGGGTGAGCAGCTTTAAGTACCTGGGGGTCCACATCTCAGAGGATCTGACATGGTCAACACACATAGACACAGTAGTAAAGAAGGCGAAGCAGCGCCTCTACCACCTGAGACAGTTAAGGAAGTTCAGAGTATCGGGGAAGATACTCCAGTCCTTCTACTCAGGAGCTGTAAAGAGCATCTTGACCGGAAACATCACTGCCTGGTATGGAAACAGCACGGCACAGGACAAGAAGGCCCTACAGAGAGTGGTGCGCTCAGCCGAGCGTACCATGGGTATTGCACTACCTCCCCTGCAGGTTCTATACAACAAGAGGTGCAAATCCAGAGCCTGCAGAATAATGAAAGACCCCCACCACCCCAATAACAGCCTGTTCCAGCTGCTGAGGTCAGGCAGACGCCTGCGAACCCCAGCTACTAGGACAGAGAGGCTTAGGCTCAGCTTCTTCCCCCAGGCCATCAGAGCCTTGAACAATGAACATTGAGTGCCACAGAACACTGAACTATCCACACACAAGCACACATGAGCACACACACGACACGCACGCTGTGCACTAGCAGCCACTTTAACACTTTAACATGAGCGGGCACACACTCATGCCGCACTCACCCACACTTATTGCCAAAAGGAAAGGCCACTTTAAATTAGTATAGCAACAGTAACAGTGTATTGCACTACCAAAGCTACCTAGCATGTCCTATATGCTCTGTAAATAACTATGTACAGATACCGAGATGTCACACCATGTTACCTGTTACCTGTTATTGCACAATGTTGTTTTTTATTGGATTCTATTATATGTTGTACCACTGTATTGCACATCGTTGCGGGCAAGACCACCCGCATTTCATTGTATACTTGTATGCCGTGACAAATAAAACTCTTGACTTGACTGTGGTAGTGAAAGGTTAACTGTCTGTAGTGTGGTAGTGAAAGGGTTAACCTTCTGTAGTGTGGTAGTGAAAGGTTTAACCGTCTGTAGTGTGGTAGTGAAAGGGTTAACCGTCTGTAGTGTGGTAGTGAAAGTTTAACCTTCTGTAGTGTGGTAGTGAAAGTTTAACCTTCTGTAGTGTCGCCACCTATTGCTGCATACACCCCCTGTGCATTTATATGTAAATGTAGGGGGGGGTTGTATGCGAATGCAAATCAACACGGCCGTATGGTGAAGGCTGAGAAGTGGCTAGATCGCTCTTCTGCTTCCAAAGAAGAGCTCTCCTTCTGCAGTGAACAACTATAATCATTAAATAGTTATCTTACCAAGACACTAGCTACATTTTAAATGCATTTTAGATACTCACATTTTGGTGTGAATTTGGAGGCATACAGTATATGGGCCATGAATGAATAAATTAATGAAAACTTTATTAACAGATTGCAGAATGGGTACAATACAGTACGGCTCAATACACACAATTGTTAAGGGAATGCAGACCAGAGAAAGACGTTTGTCTTGTTTACATCAGGGTCCCCCATTTTACATTTAACCAATCAGTATCATAACATTTTAGTTTATAACTCAATATACTTAATTTTTTTACAAAACACCCAGTGTTTCGGTAGTGATTGCATAATACATAAAACATAATATTTAGCATAAAACCCCCAAAAGTGTACCTTATTGAAGAGAATATGTGTTCCATTCTTAAAGTTACACACTGATTTTCTGACTTTGGAACACATTTATTTCAAAATGATGGGTTTTAACTACTTATCATTCCATTTTTAAATAGATCATCACATATTCTTAGTAAATATCTATGTCTGAATACTTAATTGTTTTGTTAAATAGTTTTTCTAGTATTTCTAAATAATGTATAATGTATAAATAAAGTTATGTGGAATGACATAGGAAAAAAGTATTGAACACACTAACTGAAATTAATTCAATACTTAGTGGAGAAGCCTTTGTTTGTAATATAAAATAGTAAATTGTATAGTGGTGTACATAGGAATATCATTAGAATATTATTCTT
This sequence comes from Notolepis coatsorum, assembly GCF_963971535.1. NCBI lineage: Eukaryota > Metazoa > Chordata > Actinopteri > Aulopiformes > Paralepididae > Notolepis > Notolepis coatsorum. The sequence goes on along the minus strand of NC_140179.1, from coordinate 13,606,279 downwards.
TTGGTAACGTTTTATTTCTGACTACAGTACAGTATGTATTGTATCATAATCATATGATTATATTAATAAATACTACTACCTACTATGCTGCTATGTCTATACTACTATCTACTACTACAGTATGTATCACAAACAGTACTGTATTTGCAAATCTGGTATGTCATAAATGTATAGATGTAGCAGTACTGTCTATCTGTATGTCGTCATATATGTTATGATGAATTGAAAATACAAGGCATTTATCTATGTTAAAAAATGCACAGTATGTTTATATTTTTAAGTGAATAGGCAATTGCACACACAAGGGTGAATTTTTTTTTCTTTCTCAAATACAAGGCATTTTTCTGTGTATGTTAAAAAAATGCGGGTGCCGGCCAGAAATCCGGAAAATGACTGTGGATTGCCAGCTATATTTAACATGGATAAGTTCCCCTTCTTTGCAGGGCTATAACTTTTTAAATCATATTGCTAGATTGCCATTATTAGGGCCCATTCAAAGTCCTATATGTATTGTTCAGGGTGAAGCAACGTTAAACTTTTTCATTCACATATTCATACTAAAGTATGGTCTAATGCAGGGGTGGGCAACTTTGTATATGGTGAGGGCCACAAAATGTCCACAATCAATCTGGGGGGCCGCATTGTTTATCGGCAGTCCCGCCAGTAGTACCCCATCACTCAAATAGCCCTAATAGTCACAAGGTATATAAACAATTATAATTTGTTGTAACTTTGTTTTTATTCCATTTCAAATGCATTTAGTAATGCAATTTCAACTTTATGAATTTATAAACAGCTGAATTTAAAAGTATTGCTGTGTAACCCCAAATATATACAAAAATTATCAATTATAATTAAGGCTTCTAATAAAATAAATGTATGAACTTAAAGCCCACTGCTCAACAAACACAAAGCAGCATTCCTGCTGCATTTCACTACAACAGTAAATCAAAAGTGCAATAATAAATGATTTTGTTAAATGTATAAACTTTTATCCTGCTACTAAACAAAACATTATAACACTGAAATGCATGTTATGGATATGAAGCACTCAGGAATGTTTTGTTTAGTAGCAGGATAAAAGTGTATACATTTAACAAAATCATTTATTATTGCACTTTTGATTTACTGTTGTAGTGAAATGCAGCAGGAATGCTGCTTTGTGTTTGTGTTATTAGTGTTATCTGAACACTACAAAAGTAAACAAGTAAAGTGCAAGTAAAGTAAAGTGCAATACTACATGCCTCCCATTGACCCTTTATCAAACTGGCATGACATTCACCCTCGCCCCACAGTGGGTCAATAATGGTTATAATAATAATAATAATAATAATAATAATAATGGTCCCCTCTCTACACCTCTCCATCATCTCCCCCCCTCTCTACATCTCTTCATCATCTCTTCCCCCCTCTCTACACCTCTTCATCATCTCCTTCCCCCCCTCTACACCTCTTCATCATCTCCTCCTCCCCCCTGTCTTTAATGAGACACTTGTGGTCTCTCCATTTGGCGCACAATAGCAGGAATGTCAACTTCAATGTTTGTGCATGCAATCTGCATCAGATGAAATAATGTTTCATCCGACAGCCTGTTTCTCTACTTTGACTTGATGTGCTTCATGTTTGAGAAATTGCTCTCACATATGTATGTGCTCCCAAACATACTGGCCATAGAGAGGGCAAAGTCCCTGAGGAGTGGGAAGCGGGGCTCAGGTAGCAGTTTCCAAAACGAAATTCCCCTCTCATTTCTCTTTGCTTGAAAAAAAGGATCTGACTGTAGCTCGCACAGTTCAAGCTGCAACGGTGGGGGCTGCTCTGACACCGTAGCGGTGAGGGGGCCGGCAAACAGCGCTATCCGTGACTGCATGCCGTTGAAATCTTCAAACCGATCATTGAATTGCATTTGCAGTGTTTCAATGTCGCTCCTGTACTTTCCGACGGCTCAGCCATCGGATTTCTGTGTGTAGCTGCAAGTCGCCATAATCAGTGTCCATCTCTTCCAAAAAGGAGACAAACTTTCTATGGTTTAGTGACCTGTTGCCTCCACGAATTAGATTGGTAACCTTGGTAACCAAATCCATAACATGGCTGTAGTAGTCAAGCTTCTTGGCACAGAGAGCCTCCTATATCAGATAAAAAAAAAGAAAAACGATTTAACGACTCTCGCATATAATTTGACTACACTCGACTCGCATTGGTCATTATAGTGACCCACAATAGATGGAAATTATGTTAGCGAACTTACCTGATGTATAATGCAGTGCAGCATTGGACACTCAACGCCACTCTGCCTTAGAAGCCCGGCGAATCCTGTGCGTTTTCCTTTCATTGCCGGTGCTCCATCGGTAACAACAGCCGACAGTTTATCCAAACCCCCATATTGCTGCACGGCACTTTCAACAGCGTTTCATATGTCCACACTAGGGCTGACCCCTATTAGTCAAATAGTCGACTAATCGATCGAAAGGAGCCATAGTCGACTGCCAACTCTTCTTAGTCGAATACAATACAAAAAAATAAAAAAATATTATAATTGAATTTTTTTTTTATATTGGCCTGGGGCCGCATGGAACGTCGGTGAGGGCCGCATGCGGCCCGCGGGCCGCCAGTTGCCCCTCCCTGGTCTAATGTATAAGTATGTTTTCATCTCTTTCTGCAGCTTTCTCCAGAACGTGATATATAGCCCCAAATGCATTATATTGATGATGCAATACAGTTTTATGGCAATCGGCGCGATATAAAAAATTCCAACTAGACGTACTTCTAGAAGTTACTACACGTCATCTGATGTTGACCGGATGGGCTAGGGGGCGTTTATAATTCCGTGGGCAGCGTTATACCAATCATCTAATGTGGGTCAAATGTTGATCATAGCAGTTAGTATCGAAGACGGTAATTTTACACGCTAAAACTCACCCCAGTCTCCTCGCGCCGTTGGGCGATCAGCGTAGAGTAGAAATTTTACCATTATGGGATGTCGATTTACCCGGTCCATTTCCAGGTTGTATAATGGTATATACGTCCAAATCATGTTGTTTATCGAGTTATTGGCAATGGATCGCTATGTATTGTGACGAGCCAGAGTGCCGGGAGCCAAACAGAGTGCCCGGAAGTAATATGGTTAAACAGCACATCGCCCAGAGCACTTCCTGTTTGGCGATTGCGCCGATCGGCCACCAGATGGCGCTCCTGAACCGCCAGAGAGCTCAGTGGGTCCTCCTGGTGGATCTCAGGCCAGCGGAGGGGAAATATGAATCCGATCACAGATTTTTGAAATATTGATATTAAAGACGCTGTAAAGCGTCTTTCGGCAACTTGAGCATGGCCGGGAAGGACGCTGTAACACGTCTTCTGGCAGTTAAAGTGTTAGCTATCTCTTGGTTAATACAAACCTACAGCAAATGCATATTTGACTAATTACAATTTATAAAATTGTTGCACTGTTTCTCGATACCAGCATTTACAACGGCTTTTGATATTACTGTAAATCATTTGACATCTATTGCTGACTGTTCATACATTTGTTACAATAAAGATGCAAATAATTGTTATCTCTTGTCCAATCAGAATAATTTTTTTTATTACAAAACATTGAGATATCAAACAGAAAAATAAACAGCCTTAACCCTTTGATGCACAACATATGTCCACATCTTATTTTACTCACAATAATCCAAACCGGAAGTGGTACATAGTACCAAAACAACCCACAACAGTGTAAATAGCAGAACATACATGAGAATGAATGGCTTCAGTTTCCCTCATGAATATTTGTCATGGAACTTTAGATCAGTTCAACTGACAGTATGGTATGGTATGAATATTTTGCAACAACAAGAACAAATGCTACTAATTGTGCGAAATGGGCACACAGTGCATCTCTGATGTGGCGACCATGGTTGGCCTGATAGGGGTTCTCTGGCTCGCCAGCCTGTCCATCATCTTCAGGATCCTCGTCTACCCATTGTTCATTGTGAATTTCACAAAAGTTGTGTAGAACACAACATGCTCTGATGATGTGGCTGACCGGGAAAATGTGTGCATCACATCTTTTGAGGAGACATCTCCATCTACTCTTTAGACGTCCGAAGGCCCTCTCAACAGTCATTCGTGCCTGACTGAGTCGATGGTTGAACTGAGTTTCAGCTGGTGTTACACCTCTGCCCTCTTGAAATGGCTTCAGCAGCCAAGGCAGAAGTGGGTATGCGGCATCGCCGAGAATGACCAGGGGCACATCCACACCTTCAAATCTCTCAGTCCAGCCCTGAAACAACGTGCCATTCTGGCCTCGATGATATAGAGAGGAGTTGGCCAAAACTCTGGCATCATGGACTTTACCTGGCCAGCCAACATTGATGTCCCAGAATTTCATTTTGTGGTCCACTACACCCTGCATCAGGACCGAGTAGAATCCTTTCCTGTTGTAGTAATCTGCAGGGTCATCAGCTGGTGCCAGGATGCCAATGTGGGTCCCGTCTATTGCCCCTGCAACCTGGGGGAACCCCCATTTATGTCTGTAGCCCTGGACGATCACCCTTAGCTCCGCATCAGATGTATGTATGTATGTATGTCTTGATGTATTGACGTCACATGACCTGGTTTATGGCTGTCACAACCTCTTGGTAGTTAAAGGTTAACCGTCTGTAGTGAGGTAGTGAAAGGTTAACCATCTGTAGTGTGGTAGTGAAAGGGTTACCCTTATGTAGTATGGTAGTGAAAGGGTTAACCTTCTGTAGTGTGGTAGTGAAAGGTTAACCTTCTGTAGTGTGGTAGTGAAAGGTTAACCGTCTGTAGTGTGGTAGTGAAAGGTTAACCGTATGTAGTATGGTACTGAAAGGTTAACCTTCTGTAGTGTGGTAGTGAAAGGGTTAACCTTCTGTAGTGTGGTAGTGAAAGGTTAACCTTCTGTAGTGTGGTAGTGAAGGGTTAACCTTCTGTAGTGTGGTAGTGAAAGGTTAACCTTCTGTAGTGTGGTAGTGAAGGGTTAACCTTCTGTAGTGTGGTAGTGAAAGGGTCAATGTCTTAGAAATGCTGGACATGTTGTGAGGTGACAGCCTGCAGACAGGCCACCCACCTGGTGAATCACTGAAATGTGAGAGTTGTTTTTCTCAAAGTGCGTCGGTAGCTGGTATTCTGGCGGGTCAAACTGGGTCACAGGATGTCACACAGGTGCAGGAAGGACACACTTTTCATCCTGAAGTTGAGTTGCCAGTCTCTGTTGTTCCAGTTGTCACTGATATGTTGCCACCAACTACAGGGACGTGGAATGGTCCACATGCTCCTGTAAAGATAAAGTACATAGTATCATTGAACTGTTTGTTTATTAATTGATTATTCAATGTGTAAATGTTTATAGTGGACATATTTTAATTAAACGTATATTATATACTCTATATTTCTAAATTGCACTGAATGTTTGTGCAGTTCTCTTTCTTCCAGCATGACTGTCTGTAAAAAAAATTGTATAGGCAATGAATAAAGATAATTTGATTGATTGAAAACTTTATTAACAGATTGTAGAATGGGTACAGTACAGTACAGCTCAATACACACAATTGTTAAGGGGATGCAGACCAGAGAAAGACTTTCGTCTTGTTTACATCAGGGTCCCCCATTTTCAATTCATAATAGTTGCTATATGACAAATGATATATGACAAATATATCAACAAAATAATAATAATTTTGTGTCTTATTACTGGATCTTGTAAACAAGTCACAGTATAATTGTAATGTCATGCTTTTCTAGTGTTTTACCTAGGCTATACTCTATCACTGCACAGAAATGAGTCATTTTCTTTTGAAAGTGGTCATCAATGGTTACAGGCAGCCATACTGAAAGAAGTATAATGACACAAACATTCCATGCAATCTGTTAAATAAAGTTCTTTCATTCATTCATTCATTATTTCCATCGTTGTTCCTGGTGTAAACGTTACGTTACCTCGTTCGTCGTCTGTGTAATAACAAAGCCAACACATCGTAGTCCTCCATCGTAGTTTCAATGCATAATCCAGTTGCATTCCAGATCCACCCTGTTGTTGACATGTCCTTAATTCTTTGAAAACATAACGTTACTGAAATGAATAAGGAATGCAATGTTCGCTAGCTTACCAACGTACAGTATTTTCAATCAACTGTACTGTAGCTCAGTACTGAGGCGGAAGTGACAATTTTTTTAAGTAAAAGAAAACAGCTTTTTGCGCGACGGATAAATGCAATTTCACGGAGAGAATATGTCTGGTGGCCATATAATACTGTATTATAGCTTACTTGAATGAACAATCTCCCTCCCCACTTTACCAGCGTATTTTAAATTCACAATAAAGTCTCTCTGTCTCGCGCCGTCCCAACATTGACAGTGGCTCGTCTGTTATTGACACAAAGGCACAGTGATGAATGAGGAAGTCAATAGACCGCCGCCGGTCGACTTTGCGCCTCCTGGCGGGCATTAAACAGAACAGCAGCCTGGGTTCCTAATGAATTCCAATGACGTGACATCACCATGCGCCCCTCGCGGCAAAGTGTCCATGAAAACTAAAGGCTTCATCTGTATTCCACAAGGGAACACAGACCCCCAGAACGTCTGACAGGCTATGCCAGGGAAGGAAGTGACGAGGAGGAAAATACACCTATCCCCATTGAGCACTACTACAGGGTAGTCAGTGGGGTAAACCCAACCTTTAAAGAGGCCACAATGTTCCCCCGAAGAGGGCATGCATACAGTGGGAGGGAAAATGGATGTATCCAACCAAGTTACTAGAGGGCAGGCAGTCAGTGGGAGGGAGATGGGGGTATCCAATCCAGGAAGGTATTGAAGACCACGGTAAATACAAAGTATGGTTCATAGGAAATTGATTGAATGCTGAAGAATTGAGCCATATATTTGGTCCCATGTTTAAGTACAGAGGTGGATGAGTTACCAGGTTTAAAATGCTGAAATGGATCATATGTTTAACCCCATGTTTAAGTACAAAGGTGGGTGGCTTACAATGTTAAAGTACAGAGGTGATCTATGTTTAAAAATACAGAAGAGGAGGATTTGATCATCGCTCCAGACCACAAAAGAAAGACCTAGGCAGGTTAAACCATTTTATAGGTATGGACTTCGGACAGTCTGTCAACTGTGTAAAAAAGATCCCAGAAGAGATATGGGGAAGAAGGTCCTGAGATGTTTTGACTGAAGTAAGAAATGTATAGATAAACTGTGGGTAACTTCATCCTGTTGGACAGCCTGTACTCGCCCTGACCTATGTTCTGTAGTGAGTAAGAATGTCATAGTATTCTTTTTGTTGATCCCACAGAGAATCATTGAACTACGTAAAAAATATGTTTTTCGTTATCCCAGAGGTGCTGCAGACGGACAGCGATTTTTTTAGAAAAGACAGCAAAGGCTTAAAGGCTTAGAGCCTACAGGGATACTATCAGCCTGTGAAGCTGAATATATATCTCTAGCTATGACAATGAAAATGACACCGGTTTACTGTCCAACGGACAACAGAGTAATAGATACTATGAGGGAACCTGTTTTCAAATTAAAACTGATGTGATTTGCAAGGGTTGTTTAATGTGAAGGTATTGAATGTCATACCCTATGGATGCTTTTGAGTTTATATATATATTATTTCCTTTGTTAAAATGTTTTTCCAAGAAGTCAGCCGGTATACTAAAAACTGGGAGTGTTGAGATAAGAGACTCTGTATAGGATTGTTAGTAACTGTCTAACTGTATATATGACTGTTTACACTAGTAACTATTTACCTGTGTAGACCATTGTCTCCACCAGTGATTGCCTTGGTGCATATATATCTGTCCCCACTGGAGGGCGCTCTGGGCGTAGCCACCCAGTTATTCTACCTTAGGGCAACTATAAAGGGAAAGGTGCCCACCCCTTTCTTTCTCTCCTCCAACGTCTCTCAAAGAGAGAAGAGTGTTGTACAACTGCTGCTTATATGTGAATAAAAGAAGCCACGCCAGTTCAGGCACAAGATAGAAATCATGCCTCTTGACCACATTATTGTCGCCCTAAAGTGAGTTCTGTTAACAAAAAACATACAAGGCAAAGTGGGGCAAGGGGATACATTTGAGCTGCAGCAACCAAGATTAAATGGGATTGTGGGGAGATTGGAGGGTAGGGTAAAAAAGGTAGGGTAAAAAAGGAGGGAAGGTGAGGCTTTGCAGGTTGCTGGGGAGAGAAGGTCAAGTTAATAAATATAAATATAACACCACATCATACAGTTATCCCATCTCATTCTTTAAAATGTCCGTAATTTGAACTTTAAAATCAGATATGTTAACCCTTTAATCGCCAATGACGCCGTAACACGTCATTCTCCGCCATGCGTAATCTGCCAATGATGCCGTAACACGTCATTGAGATCAATATTTCAAAAATCTGTGATGGCAATCACATTTCACCCGTGGAGTCTTGAGATCCCCTGTTGATCTCCTCTCAACTCTCCAACGGTTCAAGAGCGCCATCTGGTGGCCGATCGGCGGATCGCCCAAACAGGAAATGAGCAGCAGGAACTGGTGCTCATCCATATTCGGTCCGGCCACTCGGGACTCGAGCTCGACACAATGGATAGCGATCCGTTGCCAATAACTCGATAAACAACATGATTTGGACGTATAATACTATTATACAACCTGGAAATGGATAGCATATTTCAACATCCCATAATAGCATTCTTTTTGCACCACGCTCATCGCCCAACGGCCCGAGGAGACTGGGGTAAGTTTCAGCGTTTATTATTACCGTGTTCGATACAAACTGCTCTGATGATCACCCACACTACATGAATCATCTAACGTTGGCCACGGAATTATAAACGACCCCCCCCCCCCCCATCCGGTCAACATCAGATGATGAGTAGTAACTTCTAGAAGCACGTACATTTGAATTTTTTTATCTGGCGCCGATCGCTATCAAACTGTATTTGATCATCAATATAATGCATTTAGGGCTATAAATCACGTTCTGCAGAATGCTGCAGAAAACGATAAAAACATATTTATACTTTAGACCGTATTTTAGTATGAATATGTGAATGAAAAAGTAGAACGTTGCTACATCCTAAACGATAGATAATTGACGTTGAATGGGCCATAGTAATGTCAATTTAGCAATACAATTAAAAAAAGTTATAGCCCTGCAAAGAAGGGGAACTTCTCCATAGACAAATAGAGCTGGCAGAGGATGGTATAAGGATGTACATAAGCGTGGCAGAGAAAGGGTTAATGAGGGCCTGCAGTTTCAGTTTTTTTTTCAAGTCCATTCCAGGCAGAGGGAGCAGAGAACATGAAGGCCCTTTTCCCAAACTCTGTGCACGTTCTGGGTACTGAGGCATATAAATAGTCCTGTGATCGTAAGTTGTAAGATGGGTTTGATGTGATGGTCAATACATAACATGGTCAACATGGTCATAAAGCAATGACATAATGTACTCCTCCTTTCTATATTTCTAGATCTGAAAACAGACTGATGATGGCTTCAAGTGGAAGCCATACTTATAACTTGACTGGTATTCAAGTGTAAGTGCTCTGGTTAGATAATACAGGGTAACGATAGCAACAAACATGGACACTGTGAGTGTTTTTTTTTTGTATGTTGGTATTGTTTACTAAACATACAACTAACTATATAACTAAATTATAAAGATTATGTGAAGTATTAATGAAATATATAATTTTCTAACTGCCATGCTCTCCGTAATTTGTATTTAATTTGTCAGGAAACACTGCAACTCGGAAACCAGAAATCAGGTACCATCAATATTTCCTAATTTCGCACTCGTAATTTCATAATTATGACTTCCAGGAGCCGTTCATGTGCTGGTACAGTAATTCATAAATAGGGTATTTCCGACATAGCTAGGCTAGCTGCTCCCTACTGCCTCCAGTCCTTGTGCTAAGCTAGGCTAGCTGCTCCCTACCGCCTCCAGTCCTTGTGCTAAGCTAGGCTAGCTGCTCCCTACCGCCTCCAGTCCTTGTGCTAAGCTAGGCTAGCTGCTCCCTACTGCCTCCAGTCCTTGTGCTGGGCTAGCTGCTCCCTACCGCCTCCAGTCCTTGTGCTAAGCTAGGCTAGCTGCTCCCTACTGCCTCCAGTCCTTGTGCTAAGCTAGCTGTTCCCTACTGCCTCCAGTCCTTGTGCTAAGCTAGGCTAGCTGCTCCCTACTGCCTCCAGTCCTTGTGCTAGGCTAGCTGCTCCCTACTGCCTCCAGTCCTTGTGCTAAGATAGGCTAGCTGTTCCCTACTGCCTCCAGTCCTTGTGCTAAGATAGGCTAGCTGCTCCCTACTGCCTCCAGTCCTTGTGCTAAGCTAGGCTAGCTGCTCCCTACTGCCTCCAGTCCTTGTGCTAAGCTAGGCTAGCTGCTCCCTACCGCCTCCAGTCCTTGTGCTAAGCTAGGCTAGCTGCTCCCTACCACCTCCAGTCCTTGTGCTAAGCTAGGCTAGCTGCTCCCTACCACCTCCAGTCCTTGTGCTAAGCTAGCTGCTCCCTACTGCTTCCCGTCCTTGTGCTAAGCTAGGCTAGCTGTTCCCTACTGCCTCCAGTCATCGTGCTAAGCTAGGCTAGCTGTTCCCTACTGCCTCCAGTCATCGTGCTAAGCTAGGCTAGCATGCACCTGGATCTCTCTCTGGGGCTATCTTCTCGACAATCTTCTCTGATTCTGGGGAATGTGGCAAATACATGTATATGTATGATGCCTCTGTCTCCGCCAGATTATGTTATCCACGCCTTGGGTATTGGCATTAGGCATGTATTGGTGTAATTAGTGAAGGTTAAGGTAATTGTTGAAGGTTGAGGCAATTTGTGGAGGCAATTTGTGGAGGCAATGTGTCCAATATTGGCCTATAAGTAAATGGGTGTGTGCGTGCGTGCGTGTGTGTGTGAAGGTGAGCTGTTGTCATAATCTGAACACTCTGAACAATCCTCTGCCACCCCCTGGTGGTCTGTTCGCGGTACTACAGGTGCTACAGCACATTGATGTCCCCACACACACAAAGGGCCACACGCTCGACCTGGTCATCACAAACTCCACCCCCATCAACAACCTGCTAGTCTACGATCTGGGGGTATCTGACCACAAGACCATCTTAATGGAGCTGTCTTTCCAGTCTCCACTCAACAAGCCCAAGCGCCAAATCCGTTTCAGGAACCTCAAAAATATCAACCCGGACACTATGACCCTGGACCTCCAGCTTTTCTCCTCTGTCAACTTCTCATCAGCAACTGAGTCAGTGGACTTCTACAATAAATCCCTGAACAGTCTTCTGGATCTCCATGCCCCTGTCAAATCCAAAACAGTCACCTTCGTACGCTCAGCCCCCTGGTACACCAGCGAGCTGCGGAGTATGAAGACTGCTGGGCGTGTCCTTGAGCGGCGACTCAAGGTCTCAGGACTCACTGTACACAAATTGGCCTACCGTGAACACCAGAAGGCCTACTCAAAATCCCTCAGTCTGGCACGGTCCCAGTACTACTCCTCCATCATAAATGACAGTCCTGGAAACTCCAAGCAACTATTCTCCACCATCAACCACCTCCTCAAACCCCAAATATCACCTCACTCTGACTCTTCTGAGGAACAGTGTAGCAACTTTGCCACCTTCTTCAGGATCAAAGTTGACACCATCCGCTCCCTCCTCTCTAGCCCCTCTGCCCCTCCAGTCCAAACAGTTGAACCACAGCCGGCGACTACTCAACCTCTCTGCTGCTTTTCAATCATCACACAGCGAGAGGTTGAGGAAATCGTCAGGAAAATGAAGCCTTCCACTTGTATCCTGGACCCCTTTCCCTCAGCCCTGGTGAAATACAATATTGTCGCTATGCAGTGATGTACCCGAACGCGTTCAATGAACGATCGTTCATGAACGCGTTCGTATTTTGGGCGAACGTGAACTGAACGTACTGATTATCCGTTAAATGAACGTTATTGAGAACGCGTTCATTATCAGCGCTGTATAACGGCGTTCAAACGTGCGTTCATTCTCAGCACTCTATTATAACGGCGTTCAAAGATGTGCCAGATTTCATATGCATTTCAGCCGAAAACCCAGTTAAAACACACTGTAAACAGGCTTCAAATGTATGCGGAAAAAAACCACCCGATCTGGTAACGCGCCTGTCACCCCCTGTCTACGTCATCAGACTCATCACAACAAGCAGTGGAACAGAGGAATCTGCGAGCATTATCATGGACAAAGCCGAGAGCTGCAGCAGCACTCGCTCAGAGTCAGACTCTACCTCTAGACGTCAGCGTATGAGCATTTAAAAGAGTTTAAGGTTAAAGTCAGTACTGACTCAGACGGAAACAATCTAACGTTTGTCTGTAAACTTTGTCCACCCGTTTTGAAGAAGCAAGTCCGTACATCGACGTCGAGTCGTCGACAGCAACATTGAGAATATGCAAACGTCCTGTTTTAGTTTTCATAATAAAGACAATTCAAGCAAAGTTTTTCCTCATGTTTTTGAAAATATACTGTAGAGATGAAAGCTGCAGCTACTAGTGTGGACTGAATGGGCGACAGCAAAGCGTTATGGAAATGCCAGTATTCCGATTGCTGTCTGTGGTTCAATCATAAATAATAGCTCGCAGCAACGTATTGAAAAAAGAACAAAATGGGCCGTTCAATATCTCCTTTATGTTCAAAATGTCAAACAGACCTGGGTACCTACAGTCTATCACTACTTTTGGGAATCTAAGTGTTTATCCAGGTTCTGGGGCCAAGTGATTGATTGATTGAACACTTTATTAACAGATTGCAGAATGGGTACAGTACAGTACAGCTCAGTCATGTTATGATGAATTGAAAATGGGGGACCCTGATGTAAACAAGACGAAAGTCTTTCTCTGGTCTGCATCCCCTTAACAATTGTATATGAGCTGTACTGTACTGTACCCATTCTACAATCTGTTAATAAACTTTTCAATCAATCAATCAATCAATCAAACATACAATTGTTAAGGGGATGCAGACCAGAGAAAGACTTTCGTCTTGTTTACATCAGGGTCCCCCATTTTCAATTCATCATAACATGACATACATGACATACAGATAGACAGTACTGCTACATCTATACATTTATGACATACCAGATTTGCAAATACAGTACTGTTTGTGATACAAAAAGAGTCCAGAAAAGAGAGTATATACATTTGACGTAGAAACTGTACATTGGAGGTGGTTGGGTAGGAGGGGTGACACCCTTTACAATTCAAACTATTTGATAAACTTCTACTTTCAGCCCGGAAATGCATTCTGATAAACTGGATTAAGGATAAGCCTCCATTTTTACAAATGTGGTATGGAGAGATCTTCGGTGTGCTACCCCATGAAAGACACTGTGCAATGCATAGAGGCAACAACGCTTCCTTTCAGGAGGTGTGGGCCCCACTATTAGACTATTTTCCTGCTGAAATTTCTCGGATCCTTCTAAAGGCCCAGTGCCCCATTGTATGGACAGACCTAGGATAGGAAAAAATAAATATATGTATGTCTACATGTGAATGGGCTCGAGGCAAGTGCAATACTGTACAGTGCCTGTCTTGGTTTGCTTTCCTTTTTGCTTGTTTTTCTTTTTGTTTTGTTTTTGCTTGCTCATGGTGTGGATGATGGCATAGAGATGAACTGGAGGATCCCCCCCCCCCTTGTCCCAATGTGTGTTTTTGTAATGTAAGTAACTGTACGTGAAAAATCTATATAAAAAAGAAATCTAAAAAGAACTAAATTAGTTCATTTTTGAAACCATGAACTTTAGTTCAAAATGTTGAATTATGAACTATGAACTCAACTAGTTCATTTAAAAAATTGTGAACTGTGAACTGAACTAGTTCATGTAGAAAGTGAACTTTCCCAACACTGTCGCTATGAGCCCTCTCATCACCAAGGTCATAAACCTCTCTCTCCAGGCTGCCCATGTCCCCTCTGCCCTTAAAACTGCAGTCATAAAGCCACTAATTAAAAAACCCTCCCTAGACCCGGAAATCTTGGCCAACTACAGACCTATATCCAACCTCCCATTCCTGTCTAAGGTGCTGGAGAAGGTAGTTGCCGCTCAGCTTCAGGACCACCTAAACTCGAACCAACTTCTCGAAGTTCCAGTCAGGTTTCCGCTCTGGCCACAGCACCGAAACTGCCCTGGTCAGGGTCACCAACGACCTACTGATGACGGCTGATGCTGGCTCTCCTTCCCTCCGCAATGCGCATCCTCCTTGACCTCACAGCAGCTTTCGACACCGTCGATCATGACATCCTCCTTCACCGGCTCCAATCCACCATCAGACTTTCAGACTCTGTCCTTGATTGGTTCAGATCCTACCTCACCAGTAGAACGGAGTATGTCTCCTTGGGAGAGGCAAGGTCTGACACCCATCATGTCACCTGTGGTGTCCCACAAGGATCAGTCCTCGGCCCCACCCTATTCACTCTCTACATGCTCCCCCTTGGCTCTGTCATCAGCCGGCATAAAATATCATTCCACTGCTACGCTGATGACACCCAACTCTACCTAAAAATAAACCCTACCCCATCCACAGTTCTGCCATCTTCCACTCTGACCACATGCCTTGAGGAGACCAAGGCGTGGATGAAGCACAACTTCTTACAGTTAAACAGTTCTAAAACTGAAGCCATTATTATTGGCACCCCACACCAGGTTCGCTCATCCACCATCACCACCATCACCTTTTCCGGCCAAAACATCACCCTGTCACCAACAATCACCAACCTAGGGGTAAAAATGGACCCTCACCTGACCTTTGAGGCGCACATAAATCAACTATACAAAAACTCTTTCTACCACCTTAGGAACATCGCCAAACTTCGCCCCTCACTCACTCTGTCAGATGCCGAAAAGCTCATCCACGCCTTTGTTTCCTCCAGGCTGGATTACTGCAACGAGATGCAACGAGATCCCTAGCAAGAACATCCAAAGGCTACAATGTATCCAAAACAGCCCTGCTAGGATCCTGATGAGAGTGCATAAATACCACCACATCACTCCCATCCTCAAGACCCTTCACTGGCTCCCTGTCTCACTCAGGATTGAGTTCAAAGTCTCCCTGCTCACCCACAAATGCCTCTACGGAAACGCCTCCCTATACCTCAAAGAACTCATCACCCCTCACCCCTTTAGTGCACTTCCGGTTGCTACTGAGCGGACATGTTTGTGCGGACCTGTTCTCCCAAACTGGTAAGCAAATGACTGTTTTTACGTTATTTTCATTTTTACGTTACTATTATTATTATTATTATTATTATTATTATTATTATTATTATTATTATTATTATTATTATTATTATTATTATTATTATTATTGTTATTTTTTTTTTTTAAACATTGATCTTAACTGATCACTGTGACTTTATTGCTTTTATCGTTATATATGCCTATATTTGTGTACAGCACTTTGAGCTACATGACATGTATGAAAGGTGCTTTATAAATACTTACTTACTTACTTACTTACTTACTTACTTACTTACTTACTTACTCCTCCTCTCGACATCTCCGCTCTGGTCAGGCAAACCTCCTCCAGCGCCCAAGGACAAATCTCTGCACTATGGGAGATCAGGCTTTTTGCTCTTCCGCTCCCAGTCTGTGGAATGCTCTCCCTGACTACCTGAGAGCACCACAGACTGTGGATGCTTTTAAGAAAGGCCTCAAAACTCACCTTTTTAGTAGAGCCTTCTGTTGACTTTTTATCAATTTTTTTTAGCTCCACACATTTTATGTTCTTTTACCAATTTCTTTTATCAGTTTTATTTATTCTATGTTATTCTATGTTTTAGTCTTGCCTATTTTTATATTCTTTCTTTCCTTTATTCTCGCTAGTTTTAAGTTCTTTTAACTGTAGCACTTTGAGATTTGCCCCGCAACTGTAAAGCGCATTACAAATAGAATCTATTATTATTATTATTATTATTACAGGCCACCACCCTTTGTATGGGTCTTTATTTACCTATTCTGTCAAGTCTGTTGTCTATCATTTCTATCATGCTCCCTGTGTATCTCCCATTAGTCCATATGTCCTAGTCTAGCCCTGTTGTTCCCTGTGTGTGTATTCATATTCATATGTTCGTCTAGTCCTGTTTTCCCAGTGTTGTATTATTATTCTTGTGTCCTGTCAGCCCCCAGCTGTTATCAATTATAATTAGTACCTGTATTTATTCATGCCGCCCCCTGTCTACCAGTTGTCATGCCATTGTTTTGTCTCCTGTGCCAGTACCTTCCCGTGCTGTTCTGCCTACATTGTGTTCCCCTCGTGAAAACCCTTGTTATCCTGTATTTCCTCGTGAGTCCGTTCCCGTATTTCTAGTTCATGTTTTCCAGCTTTGCTGAGGTTTGGTTTCCCGTGTTTTCAAGTTCGGTTTTGTTTGCCCCTGTAATGTTCCCTGTTTACTGCTACTCCAGTAAAACTTGTCAATTACAACGTCGACTCGTGCCTCGTCTCTCTCACCCTCCACTGTCCAGCATTTGGGTTCTACACATCTCCCCTAGCCACAAACCCTAACAGCTGTGAGTGCTTAATGAGTGAATCACAGTAGCCTTTAGAAAGAGGACTAATGAATGGATGAATGGAACCAGGAGCCGCTCAATTCAATTAGGAGAACCAGCTCATGCAATCAATGTCACACACACACACACACACACACACACACACACATGCACACACACACTGGACTCTCATCACAGAGTGGGACAAGTGCGAAAACTAGCCTTTTCAGAAGCATGGTTTGATTGAATTGATTGATTCAAAACTTTATTAACAGATTGCAGAATGGGTACAATACAGTATGGCTCAATACAAACAAATGTTAACACTTTCAGAGCCCAAGCTTAATCTTGATTTACCGGTTGAATGCCCACCATACACTTCAATGTTAGCGTTAATAACGCCTAATCTATGTTTTAAATTATGGCTATGTGTCTAATCTGCCCGTCGCTTATCAATGACTCGTTTTCCAGTCAACATTGTCGAAGCGGATTGTTTTTTTATCGGTTCATTTTCGTTTTATAGCATTTTGAAAAGCCCTCGTTTTCAAGGAAAATATAAATATTCCATGATAATCGCCCTTTACTGGACTATTCTAGAATACACAAAAACGTTGTAATTTTTCTGCCTATTTATCAATCGTTTTCAAATAAACGCTAGATTATCGATAGTATATGTGTACGTATGCACGCTGGGGCCGCACGCTGAAAATCGATTCTCTGATTTCCTCAAAGCGATAACGCACACACACACACACACACACACACACACACATAGGGCAAACGCTGATATCTCAGCGAATACAACTCTGATTATCCCAAGACTGATAAAATAGATTCCTTACCTCAGATCAGATGTTCTCCTAAAAGATCATTCCAATTCCTGATCGCCATTCCAAAAATCTAGCACTACTGTCTACTATCGATTGGCTACTGTGAATATATATTCCAGGCTGATTCCCATCCCGCGATCACTTCCATGTTGAGCAGACGTCTCGCCAGCTCAGGGAGCCAGCTGGCTCCGCCTCTACATATCACTGATCCCAGGTCAGTCTAAGCGACTGACGTGCAGTTTTCAGGGATAGACGATAGGGGGCGCTTTTTTCCATTCTGAGCTGCTGATGGGGCTGGTTTACCAACGGGAGACTCGTTGATGAAATATGAATTCAGATCGCTAATAAAAAAAATAAAACGATAATTGTCGTCGTGGGCATTCAGGGGGGGGGCTGATAAAACGTTGTATCACGTCGTGGGCATTGAAAGTGTTAAGGGGATGCAGACCAGAGAAAGACTTTCGTCTTGTTTAGATCAGGGTTTTTCAATTCATCAAGACATTTATGACATACATGACATACAGATAGACAGTACTGTTACATCTAGACATTTATGACATACAAGATATACAAATATACAGTACTGTTTAAGAGAAAGAGATCATAAAAAAATATATACAGTACATTCGAGGCTGGAAGAAACTACATTGGAGGGGGTTGGGTGGGTTTGGGTGTTTGGACACCTGGGCCAGTTTCGAATTGCAGCCACCGGTACAGTAGGTGCTCTGCAATTCGGTCTTTGGAATGTTTTCCTTATAATTCTATCTTAGAATTTCTAGAAGACTATAGCGTTCTGGGATGCCAGTAGCTATATCGTGATGTCACCATTAGAATGTTCATTTAAATTTTTTTATTCAATTGAAATTGTACGCCTGAAAGGGTTAACTATATTGTATATTGTTTACACTGCCTTTTTATTCTATTTTTATTTTTACTTCTCCACTATACTATAATTCTGTGACCTGTATATCTTCTACTACCTGTACCTCCCCTCCCCCATGCTGCTGCTATGATACCTGAATTTCCCCAAGGGGATCAATAAAGGAATATCTTATCTTATGTTATCTTAAAATGGCATTGTTAGGATTCCTACTGTGAGTGAAGGACAGTAAGGCTTTCATTGGCTTTTGTAAGAAATAGATGGTGCATCCTGTTACATTGTCAATAAAGACTTTCAGCAAATCAATCAATCATCTCATGGGAGACAGCTGGTTTTACAGAGGATTGTTAAGACTAACAAGCCAATACGGGAAACTGAAGGACTATAGGGAGGTGTAGTGTGACGTCACTTTATTTTCCTGCACGGTCCATCCGTATAGGGATTTATCATTGGGAAAATGGATTATCGGCTATTGTAATAATTCTGCCTCATTAACATTGGCAAGCTTTCCATTTTTGCACTAAATGAGTTCCCTTCTATCACTAACATGATTGTTTGAGCATTTTTGGTTGAAATAAAGTTAGTTATAAGGTTTTTAATTTGTCGTTAACACTTTAATCGCCGGAAACGCCGAAACTCGTCATTCCCCGCCATGCTCATTCTGCCGAAGACGCCGTAACACGTCTTTGATATCAATATTTCAAGAATCTGTGATCGAAATCATATTTCTCCCCCGGGGACCTGAGATATACTGCTGAGCTCCACTCAACTCTCTAACGGTTCAAGAGCTCCATCTGGTGGCCGATTGGCAGATCGCCCAACAGGAAGTCATGTGGATGAAGTGGTGCTCACCCATATTTCGTCCGGGCACTCGCTATCATTAGCAGGACTCCATCTTGACACAGTGAACACCGATCGTTGCAAATAACTCGACAAACAACATGATTTGGACGTATATACTATTATACAACCTGGAAATGGATCGGGTATTTATTTTTTATTTTTAACTTAATTTTTTTAGCGTTTATCGCTTTTCTGGTCAAGCATGACAGACAGAAACAGGTTGAAATGGGATGTAGAGCAGGGGAAGACATTCTGAGAAATGACGGCGGGTCCGGGAATCGAACTCGTGTCCCCCAGATCCGTGACGAACACGGTTTTCCCCGACGCAGAAATAGCGCAGAGATATGCAGTGAGCTACGGGAGCTCCCCGGATCGGGTATTTATACATCCCATAATAGGAATATCTCTGCTCCACGCTCATCGCCCAATGGCGCGAGGAAGATACGGTAAGATCCAGCGTTATTTTCCAACGTGTTCTTTACTAACTGCTCTGATGATCATATCACCCACACTAGATGAATGATATAACGTTGCCCACGGAATTATAAACGACCCCCCGCCCATCCGGTCAACATCAGATCATACTGTACGTAGTAACTCCTAGAAGCACATCCAGTTGACATTTTTTTCTCGCACAGATTCCTACCAAACTGTATTTGATAATCAATATAATGCATTTAGGGCTATAAATCAAGTTCTGGAGAAAGCTGCAGAAAACGATAAAAACATACTTATACTTTAGACCGTATTTTAGTATGAATATGTGAATGAAAAAGTATAACGTTGCTACACCCTGAACAATAGATATAGGACATTGAATGGGCCATAATAATGTCAATTTAGCAATACAATTTAAAAAGTTATAGCCCTGCAAAGAAGGGGAACTTCTCCATAGACAAATAGAGATGGCGAGGGATGGTAAATTATGAATTTAACCATGGCGATCAAAGTGTTAAAAAAGAACTACACTTACCAGTAGAACGCTGTTGCCTAATACACGTCACGGCCATTGTGTAGTTATATTATCGTATAGCTCTGCTCAGCGTCATAGTGCAAATACTCCACCTCAGTACTTACTCACAATGTACCTTTACATACCAACATCTGTCTGACCACACCCCCATCCGGTACCTACATGAGCAGGGGTGTGGCCATGCCCTCATCTCCTTCTTCACTTTCACCACAAGGAAGTGCCTGTATACCAAACACTTTGAGCTAGGTTGTTAAACTGAAGAAAGTTGAGAAAGCGTTCACATTATTTCTTGTTCTTTTCTTTCTCTCACAATTTCAAAAGGAAAGAACTAAGCTATAATGTTTACCTCGGGGGGTCGCGCTAGCAACGTCACCCTTCACCAGCCGTTCTCCGTTGCCTCCTCCGTCGTGCGTCTTGGGGCGGGTTTGACTCCGCGGTCGTGGAAGTCACTCGCGCCCGATAGGCGTCCGGTGGGTAGCTTGCCTCTCCAAGGAGCTGGTGCACCAGCGGCATCTCCTGTGAGATGGCCTGGTTCCTGCTCTGGTTCCTCCACCGCCGGGGGGTCGTCTGCCGATGGGCAGCCGGCTCCTCTCGTGGCGGAGGATTTGAGACGCAAGCTTTTCGCTTCTGCTCGCTCCCGTTGTAGGAGGGTAGCTTGCAGGGGCGAACGGCCTGGTTTCGGTGAGTTGCTGGAGCCGGATGAGGGTGCGTCTGCTTCTCCGTGGCCGATGGAAACGGAGGATTACATGGTGGAGGCGGATGCATTCTTGTTCGATGCTCCGGTGGAGACACGTCACTCTCCCTTTCAGGATGTGGCAGGGGGTGATATGTCTCCTTGGGGTTCCTCGTATTCTGGTGTTGGGTTAGAACCTCCGACTCAGCGACGGGATGCCCTGCTATCAGCCACATCGGATGGTGGCTCTGCAATGGGCAGTAGCCTCTCGTATGTGAGGGACGCGGGCTCAGTGGAGGAAGGTGCGCATGGGGAACTACGTGCCTTGTTCCCGGAGCTCATGGCAGCAGCAGCAGTCGCAAACGGCGTGCCGCTGCCGCAGCCACTGCCTGCTCCTGTCCCTGATGATTTAATAGGTCATTTATGGCAATGTCGTCCTGTGAGGGAGACGGGCGTTGTCTGCCCATTTTCCCCCTCAATGAAGGCCTACGTACGTCAGGGACAGGTGGTCTCCCACATCACTGGCCTCACCCCCGTAACGCTCGGTCGAAAGGGTTTCTTTCTTCCTCGGGCTGGAGACTTATGTTCTTCTTATAAAGGTAGAGGTTAGTTGTGTGTTCTGTTACTTTAAAACAGTGATATTGAGCCACAACGCTGTAGTGTTGGTCTACAGAAGTGCTCGTGTGTGTGTAATTGTACCAGAGTCTTTTAGACCGCTCTCTCTCTCTATCAATCTTCTGTGTTCTTGAAACATAAAACACGGGTGTCGTGTTCACACATAAACCTTGGCCTTGTTATAAACCCTGTTCACAGACGTTGTCGTCTGTGGCTAGCGTGCGTTGGGTTAGCTTATCCTATGGATATACGCTGTTCATTTAGCATGCTGGCTACTTAAGGTATCATCGCTGTTTATTATTGTCGTATACGAGGGTTGGGTTCGCGAGGGGGTAACCGGATAAACCCCTCCTTCCCTCTTTTCTGATTGGTCGGGGGGTTGACCCTCTTTTCATTCGGTCCTGCCGCGCTGATTGGTCAGTACGGCACGGGGTGGGAGGGGGGGAAAGGAATTCCCTGACTCCTCACCTATCACGGTCGGTTGAGTCATGGGATTCCCCCCGTCATAGAATACGTCACTGGGCACGTTTCTTTTTTTTTATCCACTTTTTCTACCATCCCAATTTTCGTATCGTCCAATTCAACCCTACCCTGTCTTTGAACGCTGTTTCATGCCTCCCACAAGCCGGCTGCAATGTGGACTAAGTCATACATAGCACGAGTCCCCTCCGATACTCGAGGTAACAGCAGTCGCATCTTTCCACCTGCGCGGCTCGATATTTCAGCGTCAGGGGTCTGGGCTTTGGAGGGGCCCCGCCCCTGTCGCTTCCTGATTCTACTGCGCAGGCGCACCAACCGACCTGTAGGAGTCGCTGTCCACAACGCCTGATCCCCACCCATCAGTTTTCCCTCCCCCTAATACTGCCAATGTGTATTAGTGCGGACGACCAGCCAAACTGAAAGCAATGTGGAGAGCTGGGCTCGAACAGGGAGGCATTCCTGTTCGAGCCCAGTCTCCAGTATTCGTGGTGAGCGCCTTGCCCACTGCACCACGTAGTTTCTATTGGGCGCTGACTTCCGTGAGTTCTTTACAGGCCCCATGTGTGGTTCTCTGTTATTGTCAAGTTGTCGTGGCAGAGCATAGGGACTTGGTGTTCTGCTACGCTCGATATATGTGTAACTTGAGCCTTTTGGTCACATGGCTCAATGTTACATTGACTTTTCAAGTTGTTGCTCATGTGGGAAGTCTCTCTGGGGGTTCCCGTCCCCTCCTTGTGGAGTAGGTTGACGGGGTATTGTCTTTTTCCCTCAGCCGCGTCACATGGGACCCATGTCCGTCTTCTTTTTTCTCTTTTTTATAGAAAAGAGGAAATAAAGAACAACAGCTTCTTGTCGTTCTCCCAGGCGGCTTAGGAGGAACAATGTCTGGTGTCTTGTTAGACTATCCATTGATGTGTTTTGGGTCTCAACGTGTACATAGTGCTGGCCCTGGGTGCTTCTCATAAGAATCACGCATGGGCCTGCGCGCCTTGGTTGCTCATCATTAAAACTGCGTTTTTATGGGGCGACTTGGATGGAGTCTGTCTCTTCCGAGTGCCAGTGTTGTCTCGATGAATTCTCGTTCATATCTGGGGGATGTTAACGGAATAGATCAAAGCATAGGTAGAGGGGTCTCACGCCCCTTGGGGTGGGCCACCAAGCGCGGTACGTAAGGGACTGTCTGGGTGGCGCCCTCTATAATGTTTTAGATCGACACGCGTACCTACCCCCCTCCTAGTGTTGGGGATGTCGGCGTGATTAGGGCACGGGACTGATTCTGGTCGCGGTCAGATCTGCCGGGGACGCAGATCTGCTGTTCTGGTACCCTGAGGGACTTGTGCTTTTTTCGGGGGGGAAAATGCCGGGTCGGCCCGGGTGTCACAGGGTTTTGACGTTATGGAGATGTTTGTGGTTGTGTTACTACGTGTTACCCCTCACTGTTGCTTGGTCCATGCTGTGTTGTACCTTGCGCTGTGCTAAGGGGGCCTGGTCCTTCTCCATTCTTTTCACCCCTCTCTTCTCCTGCTTAAGCATGGCTGGGAGGGGGCTGTTGAGGTGGTTCTTATGGAACTCCTCTGGCATCCCTGTGTACGTCCCAGTCCGCTGTGCCCGGTCCGAAATTGTTTTCGTCGAGCCGTAGGCCTGGGATAACCCCTTTTTGAAAACTGAAACACTTGTACTGCGGTATAGCCAGTGTGTTACCTGCAGGTGTGTTTTGGAGTTTCTTTTTGAGGGGTTATAGGAACAACCACCATGTTAGAACCATGGGGGTGGTTGGTTCCCTGGTGTGTTGGAGCAGAGTCAACTCCCGGGTTAACCGCTTGAGTGTGCCCCGCACATTTCATGACGTCTGCCAATCGTGTCAGCCTTCTCTGCCTCGACCCCTCTAGAGAGTCGGGGGGGGTTTGTGGAGGCTGTGACATGGTGCACAACAATGCCAGCATACGCTCCTTCCGCCGGGGTGCTGTTCAGCTGACCCCTTTGGCGCCTGTCTAGTCCGCAGTGCTCCAGGCTCAGGTCAAGTGCCTGCTGCCTGGATTGAGGGATCGACCTCTTCTAGAAAAGGGAGATCGTCTCCCCGGTGCGCTGCCTGCTCCCGCTGTAGGTGTAGCCTCTTGAGTGCTTCGAGTTTACAGCCATGCCACCCTGAACACGCCCAATCTCGTTCGATTTCGGAGGCGGTATAGGTTCAGGCCTGGGTTGTGCTTGGATGGGTGACTGCCTGAGTATACCAGGGTCAGTGAGCCAGGCGGCGTGCTATTGGGGGGAAGGGCCTGCTCTTGGATGGGCCCTGTCCAAATACGCTGGCGATGTGGGGGGCGGTGTCACTAGTGACCGCCTGGTGAGGTCTCGATGCTGTGGCGTCATTGGCCTCTCCAGGCCCCCTTTTTCCGGGGGGGGGTCCTGTCCCTTCTGGGTCTGGGTCCTCCTTCGCGCTCCGCTGCTACGGCCTTGCCACGGGGTTGGGCTTTGCTCTTGATCCCGTGATTTTAGGGGTGGTAACGGGGGTTTGTTCCTTTTCCGTTCGCTCCCTAGTGGCATGCGGGTTGTGCGTTTGTGTAGTCGTGGGTACGCCCCACGGTCTGCTCAAGCTCCTCTTCGCGCAGTCGGATCCGTCTCCCTCCCATCCTCCAATAGGGAGGATCGGGGGGGCTCGGGTCCTCCCCGGTTCTGATCCTCTTAGGGGCGCCATCGCTCCATTGCAGTATCATTGAGGCCGAATGGGAAAATATTTTTTTTTTACTGTCTGGGGCGTTTCATATGAGCCTGGATCCCAGCCGAACATCCTCCATCTTTGATCACGTTACGGAACGCAGATTTCAGCCTGGAATAATGGGATTTATGATCAGCCAATGGACATATCGATCTACCAGATGCCGATGAATAATGACGAAATGCTGCCGGCGATCACATGGGCTGACGGTAGGATACTATTCACCCAAATTACAGCCGGATTGGACATTGTTGTAACACGCAAGCGATCGATCAGTGAATATGGCTACTTGAACGCACACTGTATTGCTAATCAATAATACTGATCGGCATCCCCCGCCGCCCCCATTGCATCCATAGATGCTCTGTAATAGTCCGGATGCTAAGCAGTTTGTTTTATTTCATTCGTATATATACAACAGAAATGGCGTTTGATATAACGTGACTAGCCTTTAGCCTCATATCTAGCTTCCCAGAAAAAAGACGACGAAAACTGCGATAAAGCTTATATTCACGACGCTATAAAATGACAACCAACCGATGGATTTTTATTTTCTTTAAGCCATTTTGAAGGCACGGTTTATGCACTCAAGTGACAATGAGAATGGACAGATAGCAATACTATAAAGTATATATATAGCTGTTAGAAAGTACATCGGTTTGTTGACAAACCCTGGTCGTCCAGAACCATATTACACTGCAAACCGTGGTCGCCAATGTGTTAACATATAAACATGAAAAAGGCATGTAGGCTACTTGAAGCCTCCAGTGCACATACACTGAGAATGGACTATACTGTATGGTGAAGTAGCTAGCAGCTAACATGTATCTGCTGTTTACAGGCTCACAGCCAATAATTAATTTATGATATAAATATTTGTTCCTTATTCTCACCTGTTATGAAATGGGTAGAGCAGATATACCTATATGATTTGACTTGGGGGACCAGTGTCTGCTTTGATCGACTCTCCCGTCTGCATCTCTTGATAGCCGCCAGACACTTTTTCCTCCGTGATGCCTCAGCTGGTATTATATAAAACTTGCGATTTAGATTTTTGATTTAGTTATTAATACAAAACGTAACACAGCAGCTCTTTGGCATTGTGATGCACTGAAGAAAATTACCCTTGATTGTGTTTAATTTGCCGCTTTTCCGATCCGTTTTCTGCACTAAATGAAGCGTACACAATGTACCTGGGGCGTTATTTTTCGTAGCCGCATTTTGCGGAGACGCTCTCTGATTGGCCACTGACTGACGCTCTCTGATTGGCCACTGACATGTGCGCCCAATCGCGTGACGAGCTGTGTCTTTGCCCATTTCCGGGTCTAACAGCCTGCAAACGACCTAACGCCTAGTTTATCACTGGTTAAACTTAGGCGACTCTTTCGAAGTTGGAGGTTAGAGTTTGGAATCAGGGCTGGTGTTCTATCGCCCTGCTCTAAGACAAACTCTAACCTTAACCAACTTCGAAAGAGTGCCTAAGCTTAACCGGTGTAGAAACACATGTCACATGAAGTGGCCAATCAGAGAGCGTCTCTGCAAAATGCGGCTACGAAAAAAATAACGCGTACCTGGGGTGAATGTTTCCCCCAAGCCGTAGTTGCGTAGCAACAACAGACAGGAAGTTGACTTCGAGACATTCTATCTTGATAGCGATGAGGAGGCAAAAGAGACATTTCTTCTTTCAATATGCTTTCAAACACAGACCAGTTATGATACGTACCTACCCTCAGATTTTGCTTGTACAGAACTATCACCCAAAATACTTATAAGCTAAACCTCTCACTGTCCCTCCACTGACCACCTCCATCACAGCTGTCTTCATGTTTGTATCCACTGACCACCTCCATCACAGCTGTCTTCATGTTTGTATCCACGGACCACCTCCATCACAGCTATCTTCATGTTTGTATCCACTGACCACCTCCATCACAGCTGTCTTCATGTCTGTATCCACTGACCACCTCCATCACAGCTGTCTTCATGTCTGTATCCACTGACCACCTCCATCACAGCTGTCTTCATGTCTGTATCCACTGACCACCTCCATCACAGCTGTCTTCATGTCTGTATCCACTGACCACCTCCATCACAGCTGTCTTCATGTCTGTATCCACTGACCACCTCCATCACAACTGTCTTCATGTCTGTATCCACTGACCACCTCCATCACAGCTGTCTTCATGTATGTATCCACTGACCACCTCCATCACAGCTGTCTTCATGTCTGTATCCACTGACCACCTCCATCACAACTGTCTTCCATGTCTGTATCCACTGACCACCTCCTGAGGCTCCATCACAGCCAGGGGTGCAGTCGTGCACACACGCGGTTACACGCCGTGTTATTAGATCACTGAGGCAGAACTAAGTACGCGCGATCGCGCACGGATGTGTACTCGCGTGTACGCGCAGTCGCGCACACATCCATTCGTTGTGACTAAGTACCCGGCCGGCGGCCACCGTTTTACATAACAAAAAGCGCAGGTAGACTAGGTGTCTGGGTGTTGGCTATCTGAAATCTGAATGCATATCCCCCTTCATTCTGTGTGACGGCAGTGGAGGTGAATACTAATGTGGCTCGGAATTCGTGATGGGGGTCTACCTGCTTATGAATCAAGCGTCTGCCGTGCTGCGCGCCAGCTTTCCAATTGCTCTCGCGCGCGCACATTCACACAAATAGAGAGAAAGAAGAGCGTGTATGATAGAAAGATTGCACTCGCGTATATGCGCTTGTGTGTGTGTGTGCGTGTGTGTGTGTGTATAACTGCGCGCGCGAGTGGGTGTGAGCGCACCACAAGGTTCATCACCAAACCTCCCTTGCTGTGCACTAGGAGTCAAGTAAACACAAGTTGTCTGATTATTTTAAGTTTGCTTTTGTGTTTGTGTGTAAAACAATGTCTTTAATTGAATTAACTTAAACTAAAAGTAAATACAAACTAAATTAACAATGTAACTTACATTGTTAATTTAGTTTGTATTTACTTTTCTAGTTTAAGTTGATTTAATTAAAGAAATTGTAACTACTATTACATTTAAAACATTGTTTGTTTTTCAACCATATCTGTTGACAATATAATTTCTTTATATATTGAAGGCTACATCCTGCTACCTTTTTCAGCTTCTCTATTTCAAGAAAAAAAAATCTGTTCTGTGCGCATGCACGTACCCGTGCGCAGTGATGCAGTTGTAATATGGGAACTGGTAACACGCCACGCCACGTGCACGCGCACAGAACTGATTTATACACACACACGCACGCACACACACAAGCGCATATACGCAAGTGCAATCTTTCTATCATACAAGCTCTTCTTGCTCTCTATTTGTGTGAATGTGCGCGTGGAAAGCTGGCGTGCAGCACAGACGCTTGATTCAATATCATAAGCAGGTAGACCCCCATCACGAATTCCGAGCCACATTATTATTCACCTCCACTGCCTGTGTCACACAGAATGAAGGGGGAGATGCATTCAGATAGCCAACACCCAGACACTTAGTCTACCTGCGCTTTTTGTTATGTAAAACGGTGGCCGGGTACTAGTCACAACGAATGGATACAGCGCATTTTTGTGTGCGCGTACACGCGAGTACACATCCGTGCGCGATCGCACGTACTTCTGCCTCAGTGATCTGGTAACACGGCGTGTAACCGGGTGTGACCACGACTGCACCACTGCCCGTGCGTGCACGTGCACACTTGGCGTGTTACCAGTTCCCATATTACGACTGCACCACTGATCACCAGGCATGCGTTCTTCATGGGACGGGGTTGCACTCCGTGCCACCCCATGATAAGTACTCGCTATTTGCATATCAATAGCGCCGGTCGTCAGGTGTGTTAAATACGCTCTCAGATACATTCACACCCAACCTGTTGTGAAGACATGTGTTACATTCCATTCGTAGAGGCAATCAGGCACTGTCTCCAGTCTGCGCTCAAGCGAGGGGACATTAAATGCGCATTCGCGGGAGCGCGCGTGCACGTGGTGCGTGCAACCCCTGATGATTTTAATAACGCACCACTGCTGATCACAGCTGTCTTCATCAGGGGTGCAGTGCACCCCTGGTCTTCATGTATGTATCCACTGACCACCTCCATCACAGCTGTCTTCCATGTATGTATTCACAGAATGACTCCTGCCAGCGTAGAATTTTTAATGTCAATCTAGTGACGTATAAAAGTCGCATGAATTCAGACATAACTGTTCAGACTGAGGTCGCATTGCAAAAAAATCAGACCTGTATCTAATTTAGGACCACAAAGTGGCCCAAATCAGAATTGAAAAGATCAAATTCCATGTGATTTGTAGTGAAAGAATCAGATGTGACTGAGTCACATACAGTATGACTATGAGCAAAAATAAAATCAGATTGATTAAACATAGTCAATGTGACTTGGTGGATTAAAAATCCCTGGTTAATCAATGTATTCTAGATATCCTCCACTGTGACTATACTGCTTTAATTTAACTATACTGTATACTTATAATCTTTGAAGGGGAATGGAAACGCTATCAAATGGATATTGTTCAAAATGAATTCATATTTGCAAGTTTGCATATATTTGCAAGTACAATTATTCACATTTGATAACAAAGAAACATAATAATAATATAGAGCCGGGGAGAGCGTTATCATCACGAATAACCTGCGCGTGTGGGTCTCTCTCTCTCTCTCTTTCTCAGTGGAGTCTCTCTCTCTCTTTTTCTCTCTCTCTCTCTCAGTCGAGTGTCTCTCTCTTTCTCGCTGGAGTCTCTCTCTCTCTCTCTCTCTCTCTCTCTCTCTCTCTCTCTCTCTCTCTCTCTCTCTCAGTGGAGTGTCCCTCTCTTTCTCGGTGGAGTTTCTCTCTCTCTCTCCCCCCCCTCTCCCTCTCTCTCTCCAGCGTGCAGCTCGACAACACATCAAATGAGTCTGCGGCTCACGGAGAGAGAGGGACCTCAGGGGCATCACGGCTGTGAAGAACTTGATGGATTTCTTCGAAGCGATTTGATCCACTGCGCCCTCCCGTTTTTCTCTCCACTTGGCGCTCCTCCCGTCTCAGGGTGGGAAGGAAAAGGAACGCAGTGTTCGGGAAATATTTCGATCTGAGATTATACAAACCGAGGTGGGGGGGGGGATAGATAGTGATAGTGAGTTTTTCTTTGGAGTCATGCTGCAGGTGCGCCTCTGATAACCATGTGGAGGATCCTAAAACGGCGTTCATCGGCGGGCCAGGCGCTGGAGACAAAGGAGGAGGACACTAAAAACCACCACAGCACTCAGCCCACACTCTGTATCTGGGAACGAGCTGTCCACGAGGAACAGCAAGGGAAAGGCGTACGGTAGAGAAGTAAGTGTGCGAACCAGTAACTGTCGGGTAGAAATGAACCTGCTGCCTGACTCACTCACTCAAGCCGGCGGTCCGTTGGACGGTGTTATAACTATGCTGCTGGTGCTGATGATGATGGTGGTGATGCCGATGGTGGTGATGATGGTGATGGTGGGGTTAAATGTGCATTTCGGAACATCCATTTCTAGATGGGGTAAATGCAATTGCAACATTTTATTTAGTATTGGAATCGGCTATATAAGTAAATGATTTAGGAAATATTTTGTGTAAAACAAAAGTGTGTAGACTGTCGAATGGAAACTCATTGGAAATGAACCATTTACAAGAAGAGGGGAGTAACCTTTCGGACTATAAAACAAAGCAGTGGGATGTAGATTAGTTAAAAAAGTGAGACGCCGGTGACATGTTTAGCTTATAAACAGGCTAATCTGTGATCTGTTTGAGTTTTTGGGAGTATCTATACTTTTACTTCATACATTCAAAAGAAAACATATATATTATGTAAAATAATTGTTTTTAAAACAATTTTAATGATTAACATTGAACACCTCGTTACTTGCTACAAAATACAATCTGAATATAATTGTCACTGATAAGACGAGATAAGATGTTCAGGTGTCATAGCAGCATGTATGGGGGAGGGGAGGTACAGGTATGGGCAGGGTGATAGTAGAAAATATAGGCAATGAAGTTAGATCTGAATATAAAACTATGAGAACAAAATAAACAGTGTAAACTATATAATTAACTCTGAGAAAAATAAACAGTGTAAACAAAGGTGCAGATGAGGGTCTGTATGTGCCCTATTGGTTATCACATACGTTACTATGAGTAAGAGTAAAAGTAAACAGTACAAGGTGCAGTATATACACAAGGTACCCTAACTGGCATGATGTATGTAATATGCACGCCCATGCTGGTTAAGAGTCAGACACACTTAGTGGCCTAAGAATTCTGCAACCATTAGTTCTCTCTCAGAATCGGAAAATATAATTGTCTCATCGTGATATTGGATTATCCAGACTGTATGAATCAAAGCCTCTGGTGGCAGGTGGCGGTATACACATGAGAACAATCATATCGCTCCGATACATGTTGTAGAATATAATTAGCAAGTGAACAACTCACGCTCTCCTAAGCCATAGATCTCCCACAAGGCCAAACAGATAGCATTAGCAGTAAATGTCATGCAATATATTATATTAAAGATCGCTTTCATTACTGATGGATGTGCACAATAAATCAAATACTAATCTTTAGGAAGGAGTCCTCAGTTGACATGGTCCTAAGGCGAGGCTATTTTGATACAGCCTATACATCAGACATCTGGGTGGCTTATGGTGGAAAACATAGAGACATTCCTATAGATCGCTATTGTATCCTGTATAAATAAAAACGGTTGTCAGGATGTTTGAAATGTTTGTTTTGTTAGTGCATCAAGTTATGTCAAGCAACTGCTTTCCCACACTGACCACCATTGTGCTGTTTTGAAAAGTGATGTCTGCTCCGTCTTCAGGGAAGAGGAGAAGGGAGTTGAGAGAAATACATTTAAGAAAGTCTGGAGAGAGTTTTGTTACTTTTTACTTTTACATTTGATACTTAAGTACATTTTAACACCAGATAAATACTTTTGATACTTAAGTACATTTCATGTGAGCTACTTTAACCTTTTCACTACCACACTACCAAATGGTTAACCCTTTCACTGCGACAATACAGAAGGTTAACCCTTTCACTACCACACTACAGAAGGTTAACCCTTTCACTACCACACCACAGACGGTTAACCCTTTCACTACCACACTAACCGTCTGTAGTGTGGTAGTGAAAGGTTAACCTTCTGTAGTGTGGTAGTGAAAGGGTTAAGACTTGTACTGAAGTGATCTTCTTATGGGTGACTTTAACTTTGACCAGAGTCACTTTCAAGTAAGATATCTTTACTTTTACTTAAAGGAACACGCCCACTTTTTGGGAAATTAGCTTATTTGCCATCTACCCTGGAGTTAGACATGCAGATAATACCCTTTTCTTCTCTGTGCATGCATTAGGCTTAGGGAACAGCCGCACCATTAGCC
This sequence comes from Notolepis coatsorum, assembly GCF_963971535.1. Lineage (NCBI taxonomy): Eukaryota > Metazoa > Chordata > Actinopteri > Aulopiformes > Paralepididae > Notolepis > Notolepis coatsorum. The sequence goes on along the minus strand of NC_140179.1, from coordinate 13,574,365 downwards.
TAGGTTAGCGTCATTCACTGGACGTAGGTGTGCCAGTGTAGCCTAGTTCCCAACACTCCAAATCGTTCCTGTAAACATGTTGTGACCTGTGTATATACCACGTGAAGAAAAAAAAATTTGAATTCGACATTTTCGTTTTCTAAGCAGATATATACGCTAAGCTAGGCTAACGGTGTGGCTGTTCCCTAAGCCTAATGCATGCACAGAGAAGAAAAGGCCGGGTATATATCTGCTTGTCTAACTCCACAGTAGATGGCAAATAAGCAAATTTCCCAAAAAGTTGGCGTGTTCCTTTAACACATTGGTTGCCAGCTGGATATGACGATTTATCGCTTGGATGCCAGCACGTTAATCAATGGGAGGACGGGCACATTTGCGAGCGATTCAACTATATCTTAAATTATGGCTGTGTCTAATACACCCGTCGCTTATCAATGACTTGCTTGCAGTCAACATGTACGAAACGGATTGTTTTTTCATCAGTACATTTCCGTTTTATACCGTTTTGAATACGAGTATAGTTTTGAAGATTTCTAGTGATTCCAGAGAAATCCGCGAAAATAGCCATTTACTGGAATACACAAAACACGTTGTCATTTTCCGGCTGATTTATGAATAATTTTCAAATAAACGCTAGATTATCGAGAGTATTTGTGTTCTTATGCACGATACAAAAGCGGGCTGAAAAATAATTTATTCGTGCCGCGCTCAGCGCCTAACGCCACACACATACACACACACACACTCACACACACACACATACACACACACACACACACACACACACACACACACACACACACACACACACATATGTTGTAAACGCTGTGAAAAACAACTCTGATTAACCCAAAACTGGTAACATAGATTCCTTACCTCTGATCAGATGTTCTGCAAAAAGATGAATCCAATTCCTGATCGCCATTCCAGATATTGATCGCGTTTATTGATCCAACGTTATAGTCCGAAACGCATAATCGAAAGCTGCTCCAAGCCTCGCCAGTGAATCTGGTAACAGACACTGCTTGCCAGAGATGGGAAAACCCTGGACCGGAGTTTTTCTCTGATGCACTTTTTCACTCAATCCAATCCAATGATGTGCATTACCATCCGGGAGACGATAGGGGGCGGTATTTGCCCTTTTCGAGCTCAGAGCCATTCCCAATGATAACGTCAGACTGGACGGATGAAAAATGAATGGATATCGCTAATAAAAGAAATACAGATTAAAAAAACGAGAAATCTCGTTATTGGCAACCAACGCATGGCGGCCAATAACGAGAAATCTCATTGTTAGCAACCAATGTGTTTCAAGTACTTTATATATGACTGCCTGAATCCCATCCATCATTGTTAAAAATCTACATGAAATTAAACATGTAAACGTAAACAAAAAATGCATAGAAATGTTTTTTTAAATAAATAAAAACAACATGGATAGTGTTGTTCAAACAATGTCCATGTCTCACATGAAAACCTATGAATATGAAGTCTACTCACATGCAGACAGCACTGATCCTAACTACTTTACTGACATGCAGACAGACAGCACTGATCCTAACTACTTTACTGACATGCAGACAGACAGCACTGATCCCATCCCATCTGCTTTACATGCAGACAGCACTGATCCTAACTACTTTACTCATCATGCAGACAGCACTGATCCTAACTCTGCTTTACTGACATGCAGACAGACAGCACTGATCCTAACTGCTTTACTGACATGCAGACAGACAGCACTGATCCTAACTGCTTTACTGACATGCAGACAGACAGCACTGATCCTAACTGCTTTACTGACATGCAGACAGACAGCACTGATCCTAACTGCTTTACTGACATGCAGACAGACAGCACTGATCCTAACTGCTTTACTGACATGCAGACAGACAGCACTGATCCTAACTCTGCTTTACTGACATGCAGACAGACAGCACTGATCCTAACTACTTTACTGACATGCAGACAGACAGCACTGATCCTAACTCTGCTTTACTGACATGCAGACAGACAGCACTGATCCTAACTGCTTTACTGACATGCAGACAGACAGCACTGATCCTAACTGCTTTACTGACATGCAGACAGACAGCACTGATCCTAACTGCTTTACTGACATGCAGACAGACAGCACTGATCCTAACTGCTTTACTGACATGCAGACAGACAGCACTGATCCTAACTACTTTACTGACATGCAGACAGACAGCACTGATCCTAACTGCTTTACTGACATGCAGACAGACAGCACTGATCCCAACTCTGCTTTACTCACATGCAGACAGCACTGATCCTAACTACTTTACTGACATGCAGACAGCACTGATCCTAACTACTTTACTGACATGCAGACAGACAGCACTGATCCTAACTGCTTTACTGACATGCAGACAGACAGCACTGATCCCAACTCTGCTTTACTCACATGCAGACAGACAGCACTGATCCTAACTGCTTTACTGACATGCAGACAGACAGCACTGATCCTAGGGCTGGGCGATATGACGATATTATATAAATATCGGGTACAGTTCATTAACGATACACTTTTTAAACGTATTGTGGATATCGTGATGTTTTGCCCAAGAGGATTGTGTCGCGTCAATCTGGTCCACACGTTGACACTTTTGAACAGCGCCGCCCCACACACACACTACTGCATCAAAGTTACTACTTATGATAACAAAGGCATTCGTTTTGTGGCATTAACGTTATATAGTTACACGTTCAATAACATCAGCGTATTTACATAGCAACGTCCGAGGTCGACCTAGATATAGCAAGCATATATCGTTCATATCTCAGCCCGTGCTGACTCAGTTGTGCCCATTCTGCGGTCTGTTAATAAAGTTTTCAATCAGACAGATGTATGGAAAGGCTTTTATTATAACATCCGTTGCAGTAAAATCATTATTCCTCCAGTCGTTTAGTCATCCTGCGGAGCTAAAAGCTAAACGTCGGCCGCGGGGAGCTACCGCTACCATTGTTGTTGTCATTGAGCTCTCCAATGGCGGAAGTAAAAAATTAATACGCGCTTGCCGATTGGTGCTAAGAACAGCAGGGCGGGTGCACGCGGTGTGACGTAATTGGCAGACTCGACTGTCAATCAAAATGATCCTGTTTGCCGTCTGAATGAATGAAAACGTTATTAACAGATTGCAGCATGGGTACAATACAGTACAGCTCAATACAACAACAGTGGACTGGAGGATGCAGACCAGAGAAAGTCTTTCGTCTTGTTTACATCAGGGTCCCCCATTTTCAATTCATCATATTTCATATCTAAATCATATAATATCTCATTGCTAAATATATGCAATATATAATCTAATAATCCAATAATCTAAATCTAATATATAATATAAAAATGCTAAATGCATGGGTATTTTATTTTGTCTTTAATGTTAGCTTGCAAACTCAAATACTGTCTTGGTAAGCCTCATAATGAATTGTTTGGGGAAAAAAAGAAAAACATCGTGATGCGTATCGTGTATCGCCGAAAGGTCAGAAAATATCGTGATATCATATTTAGGCCATATCGCCCAGCCCTAACTGATCCTAACTCTGCTTTACTCACATGCAGACAGACAGCACTGATCCCAACTCTGCTTTACTGACATGCAGACAGACAGCCCTGATCCCAACTCTGCTTTACTGACATGCAGACAGACAGCACTGATCCTAACTGCTTTACTGACATGCAGACAGACAGCACTGATCCTAACTGCTTTACTGACATGCAGACAGACAGCACTGATCCTAACTGCTTTACTGACATGCAGACAGACAGCACTGATCCTAACTGCTTTACTGACATGCAGACAGACAGCACTGATCCTAACTGCTTTACTGACATGCAGACAGACAGCACTGATCCTAACTGCTTTACTGACATGCAGACAGCACTGATCCCAACTGCTTTACTCATCATGCAGACACAGGGTTCGCACAAGGTCCTTGAAGTGCTTAAAGTGCTTGATTTCTTACCAAAAAAAAGTCAAGGCCTGGAATTCCTTGAAAACAGCAATTTCTTTTAACAATGTGCTTAAAAAGTGCTTGAAATTCAAATCAACCATTCACATTGAAAGTTTTGTTCATCCATGATACAAATTGTTCTGAATCAAGAAATTGAATTTTTTTTAATTTAAAGTGTAACTAATTGTCGGAAATTGGTTTTAAGTAGGGATGTCCCGATCCGATCACGTGATCGGAATCGGCGTCGATCACGTGCTTTTCAGAGGATCGGGGATCGGGAAAAAATAATAATAAAAATCGGCAGTCAAAAAAAGAAAATGTTTATTCAACAAACATGACCATGTCCACGTCTTAAACTCATACGGAGGCCTTAGTTTTGGTTTTAAATTACATATAATATATCATCATTAATGTATTTATTGTCACACAGAGCAGAATAATTATCCACAACAAACACATTCCCCTTTAATTTTCACCGTTGCAACAAACATTCCCTTTAATTTAGACGCTACACGCGACCACATTGAATTGATCACAACAACAACACGTCGCTCCCGAAACACGGTTAATATCCACTGACTTGAGCAGCTAGACTTAATGTCAGAGGTTTGGAACTAAGCATTTTAAAATATAAAGTCAAGCCAGTTGCAATGTTTGCAAGGAGGAGATTCCGCGTGGAGGAAAAACTCATGAAGCAGCAGGCTGGAGGCGAAGTTTTCAGACTAACTTTTCAACTATCGTCGCCGTTTCAGACCAGAATGGACCATTACGTAAGTCGAACACTGAATGTATACTAATGTGCAAACATATATTGAAACTTTTAATATTTCTCATATGAAGCAGAAGCACATTTCTCAGGGTGAATATAACAAAAGCCTCCGCTCTCGCGCCCCGGACTATTATACTAGGCAACTATTATACTGGGCTTGTCTCGCTCTGCCAGTTTCTGACAAAAATGCGTCAAAATTGATTACTAATGTGAAAGATCGGATCGGAAACGATCGGATCGATAGATATTTAAAATCACATGCTCGGGATCGGATCGGAAGCAAAAAAAGGCGATCGGGACATCCCTAGTTTTAAGCCATAACTATTGGATCCGATTTCTTTTCTCTATAAAAAAAAACTGCATTTAAAAGTGAAGTGTATCCTTTTAAATGCCCTTTTTAAAATGAAAAATAGTGCTTAGGAAAGTACTTGACAGTCCTTGGATTTCATTTAGCAATGTCTGTGGGAACCCTGCAGACGGCACTGATCCTAACTGCTTTACTGACATGCAGACAGACAGCCCCCCCCCCCCCCCCTTCCCCTCCTCCAACCCTGACAGGCTGAAGTAATGAGAGGAACGTACTCAGAGAGGAGTGCAGAGACCTCCACCAACCAAGGCCTAACTAACTGCCATTACTTTCACATGCAATATTTAGATGACACAAAACGACAAGTTGTGCTGGTATTGACAGACAGACAGACACTATACATCCATATAGTGCCACGAGAGGCAAGGCCATAGGGTCCCCAAAGTCAACCGGTTTCTGCCTCGGGGGGTCATGAATATTCACCACACACACACACACACACACACACACACACACACACACACACACACACACACACGCACACACACACACACACGGACAGGGGCAAAACACTAGTGATGGGAATTCCGAACTCCGCTCACTAAACGACTAATCCTCAGATGTTTTGTTGCTTAAATTAATTTATGACCAAAAATGTTGTGTAAAATTAATTACTAAATGTAAAAAACACAAATTATATAAAATGTTTATAATTTATATAGCTTTATTTACATACTCAACATGAAGCAGAGTGCTACAAAAAATTGTGTCATAGCCTTTTGCAAAAACTGGGTTGTAGGTCTAGGTGGTGGTGGTGGTCTACACTGTACTCGATGGTGCTGTAGATAAGATTGCAGCAACAGTTGCAGTAGACACACTGACACTTTCATTAACACATTGAGTGCCAACAACGAGAAATCTCGTTGTTGGCCGCCATGCGCTGAATGCCAATGACGAGAAATCTCGTTATTTAATCGCTATTTCTTTTATTAGCGATATCCATTCATTTTTCATCAAACCAGCCTCACGTTATCATTGGGACTGTATGAGCTCGAAAAGGACAAATACTGCCCCCTATCCCCTCTCAGATGGTATTGCACCCATTGGAATGGACTCAATGGAAATGCATGTGAAAAGAACACTCCGGATTCCACATTTTATTTCTCAGGCATGTAACCGGAGACTATTGCATTCATTGGGGCAACCGAAAGCAGCGTGGATTATCTGTTTCGAGGTCTAATGTTGGATCAATAAACGCGATCGATATTTGGAATGGCGATCAGGAATTGGAATAATCTTTTTGCAGAACATCTGATCTGAGGTAAGGAATCTATTTTACCAGTTTTGGGGTAATCGGATGTTTTTTTTCACATATTTCACAACGTGTCTGTGTCTGTGAGTGTGTGCGTGTATGACGTTAGCGCTGACCAGGTCATAGATAATCGATTTTTCAGCCCGCTTCTCTAGCGTGCATAAGTACACTTATACTATCGATAATCTAGCGTTTATTACAAAACTATACTCGTATTCAAAACGGTATAAAACAGAAATGTACAGATGAAAGCAAGTCATTGATAAGTGACGGGCATATTAGACACATAGCCATAATTTAAGATATAGTTTATGCGTTCACAAATGTGCTCGTCCTCTCATTGACTACAGCGCTGGCACTCAAGCGATAAATAGCCCACCCCATGCTGGCAATCAAAGTGTTAATAGCAGGTTCTAGGGGTGGGAATCGCCAGAGACCTCACGATACGATACTATCGCGATACTTGCGTCACGATACGATAGTATCACAATACTAAATATATCGCGATACGCTGAGTATTGCGAGAATTTCATTTTTTTTATAATTTTTTTATTAAATTTTATTACCTTTTTTCAACAGCAAAGTAAAACTTTGTCAACATGTTTTATCTAATAAAATAAAGTTCAGTCTGTTCATCTCACTTCAATAATTTTTATTGCAGAACATGGTATTTTCTCAAGCAGACAGATGTAAACACTGTAATCTGTGTTGCATGTACCTGACAAACTGAACTGTTTGTATTACAGTCATAATATTATTCCAACTTAACTGAATGCACATGTATGTGTGTGTGGACTACTGTACTATCACAGGTATTGAAATGAACAATGCAACTTCCTTTTTTATGAACAACTTTTTTATGAACAATTAAATATCGATACTTGGCGTCCCTGTATCGATACAGTATCGCCATGCAAAGTATCGCGATACTACTACGTATCGATTCCCCCCCCCCCCACCCCTAGCAGGTTCCCTTGATTGTCTTTTATTTTCCAATTGCTAACTGTACTGCTTTTCCTGCTGTCATTCATTTCCTCACCTTTCCAGTGTGTTGTCTCTGTCTGTCGCGCTAGTGCATGTTCTCTCTCTCTCTGTGTTCTCTCTCTCGTCTCCCTCCCGCCTCCTGTTCACGTGCACTGTGCTGTGTGCGTGTGTAACCCCTCCCCCCTCTGTTCAGCGTGGACACACAGACGTCACTACTAGGGATGGGTACCGAATTCGGTACTTTTGAGGTACCGAACCGAAACACGTCGGTACTACCGAGTATCGAATCAAGTGAGATACAATTTTTTTTTTTTTTTTTTTTTTTTTTATGTCAATGTTCACACGCACAATATATGCTTACCTAGGATTTGACTTGATTCAACAACAAAGCAGTCGGAGCAATGACAAGCCGAAAACTGTCGAAATTGTAGTTATTTGAAGTTTGGATTTTTTTTTACGACTGAGGTAGGTAAATTAAATTTCTTGAGACTAAAGTACCGAAAAAAGGTACCGTTGGGTACCGGTATCGATTCACAGGTACCGGTATCGGTTCAAATGTGAAAGGTACCCATCCCTAGTCACTACACATATTATTGACCAATCACATGCGGCTTAAAACCCCCCAAAAAAAACACAAAAAGAAATGATCAGCTCTCAATCAGGAGTCGGCTCCCATCGTTCACTTCAAAGAGCCGGCTCTGAGAGCCGTTTCGTTCGTGACCGACACATCACTACAAAACACAACCTCCATCGTCACAATCTCTGTCATATAGAGAAAGGAAAGTATGTTGCATGATTGAGTCGTTGTTGCTAGAAGTTTGCAGCAAGTTTGTCACAGAAATCTAAATCTTTCTGCAGATATATCTTGCAAACTACAAGGCCGTTTGGTATACTATTTGTTATGCACATTGCCGCTGTAGGATGAAATCTTGATCTTTGGTAACCCCATCACCTTTCCTCTAGCGCTACCATCAGGCCAACATGTCCAATACTCATATCTTCTGATCTGATTTCCACCAAAATTGACAAATATATTTGCCTTACCAATGTAATAGTGTGTAAAAGTGTAATACTGTGTAATAGCATGTAATAGTGGGACAGTGTAATTGTATGATAGTGTAAAAGTGTAATAGTGTGTAGTGTGTTAGTGTACTAGTGTAATGGTGTAAAAGTCAAGTCAAGTCAAGTCAGTTTTATTTATATAGCACGTTTACAAATGACTAACAGCCAAACCAAAGTGCTTCACAACATGGTAAGAACTAGTGATGTGACGATTCATCGATTTGCATCGGTGCGCCGGCATACACGTTCACGATGCAAGTGCACCGGTGGAATAAGTCCGCGTCGGCAAAATGTCAGGCTGAACTCGCGATGCATCTTGTTGTAGCGTCTTTGCATCGGTCAAAAACCGATGCATTGATATAATTTCCTCTCATCCACTTGTCAGCAGTGCACTGTGACTGCACACACACACACAGCAGATAATATTGCTTTGCTACTACATAAGGCGAGAGCCGCGTCACAGTTATCAACAAACAGTGGAAGTCGAGGAGACATGAATAGAATTGCTCAACATGCTAACGCTAGTAGCCTCTGGCTAACGCCAGTTAGCCGTTCAGCTAACGCTAAACTAGTGTCTAACTAAAGTGACTCTGCAACACCAGTAACATTAGTGAGGAGGGGGGGGGGGTATATTGAAGACGCTTGACAACAGGGGTTCAAAGATAACTTCACATTTATTGGTTATTCATAGGCCTGCCACGATAACACATTTTGCTGGGCGATTAATTGCCCCCGAAAATATCGCGATAAGCGATATTATTGCGACCGGTTAGAGAATTTTTTTTGAGAAATTTATTTCCCAAAACTTTTATTTTGAAGCCCACCGCTCCGTCTTTTCCGGTTTTAGACTTTTATTTTGAAGCCCACCGACCGGACCGGAAGTATTGTTGCGATTATCCTAAGCAGAACATATGAGCCGACAACATGTCTCGTCCGGTTGTTTTTGAGCTAATAACAAATGTTGAGATTGTTGGTGAACAACTAACTTTAGGTTAGTTTTAACGTTAGCTACTAACGTTAGATGCAGCTACTACAGGCAATCAACGATGAGGAGGAAGCGTCAAAGCAGTATATAATAGAATAGCTGTGGTGCGTAGGCACTGCAGCACGACTCGAAACTACCGGAGTGTTATAATAAATTAATTCATGTTTAACTTGTCCCCGTGTCCAGTCCTTTGACCAGCCCCACCCGTTCATTGTAAACAATGATGCATGTAATTATATTAACGTTATTCTGTGTTGTACTTGTAGCTATGCTATACGTTGTATTTCGTTTGTTAGCTAATGTTGTTAGCATGGAATGAGAATCAAAGCTCTATCTTTCATCTTTATTTAGCAGTCCAGTTTCTCCGGGCAGTAGCGAGTAACTACTTGGGTCTAAAAATAGCTAACGTTACACTACAAATAATGCTACTTGGTTAAAAGGAGCCACACTATTGAGAAATGTAGTTAAGCTGTGGCGTTGCCCCACGGGGCTCCCGTGCTGTACTCTAGTAACGTCAGCGACCCGCCTCCCAACACGGACAGTGACTGACAAGCGGCACTGGTTCCGCCTCATTAAAACAAACGCGCAAATAGCAATTAATCGCGCCCGTCAAAATCATTGCATTAATTTTAATTATCGCAGCAATTAATCGATTTATTGCTTATCGCGGCAGGCCTAGTTATTCATTTCTTAATTATATCGCTTCATGCAATCCATCCAGCCTGGCTCCGTGATGTTGACATAATGCTACGGTCGGAAAGTACTATAGACGCATCCTAGTGACCTAGTCTAGTGTGTGACATCATCAACTGTCGACGGGGCAGCTCAGACAGGGAGGGGCTCTCTCTCTCTCTCTCTCTCTCTCTCTCTCTCTCTCTCTCTCTCTCTCTCTCTCTCTCTCAGATTCAGATTACTTTATTCACCATATTGTACAGGTACAAATGGAACGTGATTTGACATTTCAGTGCATGATTATTCACAAATAGGAACAACAAAATAATAATAATGATAAATAAATCTCGTGTGTTTTTAGCTAAAGTGGATAGAAAAGACAGTTTATGCAAAAGTCTTCTTAGGCACCCAAGAGTTTTTATATAAATTGTCTTACAGTAGATTATTTTATTTTTAATAATAATATAAGCTGCATATAAGGAATACAACCAAATCCTCTGTCATACCATAAAATTGTATTATTTATTATTATTATTATTATTTTGCATCGTGTTGAATCGCATCGTATTGCCCCGAATCGCATTATGTTGAATCAAATCATATCGAATCGTATCGTATCTCAACAGGGGGTGAATCATATCGCATCGCATCGCCCGGTGCTTCAAATGTATCGTTAATGTATCGCATCGTTGGCACCGTATCGAGATGCACATCGCATCGGCCTCAGTGAGGAGATGCACATCCCTAGTAAGAACACATACAATGCAATAAAAATACACTAGAATTACAAAAAAGGTAGAGTACAGTACATATAGGAAAGCAAGGGCAAAGTGCAATAAAAGAGACAAGAAAATTTGATAAAAAGTGCAGAGTGACAGCGGACGTCATGTATAGATGCTAGGCTAGCTCTGGTCAAAGGCCAGGGAGAAGAGGTGTGTTTTGAGGAAGGATTTAAAAACCTCTAGGCTCTGGGCAGATCTTATGTGGGGGGGAGGCTGTTCCAGAGTTGGGGGGCAGCAGCAGCAAAGGCTCTATCTCCCCCGGTTTTGAGCCTGGTCCTAGGCACCTCCAGCAGCAGCTGGTCAGCAGACCTTAGGGCTCTGGTAGAGCCATATGAAATCCGCGATCACGGAATCGCGGACGGAATCGCGGAATTGAGCAATAAAAATGGAATTACCTGTAAAACGTGGAATATTGCAGAATTTGCCATAATTTGGACTGTAATTCCGTTTTCGGGATAACGGTGGAATGTTTGGTGTAGGGCTGGGCGATATAACGATAACGATAAATATCGCGATATATTTTAATAATCGATATCGAATATCGAAAAAAAAAAAAATCGAAAAATCGTTTTTTTTTTTTTTTTTTAACTGCAACAGGGCAGTTTTAAAACCAGAGACAGTGGACAGACTTGTCTTTCTTGCCTGCAACTTAAAGTAATGGCTTTGCTTGTCCAAATGACAATACTGACCAAATTCAGATTTATTTTTCTCTTGTCCATTTATTTTGTTTGCTTTCTAATTTAAAATACATTTTGAAACCGTCTGTACACAGTAGGCTATGTGTGCTAGCAGAACTAGACTCCAGTCACGAGTCACAGTGCACATGTGCGGTGGTTTGTCGACCAAAAAAGCGCCAAAAGATCGAAAATAAACTAGCAGAGCCAGAACTGTTCAACTCCTCTGGAGCCACAGCCAGCAGAGAAGCCGGTTTACTTTAGCTTTTAAACCAGCTGCAGCCTGAGAACTGGAGTGTGAGGGGATGTAACACTAAAGATGGCGGCAATGACAACGAATTGCTGCAAAATAAACATACATCTGTTGTTAAAAAAAAAAAAAAAAAAAAAAAAAAATCAATTTTTTTTTACTTATAACAATTCGATAATTATCGATATCGAGAAATAAAATAAAATTATCATATCGTTATCGCGATATGATTTTTTTCCATATCGCCCAGCCCTAGTTTGGTGCAAAGCAAACATGACCGGGACGCTAAAGCGTGTTACACCGCGCGCGTCACTTCCACACTGCTTCACAACAACACAGCAATGTCCAAGCGTGTAGCTGCTCCGGTATTAACAGCATCCAAAAAGCTACGAAATACCACATTAAACCCTAAATTCAGAGCAGAGCAGTATCCGAATGATTTTTATGCCTCCGGCGATAAGTTGTTTTGTAAATATTGTCAACATACTGTGGATTGGACCCGCAAAAATATGTGCGATGATCATTTGGTCTCGAAAAGTCATGTCAAAAACAAGGGGAAACACCGTGCTTCCCAAAACACACCAGCACTTCAAACAACACTTACAGCAAGTACCTCGTCAGCAGATTCAAGACGAGAGTTTGTGCAGGACTTTGTAGCTGTTTGCGCCGAGTCTGACATCCCTTTAGCAAAGCTAAAGAAACTGCGACCATTTCTGGTTAAGCACTGCAAGCAGGGAGGAGCGCTGCCTGAAAACGAAACAGCCCTTCGTCAAATCCATCTGCCCCGTGTGTTTGACCAACATATAACTGCTGTTTTGGAGAAAATCAGTGGGAAGAAGTTGTCGGTGGTTGTTGATGAGACGACCGATACCAGGGACTGCAGTGTTCTAAACATAGTCATTGGTGAGTTACTTAGCAGCCTATTAACATGTCGTTTAAATATCATATTTTCTTTTACATGCTGCAGTGTGCATTGTCAGCTTGCAAAGTGTGATGATGATGATCTCTGCTGGTGATCACAATAGACTACAGCTAGAGATGGCGAGGCTAATCACTGACACTATTGTGATGAAATAGCTATGTACAGTAGGCCTACATTTAGGACTATAGATGGAAATTATAGCTCCTTGCTAAATCTGGTGCACCAGTCTTTGTTTTATGCAAATGATTGTCAGTGCACACTGTCCTTTATAAACAAAATAAACTAAAGGTGCATAAATGATGCATTACTGTATTTCATCACAATAGAATATAATATATAGCTAGGCTGTATCTATTGTTTAAACTTGAAATGTCAGTAGCTGTATCTATTGTTTAAACTTGAAATGTGTATTTTTATTTTGTGTGTAGTAGTAGTTTATTCAGTCATCTCACACAATGCAATATACACCATCATTTAACAATATTTGATTTTACAGTGACTGAAAAAGGTACAGACTGAAGCATAATGCTTATATATGCCTGTCCTATATTCTTAACAAATTAAAAAAATTAAGACATGTGCATTTTTATTTTGTCACAATATTATTTGGCTTAAATATAAAAAAAAAATTGCTTGTGTTATCTTTCATTGCAGGTGTTGAAAACCAGTACTATCTGGTGGATGTCATTTTCATGGATCGATGCAACCACTCAACAGTTGCCCAAGCCATCATACACTCCCTCCACAGCAATAATCTGGACCTGAATGATGTCTGGGCAGTGGTCACAGATAATGCCGCCTACTGTCTGAAGGCATATGTCCATGTAACGTGCCTCTGCCATGTCATCAATCTGGTGGGTGAGACCTGGCAGCACTACAGATACTTCTCTGATGCTGCATCACTTGTGGCAGCGATGAGATCCGTCTTCTGCAGGAAGCCTGCTAGAAAGAGAAGATGGGTGAGCTTCCTCATCAACAAGGAGTTTGTGCACACCAAGGCTCCTCCTGAATCAGTGGGCTCCAGATGGAATAGCTGGTTTGAGGCAGTGCAGTACCACGCAGAGCATGTTCATCTGTACAGAGAATTTTTATTGGAAGAAAATTCATCAGCCCAAGCGGTCACAAACATCCTCAGCCTGCTAGAAACAGGAAAAGTTGCAGGCCCTCACTGTGAAGCTAACCTTCATCGCAGAAGGCTGCTCCAAACTGATGACAGCTCTGACTATCCTAGAAGGAACCCATCGTACCACAGCAGTGTCTGCATACAACATCATGGAGGACCTGGGCTCTTACCTAGTGAATGGAACAGCAAAAACATGTGGGTTTTGTGCCAAGACAGATGAGCTGCTGAGAAAGACGGGTGCACGAGAGAGGAAGCAGGTTCTTGACGATCTCCATGATGCCTTCCACTTGGCCTTCACAAAGTTCTCCAAGCACTGGGACACGCACCCAGCCAGAGAGATCTACAAGCTGATAAGGGTGTTTGATCCAAGGCAGGCACCAGCCATGGAGAAGCGGATGGAAGCCTACACAAGACTGATACCCATGGCAGACCCATCACCAGAGCTCAGTGAGCAATGGATTGCCTACCAGCACTCCAGGGAGCCCATGGCAGCTGATGTCACGCTTGCTGATTACTGGAGGGGCATGAGTGTGATATTCCCAAAAGTTGCAGAAGTGGCAATGTCCTACATCTACTTCCCAGTCAGCTCAGTTGACTGTGAGAGGAGTTTTAGCAAGTACAAGACTCTCCTTACAGACAAGCGAGAGGCGCTCACCGAGCTCAACACAAAGAGGCTGACCATCATGTACTTCAATGGAGATGTCTCTGATAGATGGAAGACTTAAACAGACAGGAGCTAATAAGGAGTAGTACTAGTCATACTACTACAGGGAAACAGAAACACCCTTTATTGTTTTAGTTTAAAGTTTTCAACTAAATTCAGGTTACTAAGTAGCCCAGGTTGTTGCATATTTTCTGATGCATTCTTTTTAATTTATAATGAAAAGCGTACTGTAACAGTTTACAGTTATTGTGTTTACAGTTATTGTATTGAGTGTTTTGTTTACAGTTATTTCTCTTTTTTACTTGAAGCACAGAGATGTTTTAGTTGAAAGTTTTCAACTAAATTCAGGTTACTGGCCAAGTAGCCCAGGTTGTTGCATATTTTCTGATGCATTCTTTTTCATTTATAATGAAAAGCATACTGTAACAGTTTACAGTTATTGTGTTTACAGTTATTGTATTGAGTGTTTTGTTTACAGTTATTTCTCTTTTTTACTTGAAGCACAGAGAGAAAAGTTTGCTTAAAATGTGTTAACTCAGAAGCCAGAAGCCACAGGAATGTTTTGTTTACAGTTTTTTCTTTACTTGAAGCTTATAAGCACTTTACAATTGAACTGCAGCACTTAAACATTAAAAAAGACTGTTATATCTTATTGAATTGTGGACATTTATTCATTCCCACTTATTAGACACAATTTCTGATGGTAAAATGAGCGTAAAAAGCAAAATACAGAATTCTGAAATATTAAAACGGAAAAAACGGAATTTGGGAAAAAATAAAATGGAATTTGGAAAATAATAAAAACGGATTTCATATGGCTCTAGGCTCTGGATGGGGTGGGGTGATGTAGGAGCTCAGCTAGGTACAGTGGAGCCAGCCTGTGTAGTGCTTTAAAAACAGTCAGTAAAAGTTTAAAATCAATACGGAAACGGACGGGGAGCCAGTGGAGAGAAGCCAAAACTGGTGTAATGTGGTCACGTTTCCTGGTACCGGAAAGCAGGCGGGCAGCCACATTTTGTACCAGTTGCAGGCGACGGAGCAGCAACTGGTCAATGCCGACATACAACGCATTGCAGTAATCCAGCCGGGTCGAGATAAAGGCATGGATCACCCTTTCCAGATCCTTCTGGGAGAGGTATGGTTTGGTCTTGGCTAGGAGTCTGAGGTGAAAAAAGCTAGTTTTGACCACCGAACTAACCTGCTTATCAAATTTTAAATTTCTGTCGAAGATTACTCCGAGGTTTCTGACAGAGGAGCGGATATTTGAGCCCAGGGGGCCTAGGACAATGGCTGTAGGGTCAGGTGAATCATTACTAAATAAAATTATCTCTGTTTTGCGCTCGTTTAAGTTTAGAAAGTTTGCACTCATCCATAATTTAATATCAGCCAGGCAATCTAACAGTGGTTGTAATGTGACCTTGCCTTTTGCTTGTAGGGGTAAATAGATCTGCACATCGTCGGCAAAGCAATGGAAGGACATATTATGCTTTGCAATTATTGAGCCTAAGGGCAACATATATAATAAAGGGGCCCAGTATCGACCCCTGGGGCACCCCACAGGTAAGTGGGGCTGCTGAAGAGAAGAATTCTCCAAGCTGGACTGAGAAGCTCCGGTCAGTCAGGTAGGACTTAAACCAGCTTAGGGCGACGCCTGTGATGCCAACATGTTTTTCCAGGCGCAACAGTAGGATAGTGTGGTCTATAGTGTCGAAGGCGGCTGTGAGGTCTAAAAGCACGAGAATGGCGGGATTTCCAGAATCTGCAGCTAAAATTAGATCATTTTGAACTCTCAGGAGGGCTGTTTCAGTGCTATGGCACGGTTTAACGCCAGACTGAAACTTTTCGTGGATTTGATAAATATCTAAAAACAGTTTTAACTGGAGGTAAACTGCTCGCTCCAGGACTTTTGACAGGAAGGGTAATTGGGAAATAGGCCTGAAGTTAGATAAAATAGAGGGATCAAGGTTTTTCTTTTTTAGCAGGGGTTGAACCACAGCATGTTTAAAGGCGGTTGGGACACAGCCAGAGCTGAGAGAGGAATTTACCAGCAATAGAATAGTGGGCAAGACTGAATCGAGCACTTCTTTTAGAAGGCGAGAGGGAAGGCTATCTAAGGGGCAGTTTGTGGGCCGTAAGTGTTTAATTATGTCAGAGAGAGTGGAGGGAGAGACAGGCTCGAACTGCTCAAAAACAGCAGGCAGGGAGTGTAGGGGAGAAGGGGGGGGGGGGCTGGGAAGGCTGTAATGAGAACTGGTCTGAGAGCAGATGATGGCACAACTGGGGAGACATCACGGGGGTTAATGAGGGAGTTAAGAATTTTGAAAAGAATCTGGGGCTTGTGGCAATTTGTAGAGATAAAATTGGAGATGTATTCGCATTTAGCAGTTTTGACAGCATTTTGATATGCAGATAGGCATATCACGTAGGATTTTGAGGGAGACGTGGAGCTTATCCTTATTCCACTTTCTCTCCGCACGCCTACATGTGCGTCTGAGAGCGCGCGTGGAGTCATTTAGCCATGGTGTTTGGAGTGTTTTGCTGCGTTTGGACCTGAGAGGTGCAACAGAGTCTAAAATGTTTTTACAAGTCGAGTCAAACATTGAAATTAAATCATCTATATTAAAAACACAGTTTGCGCCCAAGGCGTGAAGTGGGGAACCATTAAAAGCATGTGTAATAGTATAACTATGTAATAGTGTGTAATAGTATAGCATGCTAGTGTTCTAGTAGTGTGTGTAATAGTACATTTGCGTCTGCATTTGTTAAATATTGTAATGTGCCGTGTTTGCTCTGTGAGAGAGGAGAAATGTGTGGCTGCCGCCTGGTTGCAATTTGCGCTCTACTGAGCACACCATTCTAGTCATTACTATTATTACCGAGGGGCACCGACACTGGACCCATAAAATACTTGTGTGAGACCTCATGCCAAATCGAGGCTTCCAGTTCAGACATATTAGCTATATGCTAGAATATAAACATCACCTGGGTGTGAAAACTCAACTGAACATGGCACCACACACACAGCCCCTTAACCCTTTCACTACCACACTACAGACGGTTAGTGAAAGGTTAACCGTCTGTAGTGTGGTAGTGAAGGGGTTAACCTTCTGTAGTGTGGTAGTGAAAGGTTAACCTTCTGTAGTGTGGTAGTGAAAGGTTAACCGTCTGTAGTGTGGTAGTGAAGGGGTTAACCTTCTGTAGTGTGGTAGTGAAAGGGTTAATGAAGCAGCCCTCGATCACAAAATGTAAGGGGTTCCCTTGGATCACCACCAGAGATGAATATTTTGACATAGTTACACCGTTCTGTACGAGAGAGACCACTGGGAGAAATACACGTCATGACTAAGTACGATATACACTGATTTAGCCCTGTTATGGCCCTGCCGTGGGGGGAGGAAACTAGTAGTGACGGCAAACAATTTCGTTCCCACAGTGGCCGCACCCGATCTCCTTGACCCAAAGTCCGCCGCCCATAACGCCAAACCCCGCCTGTCCTTCTCAGCCAAGCCTCTGAACTACCCGGACGACGACGACGACTACGCCCACACCACGGTCATGCGGTGGAAGACTGTGTCCGCCATCTTCTTCCTGGTGGTCCTCTACCTCATCGTCGGGGCGACCGTGTTCCGCGCCCTGGAGCAGCCCTACGAGAGCTCCCAGAAGCTGGCCATCCTCGCCGAGAAGCTCGACTTCCTGACGGTCCACGGCTGCGTCAACTCCTCGGAGCTGGAGGCTCTCGTCAAGGTGGGTGGAGAACACTTCTGACACTTCTGTTTCGCCTGTTTTTATACGGATCCAGCTCTTACAAATCGCACCTCGACTACTGCAAGAGCGCAGCGTCGTTAACACCTTGTTAACACTTTGATCGCCATGGTTAAATTCATAATTTCCCATCCCTAGCCAGCTCTATTTGTCTATGGAGAAGTTCCCCTTCTTTGCAGGGCTATAACTTTTTTAATTCTATTGCTAAATTGACATTATTATGGCCCATTCAATGTCCTATATCTATTGTTCAGGGTGTAGCAACGTTATACTTTTTCATTCACATATTCATACTAAAATATGGTCTAAAGCAGTGGTTCTCAACTGGTCTAGCCTCGGGACCCAACATTTTCCTTAGTCATTAAGTCGCGACCCAACATTTTGAACCACTATGATTTATGTAAAAAAAAAAATATTTGCAGTAATACGCAATCTTTCAAAACATAAAATAAACACAAAAAAGTGCAACAAAAGTGCAACTATTGCTAAAAACCCAATGAAATAAAAGAATAATACATAATATATGCTTCTTAGCAGATTTCTTAGCTTAACATAACAGACCTAAGTTTGGGGGAACTAATGGGATAACTGGGGTTGCAACAAAAGTGCAACTAGGGCTAAAAACCCAATGAAATTAAATAATAATAAATAATTATGCTTCTTAGCAGACTTCTTAGCTTAACACTTTGGTTGCCTTGGGTTAAATTAATGATATACCATAGATTGCCAGCGCTATTTGTCTATGGAGAAAGTCCCCTTCTTTGCAGGGCTATAACTTTTTAAATTCTATTGCTACATTGCCATTATTAGGGCCCATTCAAAGTCCTATATGTATTGTTCATTGTGTAGCAACGTTAAACTTTTTCATTCACATATTCATAGTAAAGTATGGTCTAATGTATAAGTATGTTTTCATCTCTTTCTGCAACTTTCTCCAGAACGTGATATATAGCCCCAAATGCATTATATTGATGATGAAATACAGTTTGATGGCAATCAGCGCGATATAAAAAATTCCAACTAGACGTACTTCTAGAAGTTACTACACGTCATCTGATGTTGACCGGATGGGCGAGGGGGCGTTTATAATTCCGTGGGCAGCGTTATACCAATCATCTAATGTGGGTCAAATGTTGATAAAAGCAGTTAGTATCGAAGATGGTAACGTTACACGCTGAAACTCACCCCAGTCTCCGCGCGCCGTTGGGCGATCATCGTCGAGTAGAAATTTTATCATTATGGGATATATTATTACCCGGTCCATCTCCAGCTTGTATAATGGTATATACGTCCAAATCATGTTGTTTATCGAGTTATTGGCAATCGATCGCTATGTAGAGTGACGAGCTAGAGTGCCGGAACCTATACCGAGTGGCCGGAAGTAATAGGGCCGACCAGCAAAACCTCTACTGCGCTTCCTGTTAAGCGGTTGCGCCGATCGGCCACCAGATGGCGCTCCTGAACCGCCAGAGAGCTCAGTGGGTCCTGCTGGTGGATATCAGGCCAGCGGAGGGGGAATATGAATCCGATTCCAGATTTTTGAAATATTGATATAAGGACGCTGTACAGCGTCCCCCGGCAACTTTAGCATGGCCAGCAATGACGCTGTAAAGCGTTTTTAGGCAGTCAAAGTGTTAACATAACAGACCTAAGTTTGGGGGAACTAATGGGATAACTGGGATTGCAATAAAAGTGCAACTAGGGCTAAAAACCCAATGAAATAAAATAATAATAAATAGAATGCTTCTTAGCAGATTTCTTAGCTTAACATAACAGACCTACGTTTGGGGGAACTAATGGGATAACTGGGGTTGCAACAAAAGTGCAACTAGGGCTAAAAACCCAATGAAATTAAATAATAATAATAAATAATTATGCTTCTTAGCAGACTTCTTAGCTTAACATAACAGACCTAAGTTTGGGGGAACTAATGGGATAACTGGGATTGCAATAAAAGTGCAACTAGGGCTAAAAACCCAATGAAATAAAATAATAATAAATAAAATGCGTCTTAGCAGATTTCTTAGCTTAACATAACAGACCTACGTTTGGGGGAACTAAGGGGATAACTGGGGTTGCAACAAAAGTGCAACTAAGGGCTAAAAACACAATGAAATAAAATAATAATAATAAATAATATATCCTTCTTAGCAGACTTCTTAGCTTAACATGCAGGGAACTAATGGAATAACTGGGGATGATGTTTGCTCCTGACAAGAGTCTCAAAGTCTGGGGTGATGGTAGACAAAGCAACTCTGAGGTCATGCTCAATGTCCAATCTGTTCCTCCGCTTTGTCTTCAGCTGGACCAGAGCTGAGAAGCCACTTTCACAAAGATAGGTAGTGAAAAAAAGTCAAAAATAAAAAATAATTTTTTTTTTTTTTTTTTTTTTTTACACACACATCCGCGACCCACTCAAAATGGCCCCGCGACCCACTTTTGGGTCGCGACCCACCAGTTGAGAAACACTGGTCTAAAGTATGTTTTTCTCGTTTTCTGCAGCTTTCTCCAGAACTTGATTTATAGCCCCAAATGCATTATATTGATGATCAAATACAGTTTGGTAGCGATCGGTGCCAGATAAAAAATTTCAACTGGAGGTACTTCTAGAAGTTACTACGTATCATCTGATGTTGACCGGATGGGCGGGGGGTCGTTTATAATTCCGTGGGCAACGTTATATCATTCATCTAGTGTGGGTCATATGGTCATCAGAGCAGTTAGTAAAGTTGGAAACGTTGGAAAATAACGCTGGATCTTACCGTATCTTCCTCGCGCCGTTGGACGATCAGCTTGGCGTAGACAGTTTTCGATTATGGGATGTTGATCTAGATGAACCATTTCCAGGTTGTATAATACTATATACGTCCAAATAACGTTGTTTATTGAGTTAGGGCGAGCGATTGATTATCCAGTGTGTCAAGATGGAGTCCGGCTAACGATCGCGAGTGCCCGGACGAAATATGGATGAGCACTTCCTGTTTGGCGCGTCACTTCCTGTTGGCCGATCTGCCGATCGGCCACCAGATGGCGCTCTTGAACCGTTAGACAGTTGAGTGGAGCTCAGCAGTATATCTCAGGTCCCCGGAGGAGAAATATGATTTCGATCACAGATTTTTGAAATATTGATATCAAAGACGTGTTACGGCGTCTTCGGCAGAATGAGCATGGCGGGGAAAGACGAGTTCCAGCGTTTTCGGCGATTAAAGTGTTAACAGCACTGCCAGGTTTAAAGGAAAACTCCAACATTTTGGGAAATTAGCTTACCGTATTCTCCAGAGAGAGACAAGAAGATGGATACCAGTCTCCTCTCCGTGCGTTGAGTAGAAAGCTATCTGGCTGCATGTTAGCCTAGCTTAGCACAATGAATGGAAGCGGACATGACTGGGTAGCCTAGTCATTGTCCAACTAACACCTCTCCCGAAGGCTACCCAGTCATGTTGCATTCATTGTGCTAAGCTAGGCTAACGTGCAGCCAGATAGCTTTCTACTCAACGCACAGAGAGGAGACTGGTATCTATCTTCTTGTCTCTCTCTCTGGAGAAGACGGTAAGCTAATTTCCCAAAATGTTGGAGTTTTCCTTTAACCCTTTCACTGCCACACTACAGACGAGTAGTGTGGTAGTGAAAGGGTTAACCTTCTGTAGTGGGTTAAAAAAGCCTGATTACTATAAGGTGGGAATGAATTGACTCGGGAGCCAGGTTGATTTTATTTTATTGATGGATTAAAAACACAACAAGGATCCAAAGGATAACATGAGAAAGAGTAAGACCCTTATTTCCGTCATGGTCCCAGGGCTGTTAGGCCACAACAAAAATGAACATGACAATGACACAAAACACATACATTTAAAGCATTAGAAGACTAACCTATAGCTAAAATTGTATATCACACAATAACTAAAAACAGTTGGAATCGCATTCTTAGTATTAGGGGCTAGTATTCCTCTACTCTGTCCATGAGCCACTTTGAAAACAGAGGGAACCCCCTGCTGTATATCCTCAGCCCTGGACACTTTCTTTTCTTTTCCAATATATTTTTATTTGCATTTCTCAATTTTGCAAACAGTTTACATTGAATAGGTTTTTTCCCCCCTCTTTTCTCCCTCCCTTCCCCCTCCCTTGAGACAAGTGCATTGGAGTGTTTGGAGCATAAACATTTGGCCTCTGTATCAAGAGGAGAACAACAAGAAAAATAACAATGACAGTATTAACACTTTCAGTGCCAGCAGGGGGCGCACGATTTAGTGCTTGAATGCCCACCATCCACTTCAATGTTAGCGTTAATAACGCCTAATCTATGTTTTAAATTATGGCTATGTGTCTAATCTGCCCGTCGCTTATCAATGACTCGTTTTCCAGTCAACATTGTCGAAGCGGATTGTTTTTTTATCGGTTCATTTTCGTTTTATAGCATTTTGAAAAGCCCTCGTTTTCAAGGAAAATATAAATATTCCATGATAATCGCCCTTTTCTGGAATATTCTAGAATACATAAAAACCTTGTCATTTTTCTGCCTATTTATGAATCGTTTTCAAATAAACGCTAGATTATCGATAGTATATGTACGTATGCACGCTATATAGGCGATCTGAAAAATCGATTCTCTGATTTCCTCAAAGCGATCGCGCACAAACATCCACATCACACATAGGGCAAACGCTGAGATCTCAGCGAATACAACTCTGATTATCCCAAGACTTGTAAAATAGATTCCTTACCTCAGATCAGATGTTCTCCAAAAACATCATTCCAATTCCTGATCGCCATTCCAAAAATCGATCGCTTTTATTGATCCAACGCTACATACTGTACATATGTATTCCACGCTGTTCTGAGGGACCACAATGAATCCGATCGGCTCGGGTTACATGCCTGAGAAGTAAAATGTGGATTCCGCATTTTTCTTTTCTCATCCATTTTCATTGAGTCCATTCCAAAAGGGTGCATCTGGGAGACGATAGGTTTTTTTTTTTCACATATGAGCTCCTACAGGGGCTGCATACCAACGGGAGACTCGGTTGATGAAATATGAATTCAGATCGCTAATAAAAAAATAACGCGCTAATTGTCGTGGTGGGCATTCAGGCATTGGGCTGATAACACGTGTTATGTCGTGGTGGGCACTGAAAGTGTTAATATTTACGACAATGTCAGTTATAACAGACCCCCCCCCCAAATAATAAACCCTCTTCCCCCCCCCCCACAACCCTCCCCTTTACTGTCGTTGTCAGAACAAGGTAGCCCTGGACACTTTCTAGTGCCTGTTTGCAACTGTCCCCCGAGCCTTTCAGACACTGGGCCTCATGTTCATGTATCAAGCTAAATCTAATTTAACAAATATGTATTTACGTTCAACCGTTTACACATACCGACATACAGGGTTCGCACAACGTCCTTGAAGTGCTCAAAATGTAAGAAAAAAAATAAGAAAGTCAAGGCCCGGAATTCCTTGAAAACAGCAAAAAATATTACAAGGTGTTTAAAAACTCCTTGAAATTCAAATCAACCATTCGTATTGAATGTTTTGTTCATCCATGATCAAATTGTTCTGAATCAAGAAAAAAAAATGTATTCCGTTTTAATCAAATCTGACGAGTCGCTGTCTCGTGCGCTCCAACTGCTTTTCCTCATTTCTTCTTCGCGTGTGATGCTCTAGCTGGCAAGCAGGCCAAGAATATGCAAAGAAAAAACAGCATTTCAAAGTGAATTGTATCCTTCGAGTGACATCCTTGAAAATGAAAAATACTTAAAAGTCCTTAAATTTCATTTAGCAATGTCTGTGGGAACCCTGTGTAAATGAGGCCCATTGTGTAGTGTGTTCTGTGTCTGGTTTATGGCAGACATTGAGCTGGCGTCTCTCAAGGTTGGGTGCTACACATTGGATGGTGAATTCTGCTCTAAATTGTAAAGTGCTTTGAGTGTCTAGAGAACTGCTATGTAATGCAACACTTTATTCATTCATTCTTTATTATCCAGAGTACAATAAATACATTAAGATTTGAAAGCCTCAGAACTCCCAGACTGGTTTACAATCCCATGGTTAGGGGTGTAACGGTACACAAAAACCACAGTTTTCGGTACAGTGGGGGAAAGTTTGGCTTTCCATGTTCCACTCAGGGATGATGTAGTGTGCAGTTACTCTTAACACATTGTGCGCCAAAAACGCGTATACTTGTTATTGCCCTCCATGCGTTGTGCGCCAGAAACGAGTTAACTCGTTTTTGGATCAATATAAAAAAAATTCGCGATGGCATTCATAATTCATCCAGCCTTCCTCCGCTGCTGCAGCTGGACCCTGTCTGATATTGCAACGCCTCAATACCGCCGCCTGGTGGATGTCGGACGAGTTACAAGCCAAACCAAACCGGAAGTGGCGCTCGGTGCATCTGGGATAATCCTCCGGCAGTAATATATTGTAACGTGGGTTTAGATACACACTTGAGTGCATTGGGATCACTTTCGAAATGCAATAATCAATATGATTTCGGCGTTTATTGCGTCATACAAACGGGAAATGGATCTAGCAGATCGACGTCAAATAATTGGAATATTTTTCGTCCAGTCTCATCAGCGATTATCTGATTATCTGATTGTCAGTAGCGGCATTCGCATTGAACACTAAAAACGGTTATCAGCCCGATCGGTATGAAAGCATTGCAGGATCAAGCTAAAGTTTACATCAAAACGTCCTTACCTGTGATCGGGAGTATTCCAAAAATAATATTCTAATTGTTTGATCGCCATCTGGTATATCCAATGTCCATTTGGTCGACGGCATAATCCACCACAACATATGGATCGGAGATATTTGACGCAAATCGATGGAACCGGCAGAACGGCTGCCCTCGCCCGACAAGGAAACATGAAACCGGAGACCTGTGGCCGTCCCACAGAGAAAGATAGAAGGGTATAAAGGGTGCTTGATACCGCCGTCTAGCGTGATGCGGCCGGTATTGCACTTTTACATTCTCATGAGGATTCCCGATGTTAACCCAGAGTCCGTGTGCCTGTAATGAATAGAAATATCGAATAAAAGAAACAACGATCAAATAACGAGTATACTCGTTGTTGGCGTTCAACGATTGCCGCCCAATAACAAGTATACTCGTTGTTGGCAGTGAATGAGTTAAGCATTACCCCCAAAATGGGGCCATTTTTGTTTTTGATTTTGACGACTGCATACTTTTTTTTTGCAAAGCTTAGCTTTATACTTTATACCTATAGCACATGCATGAACAAGGTCTCTTTTGAAAGGTAACATTCTGAGAGTTTTGAATTAAGTTTTGCATGCATAAAAAAGGTTCTGCATGTGCGTTCCGTTAGTGGTTAACTCATTGACCGCCGGGAATTAGACGGAGCCCGTCATAGCACTGCCACGCTTTAAAAGATAGGAGTGCGTCACCTTGTTTGTAGAGCTATAACTATATTCTATATTATAGCTATACAATACTATGGCCCATTTGACATCACCTATCTATCGTTCAATATGTGAAAAATAATGAATTTTTCCATCCATACGTTCCTGTGTTATACCGTGGTGAATATAAGTATGGTTTTAGAGCGGTCTAGGGTAATTCATGAAATGCTGAGTTATAGCCTTATTCGTCAATTCTACTATAGACGTTGCCATTTCTTGCCTGTACACGCTACTATTCCAAAATCACATCTATGTCATAGGTATTATGTTTCATCATGAATGCATGAAAGGGGGGGGGGGGGGGGGGTCGTTTCTGATTATTTGATTTGATTATTTGACAGTATATTTAACCTGTACTACAGTATATCTAACCCTACAGTATATTTAGCCTGAACTACAGTATATTTAACCTGAACTACAGTATATTTAACCTGTACTACAGTATATTTACCCTGTACTACAGTATATTTACCCTGTACTACAGTATATTTAACATGTATTACAGTGTATTTAACCCTACAGTATATTTAACCTGTACTACAGTACATTTAGCCTGTACTACAGTATATTTAACCTGTACTACAGTATATTTAACCTGTACTACAGTATATTTAACCTGTAGTACAGTATATTTAACCCTACAGTATATTTAACCTGTACTACAGTATATTTAACGTGTACTACAGTACATTTAGCCTGTACTACAGTATATTTAACCCTACAGTATATTTAACCTGTACTACAGTATATTTAATCCTACAGTATATGTAACCTGTACTACAGTATATTTAACCCTACAGTATATTTAACCTGTACTACAGTATATTTAACCTGTACTACAGTATATTTAACCTATACTACAGTATATTTAACTTGTACTACAGTATATATTTTTTTAAATTTTATTTAATTTTTTTTAGCATTTTTACAGCTTTATTGGTCACGCAGGACCGACAGAGGAGAGGGCGAATGGGAGGAGAGGTGGGGAGGACATGCGACAAATAACGATGGGAGCTGGGATCGAACCCGGGTCGGCCGCGTAGGTGTGCGAGGCACTATGGTATGCGCCACGAGGGCGCCCCGTACTACAGTATATTTAACCTGTAGTACAGTATATTTAACCCTACAGTATATTTAACCTGTACTACAGTATATTTAACCTGTACTACAGTATATTTAACCCTACAGTATATTTAACCCTACGCTACAGTATATTTAACCTGTACTACAGTATATTTAACCCTACAGCATATTTAACCTGTACTACAGTATATTTAACCCTACAGTATATTTAACCCTACCCTACAGTATATTTAACCTGTACTACAGTATATTTAACCCTACAGCATATTTAACCTGTACTACAATATATTTAACCTGTACTACAGTATATTTAACCCTACAGGATATTTAACCTGTACTACAGTATATTTAACCTGTACTACAGTATATTTAACCCTACAGTATATTTAACCTGTACTACAGTATATTTAACCTGTACTACAGTATATTTAACCCTACAGTATATTTAACCTGTACTACAGTATATTTAACCTGTACTACAGTATATTTAACCCTACAGTATATTTAACCTGTACTACAGTACATTTAGCCTGTACTACAGTATATTTAACCTGTACTACAGTATATTTAACCTGTACTACAGTATATTTAACCTGTAGTACAGTATATTTAACCCTACAGTATATTTAACCTGTACTACAGTATATTTAACGTGTACTACAGTACATTTAGCCTGTACTACAGTATATTTAACGTGTACTACATTACATTTAGCCTGTACTACAGTATATTTAACCCTACAGTATATTTAACCTGTACTACAGTATATTTAATCCTACAGTATATTTAACCTGTACTACAGTATATTTAACCCTACAGTATATTTAACCTGTACTACAGTATATTTAACCTGTACTACAGTATATTTAACCTATACTACAGTATATTTAACCTGTACTACAGTATATATTTTTTTTTATTTTATTTATTTTTTTTTTAGCATTTTTACAGCTTTATTGGTCACGCAGGACCGACAGAGGAGAGGGCGAATGGGAGGAGAGGTGGGGAGGACATGCGACAAATAACGATGGGAGCTGGGATCGAACCCGGGTCGGCCGCGTAGGTGCGCAAGGCACTATGGTATGCGCCACGAGGGCGCCCCGTACTACAGTATATTTAACCTGTACTACAGTATATTTAACCTGTACTACAGTATATTTAACCCTACAGTATATTTAACCTGTACTACAGTATATTTAACCTGTACTACAGTATATTTAACCCTACAGTATATTTAACCCTACGCTACAGTATATTTAACCTGTACTACAGTATATTTAACCCTACAGCATATTTAACCTGTACTACAGTATATTTAACCCTACAGTATATTTAACCCTACCCTACAGTATATTTAACCTGTACTACAGTATATTTAACCCTACAGCATATTTAACCTGTACTACAATATATTTAACCTGTACTACAGTATATTTAACCCTACAGTATATTTAACCTGTACTACAGTATATTTAACCTGTACTACAGTATATTTAACCCTACAGTATATTTAACCCTACAGTATATTTAACCTGTACTACAGTATATTTAACCTGTACTACAGTATATTTAACCCTACAGTATATTTAACCTGTACTACAGCACCCTACAGTATATTTTACATGGACTACAGTATATTTAACCCTAAATCTGAACTGATTTCAATCCCTATGGCTAAACAATCACTGTCTGACCTCATCTTCTTGACTGATGTTTTTATAGATTTCCCTTCTTCTTAAGTAAATTAAGTTGATTAAAAGCATTTCCCTTTGGGGCATTCAGCATCTGAAACCACTCACCTTCCCTTGACCCTCAGTCTGAGGAATACATGGCAGGTGATTACTCCTCTAATGCGTGTCTATCTACTATATTAGGAAGGTGTTCACATCCATCACTAGGACAGAACCTTACCCACCTAAATCCCTCTGGAATAGAGGTAATTTCCACCAGTAAATTGTTTGGACAGTTGAAGATAATGAAATACTGTGGCACACATTTTTTATTTGCATCTTGCTGACCGTTAAAAAATTATACAATGTCACTTTTTCATGAAACCATATTACTTCTTTAGCCAAATCATGCAAAACTTTACTACATAATTATTTTTGGTTATGGACTTTACTACATTATTTTATGGTTATGGACTTGACTACATTGTTCTATTTGGTTTTGGACTTTACTACATTATGATGTGGTTATGGATTGCACTACATTGTTCTATTTGGTTTTGGACTTTACTACATTATTATATTTGGTTGGACAGGGTTATGGTCTTTACTCTTGGCTACATTTGGAAAAAAATGCAACATTAATTCATACATTCTGTAGAGATGGATTTATGGTGTGATGTCATGCGGTCCAGTACCGGACTGCTCAGGCTTAACACTTTCTGCACCAATAACGTATATACTTGTTATTGCCCGCCAGCGGTTAACACATTCAGAGCCACGCCCTTATGACCATATTAGAGCTAGCGTGCCAACACTGAAGTCAATGGGAGGACGGGGAAATTTGCGAACGCTTAAACTATATCTTAAATTATCGCTATGGGGCTAATACACCCGTCGCTTATCAATGACTTGCTTGCAGTCAACATGTACGAAACTGATTGTTTTTTCATTGGTACATTTCCGTTTTATACCGTTTTGAATACGAGTATAGTTTTGGAGATGTCTAGTAATTCCAGAGAAATTCCACGATAATAGCTCTTTTATGGAATACACAAAACACGTTGTAATTTTTCGGCTGATTTATGAATAGTTTTCAAATAAACGCTAGATTATCGATAGCATATGTGTACTTATGCACGCTAGAGAAGCGGGCTGAAAAATCGATTATCCATGCCGTGGTCAGCGTTACGCACACACACACGCACGCGCGCGCTGCGATGGCGGAGAAAAAAACATCTGATTAACCCAAGACTGGTAACATAGAGTCCTTACCTCACATCAGATGTTCTGCAAAAAGATTAATCCAATTCCTGATCGCCATTCCAAATATTGATCGCGTTTATTGATCCAACGTTATAGCACCAAAACACATAATCGACGTTGCTCCGAGCCTCCCCAGTGAATGTGGTAACAGATACTGCTTGCCCGAGAAGGGAAACCTCGGGACCGGAGTTTTTTTCTGATGCACAGTCCCACCCAATCCAATCCAATGATGTGCAATACCATCCGGGAGACGATAGGCGGCGGTATTTGCCCTTTTCGAGCTCAGACCCATTCCCAATGATAACGTCAGGCTGGATGGATGAAAAATGAATGGATATTGCTAATAAAAGAAATAACGATTAAAACCAGAATTTTCTCTGGTTTTCTCGGGTCTTGGCACTCAACGCATGGCGAGTTAACCCGACTGAATGGGTTAAGTGCCAATAATGAGTATACTTGTTATTTGGTCATTTTTTATTTTTTTCGACTTTAACACTTTCACTGCCACACACGAGATATCTCGGGTTTCAGATAGTTATGTTGAAAGCCACTCACGAGATTTCTCTGAATTTCATTATTCTTTTTTTTTTAGCGATCTGAAATCATATTGCATCACGCGAGCCTACCCGAGTATACCCGAGCGCCGCCGGCGATCATATGTGGAAAAAAGCGCCCCCTATCGTCTCCCAGATGACATAAGGGATTTTGGAATGGACTCAATGAAAATGGATGGGGAAAAAAATCCGGTACTCCACATTTTCCAGTCCACTGATCCAGCCGGGGTTACCACAGTTCATTCTGGAGCCTCTCAGCCCCGCGGAATCATGTGTACTACTGTATCACGTTGGATCCATACACTTATCGATTTTTTCTAATGGTGATCAGGAATTGGAATATACCAGTTGGATACCATCTGATGTCAGGTAAGGAATCTATGTTATCAGTGTTAGGATAATCAGACTAATTTTGATGAAGATATAGGCTGTTTTGTGAAATGGGCTCTTTCGGTTTGACTGTAAAAGTCCAAGAGGAAATGAACACGGCGATTATCCATGCGCGGCCTGAATGTGCTTGCGTGCACGTATAATATTGATCATCTAGCGTTTATTTGAAAACGATTCATAAATAGGCCGACGAATATCAACGTTCTGGAATATTCCAGTAAAAGACGATTATCATAGAATGGTCCAGAATTAACTGTTTTTTATCTCAAAACGGGTGCTTTTCTAAATGCTCTGAAACGGAAATGAAGCGATAAAAAACCAATCTGCCTTGACAGCACTGACTGGAAAAGTAGTCTTTGATAAGCGACGGGCAGATTAGACACATAGCCATAATTTAAAACATAGATTTGGCGATATTAACGTTAACATTGAAGTGGACCGTGGCATCAAGGGGGTAAAAAGGAAAACCCGGCGTGGCACTCAAAGTGTTAATATTCTATACACTCTCACGCACCTCTGTGTTATCATTGGAAATCATTCTGAGACCCCGAGAGTGCAATGCCGGCCGAATCCTGCTAGGTGGCAGTATCGCCTACCCTTTGAAACCTTATTTCACACTGTGTGTTACACTTTATATGGTCCGGGCGGAGAATTTGGACCCAGGCAAGGGAAAAGCTTCATCCGAGCACCTTGGAACACGTTCAGCACACTTGATGCATATTTTGTGCCATTTCACATCAATACTGGAAATCACGATCAGACAATTGGAATATTCTTTTTGCAATACCTCCTATCAAAGGTAAGGACTATATGACATCAAGCCTTCTTTAATCCAACAATGATTTCACATCGATCACAACAATCAACGTATGTAGTATTCAAAACGTATGCCATTGCTGATGATCAGCATCACAAAACGATCCCCCTTCCCCTTTGATGCCTTCATGATGAAACATAATACCTATTATATACCTTTGATTTGGAAATAGTAATGTGTCCAGGCGAGAAAACGACTTTAGCTAAATGCACATAGCGCTCCATAACGCTTCCAGGAATTAGCCCGGATCACTCTGAAACTATACAATATTCACCACTGGACAACACGCGAACGTATACATGTAAACTATTCTTTACATGTTGGATGAGAGATAGTGACTGTCAAATGAGCCATAGTATTTTCTCCATAGCTATAATATAGAATATAGATATAGCTCTGCAAATATCGTGAAGCACAGTGAAAATGCCTATCTTTAACGTGGCCCATTGACTACAGGGATGAGGGTAATCGCTGACGCTGAATGAGTTAAGAGGTTAATAAATAAACAAAAAATCTACTCATGTCGATGAAAATGTCCAACTAAATAATGTGCATACAACGCTAGGGATGGGTACCGAATTCGGTACTTTTGAGGTACCAAACCGAAACACGTCGGTACTACCGAGTATCGAATCAAGTGAGAAAACAAAAAAAAAAATAAAAAAAAATATTTTTTATTAATTTTTTTTATTTTTTTTTTTTACTTTTTTCTTTTCATGTCAACGTTCACACGCACAATATATGCTTACCTAGGATTTGACTTGATTCAACAACAAAGCAGTCGGAGCAATGACAAGCCGAAAACTGTCGAAATTGTAGTTATTTGAAGTTTGGATTTTTTTTTTACGACTGAGGTAGGTAAATTAAATTTCTTGAGACTAAAGTACCGAAAAAAGGTACCGTTGGGTACCGGTATCGATTCACAGGTACCGGTACCGGTACCGGTATCGGTTCAAATGTGAAAGGTACCCATCCCTATACAACGCTACACCAACTGTACTAAGCAACAAGAGTAGTTTTAATAAGGCTATTATTATTTAAATTTTCTTTTGTATTATTATTATTATTATTATTATTATTATTATTATTATTATTATTATTATTATTATTATTATTATTATTATTATTATTATTATTTTGCAACAAGATAGCCTACATAGAACATAAGCCTGTTTCAGACTGACTCACATGGTCCCGGGGTGTCAGACATGCAGCCTGGTCACAATCAGTCCAAAAACACTCGCTCAGATGGTACCGATGCCGCAGGTATACAGAGGTACTGGCATGCCAGCTTTGCCAGCTCTGCCAGCCTGGATAATACCCCCGGAAGTGACGGTAACATAGCTTTCAGTCGTCAGGGCAACCTTGCGACCTAGTCTCTCCACAAGCGTCCCTCTCTGACGGACAAATTTGTCTGACGGCACACTGGAGTATAATGAAACAATATTAAATATAGAAAGAGATGCGTTCGTTAGAGAAAACTAATTTCAATAATATATGCCTTATGCACTGCCAGCCAGCCTTTATGCGACGGAGAGATACACTTTTGACAGAGAAGATAATCTCCCAATTCAGATATCATTTAATACAAACGGTTCCAAAGATATTTCATGTTTGTAGGCATATTTTCACACCACCAACAACGTACTGGGTCCGTTGTCTCTTATTCGGAATGGATTTGGTGCCAGCTGTCATTTCTGCCCGTCTCCTCTCAGACACATGAGACAGAACGAAAAAGAATAATAATAATAATTTTTCGCAGTTGCAAACTTTCCGCTCCCCCACATACCGTAATTTTCGGACTATAAGGCGCACCTGAATATAAGCCGCAGCAGCTAAATTGAATGATGTGTACATATAAGCCGCACTGGACTATAAGCCGCAGGTGTTTTAATGTTTAATTACCATATGTAATGGTTCGTGCACAGAGGGGATTGTCGGGAAAGAGATGGCTGTTTGAGGAAGCTCCCATTTATTAACATTTTTGTTTAAACAGTAACGGTAGCTAGGTACCAACGCCAGCTCACAGAACGATAGCCAGTTAGCTTAGCCAGCGCCAGCCAGGTACCAACGCCAGCTCACAGAACGATAGCCAGTTAGCTTAGCCAGCGCCAGCCAGGTACCAATGTTAGCTCACAGAACGATAGCCAGTTAACTTAGCCAGCGCCAGCCAAGGTACCAACGTTAGCTCACAGAACGATAGCCAGTTAACTTAGCCAGCGCCAGCCAGGTACCAACGATAACTCACAGAACGATAGCCAGTTAACTTAGCCAGCGCCAGCCAGGTACCAACGTTAGCTCACAGAACGATAGCCAGTTAGCTTAGCCAGCGCCAGCCAGGTACCAACGCCAGCTCACAGAACGATAGCCAGTTAGCTTAGCCAGCACCAGCTAGGTACTAACGCCAGCTCACAGAACGATAGCCAGTTAGCTTAGCCAGCGCCAGCCAGGTACCAACGCCAGCTCACAGAACGATAGCCAGTTAGCCAGAACCAGCTAGGTACTAATGCCAGCTCACAGAATGATAGCCAGTTAGCTTAGCCAGCGCCAGCCAGGTACCAACGTTAGCTCACAGAACGATAGCCAGTTAGCTTAGCCAGCGCCAGCCAGGTACCAACGTGCACCTGCGAAATCGAATGCCAAACTGATGATATCAGGAGCTATCAGTAGCTAGATAACATTAGACAACGCCTCATGCATTAATAAACTAAAGTGAATAGTTTGTTGACTGGGTCATTTTGTTTAATGCTTCAGTTATGTTGAAAGAGGAGCTCTGAGCTGCTCATACACTAGACTCTTGCCGTAATGGTTTGTTGACTTGGTTATGTGAGGGGGAGGAGGAGGGGCAAGGCGTGCACTGCCACAGCAGATTTAGGAGTCTGATCTGACGGTCACAGAGCTGAGGGAGCGCGCCCAGTTAGCTGTAAAAATCCATAGATTAGCCGCACCGTTATATAAACCGCAGGGTCGAAAAATGGGGGGAAAAGACGCGGCTTATAGTCCGAAAATTACGGTAGTTTACAATGGACAGCTATTGAACGCATAACGTTACCTCTCTTCATGCTGCCTTTTGGCTAGTAGCTGGCATGACATCGCACTTGATTAACACTTTGACTGCCCATCACAAGTTTTCTCGGGTTTACCCCCCGCTGGTTGAAGGCCCATCACGAGAATTCTCGTATTTTCTTGTTTTTTTTTTATTGGCGATCTGAAATCATATTTCATCAACCAAGTCTACCGTTGGAAAATCAACCACTCCAGGCGCTCAGATGTGAAAAAAGCGCCCCCTATCGTCTCCCAGATGGTAATTCACCCTTTTGGATTGAACTCAATGAAAATGAATGAGAAAAAAAAAACTGAATCCACGTTTTACTTCTCACTCATGCAACCGCCGTCGACCAGTTGATTCACTCTGGAGCTTCAGAGCAGCAGGGATTATGTGTTTTTACACTATACTCGGTGGATCAATAAAATTATCGATTTTTCCGAATGGCGATCAGGAATTGGAATAATCCATTTGGATACCATCTGATATCAGGTAAGGAATCTATGTTACCAGCCTTAGGATAATCAGATCCGTTTTCACGGAGATATAAGCTTTTATGTGATTACGTGATATGGCTGTTTGGCTGTGCGAGCGGTCAGTAACTAGGAGAATCGATTTTCAGCTTGCGGCACGAGCGTGCATGCGCACACATATACTATCGATAATCTAGCGTTTATTTTAAAACCATTCATAAATAGGCAGAAAAATTACAACGTTCTAGAATATTCCAGTAAAGGGCGATTATCATGGAATGTCTTATTTTGTCTGTGAAATCGAGTGCTTTTCAAAATGCTAGAAAAAGGAAATGAAGCGATAAAAAAACAATCTGCTACAACAATGTTGACTGGAAAATTTGTCTTTGATAAGCGACGGGCAGATTAGACACATAATTTAAAACATAGATTAGGCGATATTAACGTTAACATTGAAGTGGTGCTGGGCATTCAAGGGGCTAAAAAGGGATTACGCTTGGGCAGTGAAAGTGTTAAAGACCCAATCCATAATCCAAAACAAACAAATGGGTAGCCCCAGTACAGACAGACAGACAGACAGACAGACAGACAGACAGACACACAGACACACAGACACACAGACACACAGACACACAGACACACACACACACACACACACACACACACACACACACACACACACACACACACACACACACACACATCTGGCACTCTCCCAGTAGTCAAACCTCCTGTACTTCCACCTCAATAGACAAATAGATGGAGTAGTTCGCTCAAAGGGAGCTACAGTCTGCCTCAGCTCCAAGGCGCTCGGCCCTGCCAAGATACCAGCGCACCGTCCACCTCCTTGTCTTTCCAATTGGCCAGAGAGAGAATATGCAAGGCTAAGACACCACACTCTTATGCGATCTTATGCAATTCATTCATCTAGAGAAGATTAAATACTCACTAAGGGGGTCCAAAAACAGATTTTTGCTCGTCTGGGGTCCTGTCCTGAACCATGTGGGAGGACTTGTAATTTTACCTGATAATATAGCTCGATGACTGTTGTAATATCTTAACACATTGGGCGCCGGGCATTGTGCCCATCATTATACCCAGTCTGCCACCGCTGTAAGCCTATGGAGATGTTTACCTTCTTTGCAGAGCTATAACTTTTTAAATATTATAGCTATATGCATTACTATGGCCCATTCAACATCGATTATCTATCGTTCCGGATGTGGGAACGTTATATTCTTTCATTCATACATTGTTGTGTTAATAATACCGTCGAGAATATAAGTATGTTTTTAAGCTTTTCTGCTGTAATTCCAAAAACGCTAGTTATAGGCCCTGATATTATATGATCTAATTATATGATAGATTATCGATTGGTGTTTCTTTCCTTTACACGCTATATACATTCAAATGTATATGATCGGTATACATTATGCTTCATCATGCGTGAAGGAAAGGGGGGGGGGGTCGTTTATAATTCCTTGATCGTCAGTAACGGCTTTATTTAGTATGGGTTGATATATTGATCAGACTGATTGCAAACAAAGAAATGGACAATCGGGCTGAAAATAACGTTAGTGTCCTCTTACCATTCGCCGATGAGACTGGAGGAAAAAGATCCCAATTATTTGACGTCGATCTCCTAGATCCATTTCCGGTTTGTATGGCGCAATAAACGCCGAAATTATATCGATTATTGCGTTTCGAAAGCGATCCAAATGCACTCGAGTGTTTGTCTGGACCCACGTAACAAGATATGACTGCCGGAGGGATTTCCTCGATGCACCGATCGCCACTTCCGGTTTGGCGTGAGTGTAACTCGCCCGACCATCCACCAGGCGGCGGTATTGAGGCGTTGCAATCTCAGACAGGGTGCCGCTGCAGTCCGGAGGGAGGCTGGATGAATTATGAATGCCATGGCGAAAAAATGTAATATTGATCCCAAAAACGATTTTACGCCGTTGTCGGAGTTCAGCGCATGGCGGGCAATAACGACTTACACCGTTTATGGCGCACAATGTGTTAAGCAGCCTTAAGCATTTACGTTCATAACGGCAATGAATACATCCTAAAGAATCCTTGATATGGTACAGGTCTGAAAGTGGAAATGGTATATCTTTTAAATTGTTATCTTAAAACATTTTTAGTTGTTGTTTGTTTTGTCTCTCTGTCTGTTTGTTTTTGTGTAATGGGAAGGGGGGGGGTAAACAAAATTGTAAGATGGGAACTGATATGAATTGAAATGATGTGAAATATACTTGATGACATTCCCAAATAAAATACATTTATAAAAGAAAAAAAGATACCACACTGGTAATATGCCTTCTTTGGCTGGGATCAGTCCTGGAAAGTATTTAGTACTTAAGTTAAATTTAGATGTACTTGTACGTGAGTATTTTCATTTCATGGAATGGTGTTCCTTCACTCCATTACATTTTAAAAGGAAGTAATTGTTCGTTTTACTTCACTAGTAACCTGTGAATTACTAGTTTGAAGAAGAATCGTTTGCATAGAAAACATGGCAGAATACAGCGGTTTGAGGTACATACTTGTACTTTACTTGAGTATTTTCATTTGAGGGAATTTTGTACTTTTACTCCACTACACAGTCAAGTCAATGAAATATGGCATTAGTAAACACTTCCGGTGCCGTTCACGTAGAACTACATTTCTGTCGCCCAATCGTTGAGTGCCGGAAACGTAGAACTACGTTTTTCTCGCTGTATTTCTTTTAATCGCTATTGCCATATAATAATAATCATAATTCAGCGGGGCACCTTGTGCATACTGTTCTAAGTGTGTCTGAGCTGGCAGATGGTCTTATACCGCCCTCTTCGGCCATTATTGCACCCTGTTAGAAACGGGTTCGTTTCTTTTTTCTACCAAGCTGCGGCGTGGGGGCGGGTCCTAAACACTCTGGCAAAATACATGCTTGTAGGGATGGTTTGGACTACTGACCCTGCCCGCCTGTTGAAGTGCAATGCCCAACAACGTCGGAGACTGGATCGCTGTGGATAACTGGAATGGCGATCAGATAATTGGATTCTTTTTTTTGCATTACATCAGATACCAGGTAAGGGCAATATATATGAAAGCTTGTGTTGATCTGATATTTATTTCTACCGCGATTGAAGCTATCTGTGTTTTATGTGTGTGGCTGTCTGCCGTTGGGTTGGGGGGGGGGGGGCGCCGGTCTAAACCACATTTCATGCTTGCTCGAGGAAGGATAATAATGATGATCTAGCGTTGATTTCAGGAAGATCCGATAATCAGGCGAAAAATGACAACGTGTTTATTGAATTACACAAAAATGCTCTTTTCGCGTCTTTTCCCAGGAATTACTCAGAAGCAACCAAACTATATTCATATTCAAAACGCTATAAAACGAAAATGTACGGATGAAAAAATTCAGTTTTTTGCACGTTGACTGGAAGCAACTAACTGAGACTCGACAGCGTTATTAGACCCATAGCTATACTATAAAATATAGGTTTAGCTCTACAAAGTACAACTACGTTTACATGGGGTTAATGGACGGCAAGGCCAGGTCACTTCCCGGAAGGGGCGTGGTACTCAATGTGTTAATGATGTACTTTTAAAGTTTTAAGCTTGCCAGCATGCAATAGGACGTCTTCTGAGCCGGCATAACTAGGACGCCATGCCACTTTACCATAAACTTTAGAGGTCAACAGGTCAAGGTTGAATGCTCCCAAGCACTAACATATTATCATATAGATTGAATGTGTAGCTTTACTCCTGATTATAAGTACTACATGGAGGGAGTAAAGAAAGGAAAATCTTCATTTGCCAAGTACATTCACATATAATGAATGAATGAATGAAGTTTATTTTCGTTCTTGTTTACAGATAAATCAAAAACACACTTGTGTGGACTTACAAAAAAATAAAAAAAATCACAAAATCACAAATGTACATATTCAAGGTAAGCTCACACACAAAATCCAAAATCAATGACCGAAAAAAGGAATAGGCTGAAGCACATGCTTATTTTTGCCTATCCTTTACAAATTCTTAAAAACTAAATATATTTTAATATTTTAATAAAAAGAAAGAA
The DNA here is from genome assembly GCF_963971535.1 of Notolepis coatsorum. Taxonomy (NCBI): domain Eukaryota; kingdom Metazoa; phylum Chordata; class Actinopteri; order Aulopiformes; family Paralepididae; genus Notolepis; species Notolepis coatsorum. The sequence continues at coordinate 13,535,328 of NC_140179.1, read as the reverse complement.
AAAAGATTAAGATATGCAGCAAGATATAATTTTTTGAAAAAAACGAAAGTTTGATGTTTTACTCAAAACTGTACTCCTGAATTATTTTATCCTTTAAGGCCGTGTTCACATCTGAAAGTCCACGGATAGTCCGGACTTCCTGGTGGACCATGTGAGAATGATACATTGTTTGATTTTGGTTTGCGTTCACACTGCCCTTTTTTGAGCAAACCTAATTTGTAGTTGAGTTGAGAGCGAGAGAGAGAGAGAGAGAGAGATACATACAGAGAGGAGAGAGAGACTGTCATTACGTGCACGGCTCGACTCGACTAGAGAGAGCGAGAGAGAGAGAGATACTGTCACTACGTGCACGGCTCGAGTCGACTAGAGAGAGCGAGCGAGAGAGAGATACTGTCATTATGTGCACGGCTCGAGTCGACTAGAGAGAGCGAGAGAGAGAGAGATACTGTCACTACGTGCACGGCTCGAGTCGACTAGAGAGAGCGAGAGAGAGAGAGATACTGTCACTACGTGCATGGCTCGAGTCGACTAGAGAGAGCGAGAGAGAGAGAGAGATACTGTCATTATGTGCACGGCTCGAGTCGACTAGAGAGAGAGAGATACTGTCATTACGCGCATGGCTCGAGTCGACTAGAGAGAGCGAGAGAGAGAGAGAGATACTGTCATTACGTGCACGTCTCGAGTCGACGAGAGAGAGAGAGAGAGAGAGAGAGAGAGATACTGTCATTACGTGCACGGCTCGAGTCGACTAGAGAGAGAGAGAGAGAGATACTGTCATTAAGGGTGCGCCGCGAGTCTAGAGAGGAGAGACTCTCATTACTGCAATGCACTGTAGGCTACTTTGATAGGCTACTAGATTAGGTACTATAGTTCGATTGCGTTCACACCAACAGCAAAACGCACCATGCTCCACTTTGAAACGGACAAGTCCCAACTTTTCAAGAGGACCATGGTTCAGTTGTTTGGTCCTCACAATAGTTTGGTTTGTGTTCACACCATCGGCGTATCTAGACCACTATCAGTAGGGCACGTGCCCTACTGATGATCATCTGTGCCCCAGTGATTACATTTTTCTTTTTTTTTTTTTTTTTTTACAAATGTTTTTTATTTCCCCTTTTTTAACATGATCAAATGATCATTTAACATGATCAAATAATTATTATAATATTTTTTACTTCACTTTGAAATATTATAGTGAAATATTTTGCAATGTTGTCGCATTTATCTTGTTGAAATCCTCCAACAGGCTCTTTTTTGTAAGTTGACTGGTTTGCACACCAATAATACAGTGCAATAATAGAATAGTAGAATAGATAGTAAAATTATGCAATAGAATGGCCAGAGTAAAATAGTGCTACAGTACAATCAACAGCGGGGTGTATTAGAAGGCTATGGTGAAGAGGTACGTTTTTAGCTTATTTCTGAAAATATTAAGAGATCTAGCTTCCCTAATGTCCATAGGTAGTGTGTTCCATAACTTTGGTGCATACCATACTTTTCGGACTATAAGCCGCGGCTTTTCCCCCCATTTTTCGACCCTGCGGCTTATATAACGGTGCGGCTTATATGTGACTCGACGTGACCAAACCCGAAAATGTAAAAATCAAAATATAGCTTTTTTTGACTGCATTGAAATGTTATTTATCTGTTCCCTTATTTGCTAAACTTAATACAACTTGTAAATGAATTAATTCTTGTTATTGACAGTATTGTGTCCCAATGCTAATTACATATGGTAATTAAACATTAAAACACCTGCGGCTTATAGTCCAGTGCGGCTTATATATGTACACATCATTCAATTTAGCTGCTGCTGCTTATAGTCAGGTGCGGCTTATAGTGCGAAAAGTACGGTAGTTAGCAAAGGCTGCATCCCCGATTTTCTTTAGACTGTGGCTTGGAACCTTCAATAGTAGATGATCGCAATGTTTATACTTTGTATATAAGGAGGAGGACCTTGAAATCAATTCTAAATGTTACCGGAAGCCAGTGTAGGTTATTTACTTGTAACTTTGGGTTTGATCCAAGGAGTAAGTTGCCCCATATTGCTCTGTAACATTTCTCTTTTTGTTATAAGACCGACTAGTAGGATTTCAGTTTTGCCCTCATTTAATTTTAGGAAGTTGTTCGTCATCCATTTGTTTATTGCTAAGAGACAGGCGGAAATGGAGTTTATAGCTGTGTGTGTTATGGTTTGTAACCGACCCCAATCGCACAACACAAGACAGGTATGAGAGTAAGCCAAGAACTGGGCATTTATTGAAACAAAAGGAAAACCGGCACTGTCCCTTTAAGGGAGAACACAAAATACTGGATAACAAGAATGGGAAAAGGCACAGTGCCTTTAAGAGGCGAGCTGGCTAAGGGGAAGGCTAAGGGAAGGCTAAGGGAAGGCTAACGGAAAACAGGGCCGGGGCAAGGGAGGGAAAGGGAGGACTAGAGAGGGGAGACAGGGACAGAGGCCCGCGGAGGCGGGCTGGGGACAGGGAGGACTAGGAGGACTAGAGTGGGGAAACAGGGACAGAGGCCCGCGGAGGCGGGCTGGGGAGAGGGAGGACTGGAGGGACTAGACAGGGAGGACTAGGAGGACTAGAGAAAAACAGGGTAAGGCCTAGGAACAGGGCGAGGGCTGGAGCTGCATACTGGGACAGAGAAAACAGGGTAAGGCCTTGGAACAAGAGCATTAATGAATGTTGCTGCTCTGCAGCTTCTCCCGGGATGGTAGTCTGGGGAAGCAGACGATGACGTCAGAGCCGCTCTGCAGACTTCTCTCGGCAGAATCTCCGAGGTGGTAGCGGGACCGAGAGGGAGAGAGGGAGCGAGTTAGCTCAGAGTGCAGTTGGAACAGAGCAGGTGACAGGAGAGGTGACTTGTACCCAAAAACAGAGTAATCCAAGTGACTGAATCTTCGGTGTATATACACACTGTGAGTAACGTCCCAAACACAATTCCACGTGATAGATATCTTCGGTGCAAAATAAACACTGTGAGCGAAGTCCCAAAATACAAATCCAAGTGATAAAATCTTCGGTGTGTAAACACACAGTGAGCGATGTTAAGGCCAAAATATTATCCCAATGAAACAATCCAAAAAAGCTGAACGCTGGGTGAGTGACTGTCTGATAAAAAGCAGGAAATCTTCAGTGTTATATAAACACACGAAAAAACGGATAGGATCAAAGACAGTCATAAAAACTCACCCAGGCGCTGTGCGTAAAGAAAGTAGGATCAAAACGGGGCGAGCGCGTCGCCACCGGGGAACCGGTTGTCCAAGCGGAGGTCAGAGTGGTGCGCGACTGCTTGGAGTACGCGCCGGTACGAAGGGCGCATCTGGCGCGGAGGTCTGAGTGGTGCGCGACTGCTTGGAGTAAGCGCCGGTACGGAGGGTGCATCTGGCGCGGAGGTCTGAGTGGTGCGCGTCTGCTTGGAGTACGCGCCGGTACGGAGGACGCATCTGGAGTGCGTCTGAATGCGCGTCTGGAGTGAAGAGCGCGTCTGCGCGGAAGAGCGCGCCGGCTCGGAGAGACGCATCCTCCCGTAGAGTATTAGGAAGCGATGCGCGTCTGGGGTGAAGAGTGCGTCTGCTGGGCGGAGGTCTGGATGCGCGGAAGAGCGCGCCTGGCTCGGAGAGACGCATCCTCCCGTAGAGTATTAGGAAGCGATGCGCGTCTGGAGTGAAGAGCGCGTCTGCTGCGCGGAGGTCTGGATGCGCGTCTGGGCGTCTGCTGCGCGGAGGTCTGAATGCGCGTCTGGGCGTCTGCTGCGCGGAGGTCTGAATGCGCGTCTGGGCGTCTGCTGCGCGGAGGTCTGGATGCGCGTCTGGACGTCTGCTGCGCGGAGGTCTGAAGTGGAACACTGGGATACCTCCCGTAGAGGATTAGAGAGCGTAGTAACAATGTCTCCATCCAGGTAAACGGCGACAGGTGGCCAAAGCTTGCACCCCGTCTCACGCCGGAGATAAAACAGCAGACAGAAACAGAACTCCCGTAAGAGCCTATAGACAGAGACCCTCCCGAAGGAGTTAGGTGATAGAGATATGATACGGATTGATACGGCACGACCCGACAAGGGACAGAGGGGAAGAGCCAGGTACTTAAAGCCCACAGGGGTGCTAATTAGAATAAACATCAGGTGCGTGAAGGTAATTGATACTTGAACTAAAAGTGTGTGTTCGGCACCAGACCAATCAAACACATAATGACAGGTAGTCCAAGGGTGTGGTTGCCGAAGAGCAAACGAACGCGAGGGTGGGGGCTAGTGAGGTGAGGAGAATGCAATTGATAAACAGTAGGCTTAAAGGAACAGAGCGAGTAGGTGAGCAACAGGCTTAAAGGAACAGAGCGAGTAGGTGAGCAGCGGACAAAACCTCACAGTGTGATCATTTGGTTCAGCGGAGATGTACAATTGTGTGTAATCTGCGTAACTATGGAAACATACATTGTGCTTTCTAATGATGTCTCCTCAATGTTCAATGTTCAATGCAATGTTCAATGCAAGTAAAGCACTTTAAACTTTAAGTATGACTAAATGCTTTCTTGACTATATATATAGTAACTGTTCCAAAATGCATAGATTTCTATGTATTTTAGGGGTTTGGGGGGCTAGCTCTTTTTAATATAAATGTCAGATTGTTTTATTTATTTCATAGATTTCTATGCATTTCAGGAGTTTGGGGGGCTGGCTCCCCCAAATAATTAAATAACATAACCCTAACCTAACCCTAAAACCGAAATAAAGTTTAAAAAAAATAGTTACAAAATCCACCCATTTTCGCCCACAAACCGGCCAAAACCGGCCAGATTTGTTGGTGCCCTTCTGTGCCCTACTGAAGTGCTGGGTCTACTGTAGATACGCCCCTGGTTCACACCTCTCCAAACGAAACGGACTATTGATTTAAAGGGACCATGGTTCACTTAAAACGGACCAAACAGGGTACTGTAGGTGTGAACGCGTCCTAAGGCTTTTTTTAAATCTCCCCTGAGAACCTCTGCATTTAAAGTGGTTGTAGCCACAGCCCGGCACCGGGGTACCGACCTCTAGTTCGAATGCCAGTGACGGTGAAGGTCAATCAATAGGAGGAGCTGCCTGTCATATGAAATAGGCCTGACAGACAGAGAGGGGGATCGAGGCCAACCTGAGAGCAGACTCTGGAGAGGTCGTTTCTGCGCCTGAGAATGTGTTGTGTTGAGGATGTGCTTTGCTGTGGAAGATATGGACTTTTGTCTTCATGATTGACACCTGAGTTTCAGCCAGTTCAAATCAGCTATCACAATTTAAGCCAGTTCAAGTCAAATCCTGTAGATATAACAATTTAACTTCAGCAGGATGTTATCACTACTGGTGTTTGGTCCACACAGTGAATAATTCCAACAGGGTGAGCTCATTTAACAGCTGTGGTCTTGTTGCCACTTGAATCACCAAATTTAGCAAGATGGTGGCAGTGAAACCTACTCAGGAAATGATTCACACCTGAGTCTCTGCCAGTTCAAATCAGCTACTGTATCACAATTTAAGCCAGTTCAAGTCAAATCCTGTAGATATAACAATTGAACGTACCCTTTAGCAGCTAGAATGAATTGTATCACTACTGGTGTTTGGTTCACAGTGCATGTGCGCGTGTGAATGTGTGTGTCTGTGTGTGTCTGTGTCTGTGTGTGCTTGTGTCTGTGTCACATACACGTTATATCATGTAGAATGGCAGTCAAATGTTCTGTGAGCCTCCCTGTGTGTGCATCTGTGTGTAGAGGTCTAAGCCCAGCAAGCTGAAGAGACATCAGGCGTCTAAGCACCCAGAAACCGTTGGGAAGTATCCAGACTTTTTTCTAAGGAAAGAACAGTCTCTCAAGGCGAACAAGCCCGTTGATGTTAGAGTAGCGTGGAGCAGGGGTGGCAGTGATTTACAGAAGGCTACCGAAGCCTCCTTTGAGTGTTCGCTTTTAATTGCAAAAGCAAAGAAACCGCACAATATTGGCGAGCAGCTCATCAAACCAGCCTGCATCAAAATGGTTGAGAAACTGTGCGGCCCACAGGTGGCGGATAAACTAAAATCAGTACCACTCTCGAACAATGTAGTGAAAGACCGAATTGATAAGATGTCAAGTGATTGCGAGCAGCAGCTGTCAGAAAAGCTTAGAAAGGGTCCATTTGCCATACAACTTGATGAAACTACAACTGTCGCAGACAAGGCTGTGCTAATCGTTTAAGTGCAGTATATCGAAAATGAGGATCTGAAGCAGGACATTCTACCACCATATTTTTACTGCAGTGGATTCTTACTTCATGTCCCAAAACCTCTCTTATGAGAATTTAGTTGCATGCTGTTCCGATGGAGCTGCCTCAATGATGGGAAAAAACAAGGGATTTAACAGTCGCTTGAAACAGAAGGCCCCCCACTGCATAATATTTCGCCAAACATTTTGAAATACATATGGTGCAAGATGAGATTTGTTGATTGAAGGCACAAGTCAAAGAAGCATAGTGGGTCTAATTATGATGCATATGCCTGTGTATAAGCAGTTTGTTATTAAAATGAAAAAAAAAAAGTATTAAAATGACAAAAATAAAGTATTTTATTAGGAGGGGGGTCCAGGAATTTCATCAGAGATGTTTGGGGGTCCCTGGGGGGAAAAAGGTTGGGAACCCCTGGTCTAGAGTATAAATATGTTTTTATCGTTTTTCTGCAGTAATTTCTAGAACGTGAGATATAGGCATAAATGCATTAGATTACCAAATGCTGTTTGATACCGATCCACGCTATATTAAAAATTTCAACTGTACATGGTCCTAAACGTTATGCCTGATCATGCGCGGGTGAACGGAGGGGGGGGGGGTCGTTTATAATTCCGTGATCGTCGTTAAATGATTTATGTAGTATGGGTGATATATAGATCAGAGCAGTTTGCATCGATAATAATAAACAAAAATGCTGAAAGTCACGGCAGCCCCCTCTTACCGTTGGGCGATGATACTGAAGCAAACAGATCCCAGTTATTTGATGGGGATCGAGGCGATCCATTTCCGGTTTGTATAATACTAATACACGCCCAAATCATGTCGATTATTGAGTTATGGCAGCGATCCATATCCACGGTGTGTGGCTAGAGTCCTGGGATGATATGCGAGTGGCCGGACCGATTTAGGAGACGCACCGAAATCCAACCGGCATATCCGGTTTGGCAACTCGCCGATCATCCACCAGGTGGCAGTATTGAAGCGTTGCAGAGTTGTGCTGAGTCCCACAGCATCAGACAAGGCTCCGTGAGTGAAATATGAATACCATGGCGAAAATATGAAATATGATCAAAATAACGTCGTACGCCGTGATCTGGCAGAATTCGCATGAACTTGAAACCCGTTGTACGACGTTTTTGGCGCAGAAAGTGTTAAGCTACCCTACCCAAAACTAAAAATAACAAAATAAAAATCATTCACATTTGTAACCCTCAAAAACAAAACAAAATTTGGAAAACGCAAAGAGGCTAACGCTAATGGCGCACATAGCAGCTAGACTAACTGCCTAAGAAAACGGGCACAGAGGCACTGAAAGAGGATTTCACCCGTCTAATGAACACACTAGACTAGACAAATATCAAGATGTATCAGTGGACCAATTACATGCTTTTGCAGAGGACAAGAAGCCTTGAATGAATTAATTAATGAAAACTTTATTTAACAGATTGCGAAATGGGTACAATACAGTACGGCTCAATACACACAATTGTTAAGGGGATGCAGACCAGAGAAAGATGTTTGTCTTGTTTACATCAGGGTCCCCCATTTTCAATTCATATTGTCATTTATGACATACACAACATACATGACATTTATGGCATAGGGACATACAGGTATTTAGTACTGATACATTTGTGACATAAACGGTATTCAAATATACAGTACTGTTACCCCTAGATCCTGACAGAGTATATACATATGATGGGGAGGGGACTGTACATTAGGAGGGGGTGGGTGGGTGGGTGGGTGGGTGGGTGGGAGAGAAATATACATACGGTGGGGAGGAGACTGTACATTTGGAGGGGGTGGGTGGGGGAGGAGACTGTACATTTGGAGGGGGTGGGTGGATGGGAGAGAAATATACATACGGCGGGGAGAGAATATATACATGCGGTGGGGAGGAGACTGTCTATTAGGAGGGGGTGGGGGGTTTGGACATTTACGGTGGCCAGTTTCTAATTGCAGCCACCCGTAGGTGCTCTTTGAGAGCGGTTTTGAAGGAGGGTAGGGATTCACATTCCTTTACGGCTGTGGGTAGGGCGTTCCACATTAATGTGGCATAATTGCAAAACGTGTTTAGTCCTTCGTTTGAGCCGAATCTGGGTTGAACGTGATTTTGTGGAACTCCCTCTGGTGTTGTGGTCGTGGACTTCACTGACCTTTAGGAAGTATTTCGACAGGTACATGGGTACCTTAGTGGTGTGTAGTGTATCTTGTAGACCAGGCCCATTGCAAGCTGCTGTCCGAATGGTTTTGACACAGTGGACGACAGGATAACTTCCGACAGAGGTACAGACCACGGATTTTCCACTAAAGTGTAACGATACATCAACCGTTAACCGCTAGTGTCATAAACGCCACGGAGCCGGTGTGGAACTAGAACGACTGCGGCGTTGCCTAGCAACTGAAAACACCATGTGAAACGGTCTATAAACCTCTGATTACAATCACCCCTGTTTTTAGTGCCGCCTACCCCTCTTTCTGCTCACTGGATAGCCCTTGTTTCAGCTGCCATCGCAGCCGTATCACATGTAACAGTCACAGGCGGGGGGGGGGGGTCTTCCCGGGGGGGGGGGTCTGACCCATAGGTTAATGCAAGGCTCGGCTTTCTGTCTTCGCTGGCCATGAATGATGAATAGGAATAGACAGCGCCCTGACTTTGCGGTGACCCCAAGTTACTATGCTCCCGGAGTGGCTGGGCATGGCGGTGAATTGTGCTCCAGTTCTGTGTGTCTGTTGGTTTGTGTGTGTGTGTGTGTGTGTGTGTGTGATTGCTGCATGTTGTGCTCCTGGAGTGGCTGGTGTGGCAGTGCACCATCAATTATTCTTATTCCCCCGGTTGGTTATACTGTTTTGTATGGGCATGCATGCACGGATTGGACGCATACACGCACACACACACACACATATACACACACACACACATACACAGACACGCACACACACGCATAAACGCACACATGCATGCACACACACACACACACATGCATGCACACACACACACACACACACACACACACACACACACACACACACACACGCATGCATGGGTCAAGTGCAGAGACCCAATCGCATCGGCGACCCAAGAAATTGCATGTGTGTGTTCCTGTGTGTGTGTGCCGCCCATTTTTTTGTTAGGATTTTACTGTAAGCAGTCTAAAACATGGTTGTTTTTTAAATGGTTGAAATTTTATGATATTTTCTGTGTATCTGATTCTGACCTGATGCACAAACGCAGCACACACACATCGCATGACGTGGATTGGGCGCAAAGGATCACGGTTGAGGTTGAACACAACAGCAATGGGTAACTTACTAGTTGCGTCTCAAAACATTTCTAAAAAAAGAATATTATGATTTCTTTAATGACCCCAAAGCAAAATGGATATACGGTATTTTTCTAAGGCATATAAACAAAGTAATTTAGAAGCTGTACCGGGCTGCACCAGGCAGCCTATATTCGAATACCAACCGCTTTGTGCGTTTTGTGAATCTGATTGGCCACTGACGTGTGCACCAATCGTGTGATGGCAAGTTCTTTCGCCGGTTAAGCTTAGGCACTCTTTCGAAGTTGGTTAAGGTTAGAGTTTGTCTTAGAGCAGGGCGATAGAACGCCAGCCCTGATTCCAAATTCTAACCTTAACCAACTTCGAAAGAGTCGCCTAAGCTTAACCAGTGATAAACTAGGCGTTAGGTAGTTTGCTGCTGGTTGGGGCGGAAATGGGCGCGTCACGCGATTGGGCGCATATGTCACATGACCAGAAACGTCAGTGGCCAATCAGATTAGCAAAAACGCACAAAACGGTTGGTATTCGAATAGACGCCACCGGGCAGAAAAGATCATTGATGCCAAGATGAAACGTCGCATTTTGCTGCATTAAGGTAAGACAATGGTTAATCTATTATTGGATGCCTTCATTTGAACACTTAATTTGCACTATATATTAAAAGCGTGGGGCTCGCCTCGCATAGCCTAGTGGGTGTGTGTATATTGACAAAAAAGGAAAAGATTTGCGCGCTGCGCGCGTTATTGCCTCCCCTTCAGCGCACCCACCGCCTATGACGTTATTACCGTAATTCCTCTAATAGTAACCGGGTCTCAAATACAAGCCGGGTCTCTATTAATGGCCGGGTGCGCTCTTGAGCTAAGCAATTATAAGCCGGCCTCCTAATACAAGCCGGGTTACTAATATACTGAGCTGCATACTGAGCTAGTTACTTGATTTCACTTTGAAAACGTTGAAATGACCAGTGACCACCTGTAATTGCACTGTTTACTATTTCATACAGTACTTGGTTTCAATAAATGAACCCAGTACATTTTACTGGGTTCAAACTGACACAAAATGTTGATTTATTCATTATGATCCGTTTGAAAATTTGAAATATAGGCCTCCCTCTTATACAGGCCTCCTCCTAATACAAGCCTGGTACCCGCTACAGTTGAAACAAATACAAGCCGGGGTTACTATTAGAGGAATTACGGTATATCACTTATCTCCGCACCCCCAACTCTGACTGACTTCCCGCGTCCCGTGTGTGTATGTGTGAGTAAGTGTGAGTATGTGTGTGAATATGTATGTGTATATCTATGTGTATGTGTAAATATGTGTATGTGTATGTGTAATTAAATATGTGTATGTGTAATTATGTGTATGTGTATGTGTAAATATGTGTATGTGTAATTATGTGTATGTGTATGTGTGTGTGTAAATGTGTGTAAGAGTGTGTGTGTGTATGTGTACGTGTGTGAATGTGTGTGTAAATGTGTGTAAAAGTGTGTATGTGTGTGTGTGTGTGTGTGTGTGTATGTGTACATGTGTGAATGTGTAAGTGTGTGTATGTGTACAGTAGGTGTGGGGTGTGTGTGTGTACAGATGCTGACTGTGCAGGACCACGGACAGGGCTCTGTGCTGCTGTGTCCGAGATTAAAAGGATGACAGAGTATTACCCAGGAACGAGAGAAGCCCCAGTGCCCTCCTCCCTGACGCTGCAAGCAGTCATCCCGTTGCTTGTATGATATTCATCATTCTCTGAAGGGAACGTGGCTCAGGCCTCCTGCTTGAGGGAAGTGCATTCCTTTTTGTCAAATGGATTCTTCTTTTTTACTTTAGGGCAATAAATTCTTCAGCCAAAGAATAAATGAATACTCAGCATTGTGCGCCCCTGAATTCCCCAAACTGCTTACCATTTCATTTCCTGTTCTCCATCCATCTCTCTTAGTTAGTTACCGGGGGGTTCTTTTTTTTATCTGACAATTTAAAAGATGGATATACAATGCAATGCACAAGATACATTGTGTGTTGCATTAATGCATAACACAAATTTCATTTTTCATTTAACCTTTGTTTAGTTTCTCGGAGACCATTGAGTGTGGACCCCAGGGACGTGCACAGGACTTTAGAGGGGCAGGTGCTCAAAGGCTGAAAAGGGCACTAGGACTGTGTGTGTGCGAAGCGAGCGTGTGTAGCCCGAGCGAGCCCTATTTTTGCGGGCCCTTTTTGGGCGGGGGGCCCCCTTTTTATGTTTTTTGGGGTTTTTTGGTGATCAAATATTGAATATTGAACTATAATAAATAATCAGTGCAGGAGCTCACTTATCCTTGAAAGACACTTTTATCACTGACTTAAAAGGCCCATACATCTCCATAAATGTTCAGGGGGGAGGGAATAAGTGCTTACCCTACTATGACGAACCAGAAGAGGTTTGTCACATAAAGGGAGTCAACACACGTGATAACAATTTAACAAAGAATTTATTTAATCCTATCTAAACAAATAATAATCGAATTAAACAACAAAGGTATATATCAGAACTGACAAAGGATCCCAAAGTTGGTTCACTTGGTGGCTGATACAACCTGTCCTGTTTGGTGGGGTAAGCAGATGGGAGAAGCAGACAGAGAGGGAATTAGACAGAGACACATATATTGAGGTGCAGGCAGCTCTGCTCTGCACAGGTGAGTCTAATACAGTTAACGAGCCACCCACTCCACCATGCTTCCTGGTGAGTCAACAGACTCTCCATTAGCAGGTAGAGTGGGGGTCGTCACACCCTCCCCCTAAAGAAAAGGGTTCTCCCCTATTAACAAATTAATTTTTTATTTACAAGTGACTAACCAAACTAAATCAATACATAAACTCAACACAATATTTTGTCCCCTATATTCCAATCAAAATAAACATTGTTTTACCCTTCACCCATTCCCCTCACCATCCTGCCTCCGCTCTCAGCAACATAGGGCCCTAAGAAGCTATTTAAGAGAGCAGGAGACAGTAGGGATTGGGGAACAGATAGAGAGAGGCAAAACAAGGTATCCTCATGGGACCAACTTAGGGTATGCGGGACAATGCGTCCGCAATCACATTCTGAGACCCTTTAATGTGACGAATGTCCAAAGAATAGGGCTGTAAAAACAAAGCCCACCTCATCAACCTCTGGTTGGGATTTTGGAGGGACTTTAAAAAGGTCAAAGGATTATGATCCGTGTACGCCACCAGGGGAGTCACCCCTGACCCCAGATACACGTCAAAATGTTGGAGTGCCCAAATCAGTGATAACGCCTCCTTCTCGATAACTGAGTAGTTAAGTTGGTAGGTGTTAAATTTCCTCGAGAAGAAGGCCACCGATTTATCCACCCCATGCACATCCGCCTGCAGGAGGACTGCCCCTGTTTTTTGAACAGTGCCCGGATACGCTGAAGGTGTTCAGACCATGTGTCGCTGTAGATCACCACATCATCCAGGTAGACGGCACACCCATCCAGACCAGCCACTACTTTGTTCATAAGGCGCTGGAAAGTAGCGGGGGCATTTCGAAGACCAAACGGCATAACCAAGTATTTGTACAACCCAGAGGGAGTGATAAAAGCACAAACCTCCTGGCCACGCTTAGACAGCGGGACTTGCCAATAACCTTTTAAAAGGTCAAACTTACTCACGTAAGTAGCCGATCCCACCTGATCTACACAGTCTTCCATGCGGGGAAGAGGAAACACATCTGGTTTGGTAATGTTATTCACTTTACGAAAGTCAGTACACGGTCTATAGGTTCCGTCGGGTTTACCGACCAACAGGCAAGGCAACGCCCAACTTGACGAAAATGATTCGGCAATTTGGTTGTCCAACATATACTGAACCTCATTGTCCAAATGCTTGCGTTTCTCGGGTGAGACACGATAGAAGCGCTGCTTTATTGGGGCTGCCTCTCCCACATCCACATCATGTTCAATTAGATGTGTGCGTGAGGGTACATCTGAAAATAAAGCAGGATAACGGTTAATCAGAGCTATTAACTCAACACGCTTCGAGTCATCCAAATCTGCCAAAATCACATCCAACCTCCCCAATGACTCTGAATTTTTCAACCGCCCCTGCAACACCACATCCGGGTTTACTCCTTCCTCAGGGCCGGCTACTGGAGAGGTGGACCTGTCCACTGTAGTGGTACAAAGAGAGACCCCAAGAAGTGCTGTATATTCTGTATTGTTTAATATAAATAATTTTTTTATTCCAATCCCGATTTGTATTTGAGATTCCCAAATCCCATCGGACTTGACTTCTTCGTGTCCCTCAATGAGTGTAATACCAGCATTCAACTGTATGCGCCACAGCGGTTTCTATCATCATCATCATCACCACCCACGCTATGCATAAAATATATAGGTCCGCGGAGAGGCACGCTGGGGAGGCCGTGCAAACTGCAATGTAATATGGGGCATCTCTCTCTCTTTACCTAATATTTTGATTCTATTCTGACATTTTTCAGTTGGAAGGGCAGTCTATATGCGCAATGGTAAAAAAAATATATATATATTTTTTAAGGGGCACTTTTTTATGAGACACAAAAGGGCAGGTGCTCGAGCACCACTTTGGCTCTATGTGTGCATGCGCCTGGTGGACCCTCATGGAGGAGATTTATTTACCATTTAAAGGCAGCACAATGCTTTTTATATTGTCACACATGTACAGATTTAACTATACCTCTGAGAGGATGGTTGTGAACCCCAACCCATTCAGACTGAGCATCTCAGCACGAGTCCCGGCAAGAGGAAAGAGTGATGCAAAACGTTTTCCAAAGTATATCGTATATATTGAATAAACATAAACGTGATTAAAAAAAAGGGGAATGTAACCCGTAAAGACACAAACAACAGGAAGAAGGTAAGGGAGAACGAACAGGGATATACAAGAAGACAAACCAAAACAGGTACAAGTAGAATACTAAACAATAACTAAACAACCAATCAACTGACAAAATAATCAAGTGTCACAGACAGGACACAACCAAAACCCCACATGGTTGGGAAACAGGGAAAACACCCAGCCCCACAAACACAAGGCTATTACAAACTAACAGAGTGCCACGAGACACTCAATCTTACCAGTAAGACAAAACACTGAAGCTACTAAGTAGCAGTGTGAACCCAAGGAACACACAGTCCCACACAACAGGGGAAATAAAGCCAACACAATAGCTAATCCACACAATAGTGGCAATAAGGCCAACACAATATCCAGTCCACTCAATGGCAATGGCAAAAAAAAGGCCATGAGTGTGTGCAGGATCTCAGGTTTTATCCACCCGCCCCTTAACACATTCCCTGCCACGCACTTTCAGCATCTTATACCATTCTCTGCCAGTACTGTAAATCTATGGAGATGTTCACCTTCTTTGCAGGGCTATAACTTTTTAAATTGTATTGATAAATTGACATTACTATGGCCCATTCAACATCGATTATCTATCGTTCAGGATGTAGGAACGTTTTACTTTTTCATTCACACATTCATACTTAAATACCGTCTAGAATATAAATGTTTTTATCGTTTTCTGCAGTAATTCCTAGAACGTGAGATATAGGCATAAATGCATATATAGATTATCAAATGCCGTTTGTTGCCAATCCACGCTTATATTAAAAATTTCAACTGTACATTATCCTAAACGTTATGACTGATCATGCGCGGATGAACGGATGGGGGGGGGGTCGTTTATAATTCCGTGATCGTCGTTAAATGCTTTATGTAGTATGGGTGATATATAGATCAGAGCAGTTTGGATGGATAATAATAAACAAACAGGCTGAAAGTAACGTCAGCTTCCTCTTACCGTTGGGCGATGAGACTGGAGCAAAAATATCCCAGTTATTTGATGGGGATCGAGTCGATCCATTTCCGGTTTGTATAATAATAGTACACGCCCAAATCTGTAAAGCGTTTCCGGCGGTGGATGTGTTAACACATCTTGCACCATTCACGTTGTACGACGTGTTTCAAGTTCATGCTAATTCTGCCAATCCACGGCGTACAACGTTATTTTGATCATATTTCATATTTTGGCCATGTTATTCATATTTCCCTCACAGAGCCTTGTCTGATGCAGTGGGACTCGGCACAACTCTGCAACGCTTCAATACTGCCACCTGGTGGATGATCGGCGAGTTGCCAAACCGGAAATGGCCGGTTGGATATCGGTGCGTCTCCTAAATGCGTCCGGCCACTCGCATATCGTTGCAGGACTCTAGCCACACACCGTGGATATGGATCGCTGCCATAACTCAATAATCGACATGATGCGTTATTGCCCGCCATGCGTTGACCGCCAGACCTCGCTGTACAGCGTTATTGAGATCAATATTTAATTTTTTCGCCATGGCATTCATAATTCATATATACAGCCGCGACGCTCCAGCTGGACCCTATAGGTGACGGCAACAACGGCTCAATACTGCCGCCTGGAGGATGGTCGGGCGAGTTACACTCGACTACAGGATATGCGTCGATTAAATTCATCCGGCCGTCAGATATCGTTGCATGACTCCCGACAGACACAATGTACATAATGGATCGCTTTCTAAACTTAATAATCTATATAATTTCTGCGTTTATTGCGACATACAAATCGGAAATGGACCTAGGCGATCGATGTCGTATACTTGGGATCTTTCACCGCCAGTCTCTTTGACCCACGGTAAGAGTACACTAATGTTATTTTCAACCCAATTGTGAGTTTCCTTGTTTGCAAACCATCTGATCAATATATCCACCCAACCTACATAAAGCATTTACTGATGATCGGGGAATTATAAACGACCCCCGCCCCCCTTTCCTCCACGCATGATGAAGCATAACGTATACCGATCATATACAGTTAAAAAAAAATTATATAGCGTGTATAGGGGGGAATCGGCAATCAATAATCTATATATGCGTTTAGGCCTATAATTCACGTTCTAGGAATTACTGCAGAAAACGATAAAACATACTTATATTCTAGAAGGTATTTTTGTATGAATGTATGAATGAAAAAGTATAACGTTCCCACATCCTGAACGATAGATAATCGATGTTGAATGGGCCATAGTAATGTCAATATAGCAATACAATTTAAAAAGTTATAGCCCTGCAAAGAAGGTGAGCCACTCCATAGACTTATAGCGCTGGCAGACTGGGTACAATGATGGGTACAATGCCCGGCGGGCAATGTGTTAAACACACATTGGTTGCCAGCCGGATATGACGATTTATCGCATGGATGCCACCACGTTAATCAATGGGAGGACGAGCACATTTGCGAACGCATAAACTATATCTTAAATTATGGCTATGTGTCTAATACACCCGTCGCTTATCAATGACTTGCTTGCAGTCAACATGTACGAAACGGATTGGTTTTTCATCGGTACATTTCCGTTTTATACCGTTTTGAATACGAGTATAGTTTCGGAGAGATCTAGTCATTTCAGAGAAATTCCGCGAAAATAGCCATTTACTGGAATACACAAAACACGTTGTCATTTTCCGGCTGATTTATGAATCGTTTTCAAATAAACGCTAGATTAACAAGAGTATTTGTGTTCTTATGCACGATACAAAAGCGGGCTGAAAAATAATTTATTCGTGCCGCGCTCAGCGCCTAACGCCACACACACACACACACACACACACACACACACACACACACACACACGTGAAATCTGTGAAAAACAACTCTGATTAACCCAAAACTGGTAACATAGATTCCTTACCTCAGATCAGATGTTCTGCAAAAAGATGAATCCAATTCCTGATCACCATTCCAAATATTGATCGCGTTTATTGATCCAACGTTATAGCCGAAACGCATAATCCAACCTGCTTCCATCCTCGCCAGTGAATCTGGTAACACGACACTGCTTGCCAGAGATAGGAAAATCCTGGACCGGAGTATTTCTCTGATGCACTTTTTCACTCAATCCAATCCAATGATGTGCATTACCATCCGGGAGACGATAGGGGGCGGTATTTGCCCTTTTCGAGCTCAGAGTCATTCCCAGTGATAATGTCAGGCTGGCCGGATGAAAAATGAATGGATATCACTAATAAAAGAAATAACGATTAAATAACGAGAAATCTCGTTATTGGCAACCAATGTGTTAATGAGTGATTGCCCTCAGCTGTAGTCATCATCAGGGAATCAGCCACTCTACAGGAAAGGGCGGGCGCCACCTGAGAATGGGAACAAAAAGGGGAATCATCAGCAGGGGATGTCACAATATCCACCACAGTCGCAATATAATTTGAAATGAAATACGTTGCACAGGTGGTGCTATGGTTAGACTGGTGAGGGCTCAACACAGAATACCTAGTTAGAAAAGTCTTGAGTGGATTGTTTACTAATGATTCAAGTATTTCAGACAGTTCAGAGACGGGATGATAGTTATTAATATCTATGCAGTGGAGAAATATATGAGCAACATTCCACACTATGGGAATCACTCTGTTTATTAAGTTATATTATATTAGACCGTCTTCTCCAGTTGCTTTCTTGGAATCAATGGCGAGAAGTGCTCCAGCAATTACATTAGGAGTGAGACGTTGGAGGGTAAACTGAGGGACGCGTGACTGACAGTCTGTACAGAAACACATTTTTTTTATCATTCCATTTGGGCTGTGGGGGTGCTTAATGTCTGAAGGAGTCAACGGAAGGCTTCTTGTCCTCTGCGAAAGCATGCAATTGGTCCACTGATGGATACATCTTGATATTTGTCTAGTCTAGTGTGTTCATTAGATGGGTGAAATCCTCTTTCAGTGCCTCTGTGCCTGTTTTCTTAGGCAGTTAGACTCTGGTATGTGCACCATTAGCGTTAGCCACGCTTCTAGGCCTCTTTTCTTTTGGAAAGAATGATACAAATAATTTTTTATTTTTTTTTTTATTTACTAATAGGTTGGCAGTCGACTACGGCTCCTTTCAATCGATTAGTCGACTATTGGACTAATAGGGGTCAGCCCTACTATGATGTTTTTAGTTGTGCCCAAGGTCCAAGACACCAGAAGCAAAACTTCTATCATTGACCTATTGGATCTTTGACTTCAAATAATTTTTTAGATTAGGTCCAGTAGGGTCAGTAATCTAAAATCTGTTGTGTTAGGTTGAGATGATCACACGCCTCCCTCCAATAATCAGACACATTAGTCAACCAGTTTAGATTAACCCTTTGGTTGCCGAAAACGGAGATCTACGCTTCTGTGGCCCAGCGGTTGAGTGCCGGAAATGTAGATCTACGTTTCTGTTTTGGTATTTATTTTATTCGCTATTGCCATTCATAATTCATTGGGGCAGCCTGTGCATGCTGTACTGAATGTGTCTGAGATTGCAGACGGTCAATACCGCCACCTACCGCCTTGCGGCCGCTATTGCACTCCATTTGAAACTATGTAGTTTATTTTCTCTACCGAGCTGCGGCGTGGGGGCGGGTCCTAAACACTCCGGCAAAACAAGTGCTTGTAGGGATGGCTTGGACAACTGACCCCGCCCGCCCGTTCATGTGCAATGCCGGATAACGTCGGAGACAGGATCGCTGTGGATATCTGGAATGGCGATCAGATAATTGGATTATTCTTTTTGCAGTACACCAGAGACCAGGTAAGGACTCTATATTACCAATATTGCGTTGATTCGATATTTTTCCCCCCGCGATTGCTCTGTGTCTGTGTGTATGTGTGTGTGCTGTGTCCCGTTGGCAGTGATCACAGCACGGAGGTGCGCCCCGCTCCAACCCCCCTTTCATGTATGCACAAGGAAACATATTACCAATAATCTAGCGTTGATTTCAGGATGATTCGATAATCAGGCGAAAAATGGCAACGTGATAAGTGGATTTGACTAAAGGGCTGTTTTGACGGAGTTCCCTGGAATTACACAGGATTACTCTACCACTATACTCATATTCACCACGGTATAAAACGGAAATGTATAGATGAAAAAAGAATCTGTTTTTTGCACGTTGACCGGAAGAAACCCACTGACAATCGACGGCGTTATTAGATCATAGCTATAATATAAATTGATTTTTTCGGTTCGCACACACATATTTCTAGGGGCATATGCGAGCAATATGGTCGCACTGTAGAGCCCTGACATGCCATGGGTATCTTAGTGGTGTAGTATACACCTGAATACATTTAGATTTCATCATTATTATTATTCTAAATAATAGTCTGTCTCCAGGGTTTTTTGCAGTGGCAATTGAATATGCAAGGAGTGCAGCCCCTATTCCAGACGACACGGGCACTGGGTCTGTCACAGCAGTGGAGGTCAGACCCTACTGTGGGTTCTGTCACTGAGTGGGCGTCCGTTCATGAGAAACAAAAGGCCATGTATACATATACAGCTTGTATTGTGTTGTCATGTTCATATCGATCTGCTTTTCTCTCTTTTTTTATTACACATCACACGCATGTGTGTGCGCATACATGTGTGTGTGCATGCATGTGTGCATGCATGCGTGTGTGTATGTGTGTGTGCGTGTGTGCATGTATGCATGCACCTGTGTGTGTGTGTGCATGCATCTATGTGTGTGTGTGTGTGTGTGTGTGCATGCATGCATGCATACGTCTACTATATGTGTGTGTGTGTATGTGTGTGAGTGTGCATGTGCATGCGCCTATGTGTGTATGTGTGTGTGCATGCATCTATGTGTGTGTGTGTGTGTGTTGTCTTGGCTCTCTGTCTCTACAGAGATAAGACTACAGTGTTCTGGATGAGTAGACACTGCTGTTCTGTCTCTCTGCTGTCTGCTATCTGAGGGGCGGTCACACACAGCCTGGCACACACACACACACACACACACACACAGGGGGCGACAGTGGCTCAGGAGGTATAGAGCAGTCGTCTGGTAATCCAGAGGTTTTCCCGGTTCGATTCCCGCTCCTCCCGGGCACTGCGTGTCGAAGTGTCCTTGAGCAAGACGCTAAACCCCTAACTGCTCCTCCGATGAGCAGGTTGTTGGCACCTTGCATGGTCGCCTCTGCCGTCGGTGTGTGAATGTGTGAGTGAATGGGTCAAATGTGAGGAACAAATTGTAAAGCGCTTTGGATAAAGCCTCTTTTGCTTGCTTGCTCACACACACACACACACACACACACACACACACACACACACACACACACACACACACACACACACACACACACACAGTCACACACACACACACACACACACACACAGACACACAGACACTAGGAATGGGCACGAGTAATGTTTTCCCAGATCAAGAACTTCCTATCCGCCACTTCCAAGTGGGAACATTAATTAATACTTAAATTATATAATGGAGAATATCCATATTGCCAATAATTCTTCATTCTTAACCCATTCCGTGCCAACCACGAGTATAGTCGGGTTAACTAGTCAACCGTTCCGTGCCAATCACGAGTATAGTCGGGCTTTAATCGTTATTTCTTTTATTAGCGATATCCATTCATTTTTATCCATCCAACCTGATGTTATCATTGGGAATGGGTCTGAGCTCGCAAAAGGGCAAATACCGCCGCCTATCGTCTCTCGGATGGTATTGCACATCGTTGGATTGGATTGGCTGGGAATGTGCATCAAAAAAATTACTCCGGTCCGGGTTTCCCTTCTCGGGCATGCAGTATCAGATAACAGATGGACCGAGGACACTCAGAGCAGCGTGGATTATGTGTTTTGGACTATAACGTTGGATCAATAAACGCGATAGATATTTGGAATGGCGATCAGGAATTGGATTAATCTTTTTGCAGAACATCTGATGTGAGGTAAGGAATTTATGTTACGAATCTTGGGTTAATCAGATGTTCCTGTATCACCGCCATCGCAGCGCGTGTGTGTGTGTGTGTGACGTTAGCGCTGAGCAAGTCACGAATAAGCGATTTTTCAGCCCGCTTTTGTATTGTGCATAAGGACACATATACTCTTGATAATCTAGCATTTATTTGAAAACTATTCATAAATCAGCCGAAAAATGACAACGTGCTTTGTATATTCCACTAAAGGGCGATTATCGCGTATTTCTCTGGAATTACTAGGAATCTCAAACTATAGTCGTATTCAAAACGGTATAAAACGGAAATGTACCGATGAAAAAACTATCCGTTTCGTACATGTTGACTGCAAGCAAGTCATTGATAAGCGGCAGGTGTATTAGACCCATAGCCATAATTTAAGATATAGTTTAAGCGTTTGCAAATATCCCCGTCCTCCCATTGAGTAAAGTGCTGGCATAGAAGCCCTAATTTGGTCACATGGGTGTGGCTCTGAATGAGTTAACATTGAAAACAACATAAAATAAATAAATAACATCAGTATCCACAATGTAGTACAAAAGAAAAAGAAAACAACAGCTTAGAATCCAGAAGATTGACAATAGTCACCTCCCCTTTCCTCTTTTTGCTAATATCATTCCTTTATCATTTTTTTCTGCTTTGCTTCATTTTATCTTGTAGCCCATTCCGCACAGTTACTCCATAGGATGAATTAGTTGAGTAGTGCTTGAGCAATTGTTTAGCAAAATCTATTTTTAAAATGCATGTTAAAGCGCATGGCAGCAGCAATAATGAGATATTGCACGCAAACACATACATAAACACGCTACCGATTGTATTATGTCTCGCTTCACATTAACAATGCACAGAAATATGCCCGATGCTTAATAATGCATATTGTCAGTCAAAACAGTCATCATTTGTAATAATAATTATATTACCTGCACTCTTTCTGCAGCAGGTCTCTCCGCTCATAAAACGACATGTCCGTCGTATCAATGGTCTATGAATGCTACACAAAGTGAGCGACATGTTGTTGGCACAATTTGGAAATGCACAAACGCAAACTTAAAAAATTTTATCTTTTAGATAACGCTAAGCTAGCTTTCAACACAACAACGTTTTCCGGTACGCTCTCATGCTCCACAGCTGTGTAGAGCAGGGGTGTCAAACTCATTTTCACAGAGGGCCACATCAGCATTATGGTTGCCCTCAAAGGGCCAAAGACCGTATAAATGTTAATGTAATGTAAAATAAATGTAGCTACACATTTACATATTGTTAAACATGGTGTTTCTGTATTTATTACTTATTCAAGTTATACATATTGCATATTCATTTGCATAAATGTAAAAATATATGTTAGCTTATGTTATTTTAACAAATAATTTTAGTTTATCAGAACCCCATATTACTCCACCAATCAATGATCAAACCATTCAAGTAAATAACAAAGAAGAATATCATCAAATACAAGCTATGACATTAAGTTTGTTCAAAACCTTTTTGTCACAGTCAAGAGGGGCAGAACTAACAACTGTTGCAAAGAGCTGCAAAGAACACGTGGGACAGATGTAGCAGATGTTACAAAAACAAATGGCTGCACACAACCTTGCAGAGGCCATACATCCAACTAATGGAAGATAGTTTAATTAACTTTAATGAACAGATTGCAGAATGGGTACAGTACAGTACAGCTCAATACACACAATTGTTAAGGGGATGCAGACCAGAGAAAGACTTTCGACTTGTTTACATCAGGCTCCCCCATTTTCAATTCGTAATGAAATTGCTATTATGTGTCTGCATGAACACACAACTGTAATTGTACTCAAAAATAACAAAATAAGGGTTGTCTCAGTTCACAACTATATTGGTCAAGTTTTGGGTGGGACTTGTTTGCGTCCCTACAGCTTCTTATTCAATTGAGCGAGATGCTCGGTTATGTCACACAGCCAGTTTGCATCTGACAGTTCAGACAATATTTCTTCAACCCTTTGTTACCTATTCCGCCTGGATCTTTTTTGTATTTTGGGCTGTAAAATTGTCAAAGAATGTCTGAGGAGTAAGTGCTTTTGGCTTTTTTCCTTTGTTACCTCAGATGTTCAACATACATGTATGTGTAAGAATGTGTAATAACTAAGGCTGTCAAAGTTAAAGCTTTATTAACGCATTAACCCACAATTATTTTAACACTGCTATTTTTTAACCCAATATTAAAGGGGAACTATCTTATAAATGGCCTTTTTGAGTGTTTAGCATTGTTTCCTAGCTATGTGAACTTATATTAATATGATCTATGTCTCAAAATTCTCATATTGGCGCATTCTTCCAATTCTCCTCTCACAATATTCACCCTCACTGAACTGAGTCATTTGAAAATGTGCGCGATATGTGATGTCAGAAAGACACCGCTGCATGTTTTTTTTTTTTTATCCACTTTTTCTCCCATTTTTCTATATTTTTCTCCCATCCCAATTTCGTATCATCCAATTCAACCCTCCCCTGTCACGAACGCTGTTTCTTGCCTCCCACAAGCCGGCTGCAATGTGGACTAAGTCATACATAGCACAAGTCCCCTCCGGTACTTGAGGTAACAGCAGTCGCATCTTTTCACCTGCGCAGCTCGATCTCTCAGTGTCGAGGAGTAACGCGTGGGAGGCTCACGCTGCCCCCGACACTTCCTGATTCTACTGCGCAGGCGCACCAACCGACTTGTAGGAGTCGCTTGTTCACAACGTTCGATCCCCACCCTTCAGTTTTCCCTCCCCGTAATACGGCCAATGTGTATTACTGCGGACGACCAGCTAAACTGAAAACAATGTGGAGAGCTGGATTCGAACACGCGAATCCTAGCGTCTCCACACTGGTGGCGAGTGCCTTGCCCACTACACCACCTAGCCGCCCGACACCGCTGCATGTTAATGTTCAGGCGGCGCCGGCACGGCGCAGTGGTTTAGGAGCCGCCCTGCAGCCCAGGCTCAAAATGGCTCGAGATCTTGAGGTAGAAAAATGCTGTTTTTGAGGACTTGATTAGAAATACAAAACAATGAATAAATAAAAATATATATATTACAGAGGTGTTCCATAGACTCACAGGAATTGTGTAAAAGTGCCCAAATAGTGAAAGAAATAGTAAAATAGTTCCCCTTTAATGTAAATTTTTTTTTTTTTTTTTTTACCTGAGCTCTTGGGGGGCCACATCAAATGACGTGGCGGGCCGGATTTGGCCCGCGGGCCGTGAGTTTGACACCTATGGTGTAGAGCCTTCCTGTCCTTAGCAGTGCAGTTGCCAAACCAGGCAGTGATGTTCCCAGTCAGGATGCTTTCCACAGCCCCAGAGTATAAGGACTGGAGAATCTTCCCTGATACTTTGAATTTCCTCAGTTGTCTCTGGTGGTAGAGGCGCTGTTTCGCCTTTTTTTTACCATGGTGTGTGTATGTATTGACCATGTCAGGTCCTCCACGATGTGGACTCCCAGGTACTTGAAACTACTCACCCTGTCTACGATAGTCCCATTAATCCACAGTGGGGTGTGCTGTATTCTCCTAAAATCCACAATCAGCTCCTTGATCTTACCAATGTTCAGGAGCAGGCTGTTATCCCGGCACCAGAGTGCCAGGACATCAACCTCCTCCCAGTAGGCCTTCTCGTCGTCGTTAGAGATCAGCCCCACCACCACCGTGTCGTCCGCAAACTTCACTATGGAGTTGGAGCTGAACCTGGCCACACAGTCATGTGTGTACAGCGAGTACAGCAGGGGGCTGAGGACACAGCCCTGGGGGGACCCGATGCTCAGGGTGATGGTGTTGGAGGTGTGTCCACCCACCCTGACCACATGGGGCCTGTCGGTCAGAAAGTCCAGGATCCAGGCCTGCACTCAGGGCGGAGTTCAGACCCAGATCAATCAACTTGTCAGCCAGTCTGGTGGGGACTATGGTGTTGAAAGCTGAACTATAGTCAATGAACAGCAATCTCACCTAGCCCCCCCTCTGACTGTCAAGGTGTTGTGCAGTACCTGGGAGACCGCGTCGTCAGTGGACCTGTTTGTCCTGTATGCAAACTGCAAAGGGACCACGGACGTGGCCAGGGATAGGTTGAATATAGTGGTGAACACTGGGGCTAGCTGGTTAGCACAGGACTTAATTATTCGCCCTGTTATGCCATCTGGGCCTGCAGTGTTCACCCCTATAAACGCTCTCAAAGTACCTCAAAATTATACTCATATACTGCACTTAAGAGTACAAATACTTAGTTACTTTCCACCACTTCTAGGCGCAGACATTCTTATTCCTCCTTAGCATTCACAAAGGTGTCAGGCAGGTCTGAGCCCTTAATTGCTTTACTTTGATTTTTATCTGTGCTTGTATAGTGTGTCACCCTGGAGAGCTTAACACGAACACCACTAATTTCCCCACATGTTCTGATTGGATAGATAGAATAGAATAGAAATACTTTATTCCTCCCGAGGGAAATTTGGCACTACAAATCGCTCACAGTAAACAGTAAACATTTGGGTAGACAAAAACAAAAGGCATGAATAAGAATAAAAATAAGCCTAATAATAAAATACGGTCCGGGATATACATTTCCTATGTTACATTCTAATATAAAATATACAGTAAAAATATACAGAAATAATATACAGTAAGTGTAAAATTGTAAAACTAAAAGTCCAGGAAGATAGTACTGTCACCCTGTGCTCAGTGATGCAGTGAGGTACAGTGATGCATTATAAAGTCTGATGGCTGTCGGAATGAAGGACTTCCTGTGCCGTTCAGTGCTACATCTTTCTAGGGAGTCTTAGTCTAGCACTGAACGTGCTCCTTCTTTCAGCCAAGTCCGTGTGTAGTGGGTGGGAGGGGTTGTCCCTGATGGCGTGGAGCTTAGCAAGGCTCCTCCTCTCCGCCACCACCGCTAGAGAGTCCAGCTCCACCCCTACCACAGACATAGCTAGACTAATGTGGTATAGAGCTCATGCCAGGAATGATCAGACCTAAGCTTCTGAAGGTTTTGTGTATCCATTCCATTCTTGGTGTCCTTGATAGGATTTACAATAATTAAAGTAATTTCAGTTTTCACGTGGAAGCACATGCCTTTTGATCACTGGGAGAGTGCCAGGGGTGGTGTGCGTGCATGTGTGAGTGCTTGTCTGTGTGTGTGTGTTTGTGTGTGAGTACTTATCTTATCTTACATAGTGCTTATTCGGTGTAGGATACTTTTATTAATTGTTAACAACTACTTTCTGTCATTCTGTTTACTTAGCATGGTCTATTTGCCCTCGGTCCTTCTCATGCTGGCTATGTTGGTGATACAAGCATTTTAGCACATTTGTGACCAGGCACAGACTCTGGGTCCTTTAGAGGGATCTTCAATTGTATTATTATTTTTCTTTTTTACATGATATGGTAGTACAGGTTCATACCTTCAAAATAAGCCATCACCTAATCTATGTCTTATGAAACATGCTGATAACACAATACTTATTCCAGAGCTACAGGCCTCAAGAGAAAATGGAACCATTTCTCTTACAATGTATAATGACTACTCTACCCAGAAATCAATGTGTCCCTCCTCACTTCACACCTGCCAGTCTGAGGCCTTTGTTATTCTGATGACTTGTGACCCCGCTTCCATGGACCGCGGAACCGGTAGGGCCAGTCTGGCCCTTTCCCTACCTACTTTGGGGTGTATCAAACATCAAACATTATGTAAACATTTAATATTTTAATATTTAACAATATAATATATCAGCAAATACATTTACGTTCTTATTGCACTTCTGCACGCTTCACGGGTTAATTTCCACTATCTGTAAGCCTACGTAAAAAAAACTAGCCTATCACAAGCGACCAATTCTGTTTCCTAATGATTGATTGGCTATTGTGTCATGTGAGCACATTAGCTCACACTAACGCGCATCCATTTCAAATTGCGCTTTTCAATAGGCTGCTCACCAGTCCGTATCCACATTTCAACCACCAGGAGAAAATCCAGTTTGCGGTGCGTGAAGAGAGCGTTCAAGTTGAAGGCCTTGTTTGATAGCGAGCGAGCGTTGAATAGGGCCAGGGGGGCGGGAGGGGAGCTCCCGGGAGGCTGCACCTGTAGCAGGGAGCGGAGGCTATAGGGGTTTGCGCCGTGACATCCATTGGGCCTCCATGGGCGATGAAACCCAGAGAGAGACAGACTCTGGGCTGGGCCGGTGAATGAAAGCCGGCGGGGAATAATTCCACACACCGGGTTGCGTGAATATTAAAGGCAACCAACTTGTGTTCAGCTTTTCGTTCAGCGTTTCTCTGATTGGCCACACGGCCAATCAATCAATCCACTAGCACACGCCCTTGCGGCAAGAGAGACGCGGCAGAACCAGCGGTGTTCTGTTGTGTGACTGTACTACAGCGGTGTTCTGTTGTGTGACTGTACTAAACTCTTCCACCACATGACCGACATTTGACATACAGTACACCTCCTATCTATGTTGGGATTATGTTTGGTCATGACAAAACAATAAAAATCGCTACTGTTAGTAATGCTGCCACCACCCACTTCAATGACAGAGCTCTCATATTTGCGAATGCATAAACTATATCTTAAATTATGGCGATGTGTCTTGACATACAGTACACCTCCTATCTATGTTGGGATTATGTTTGGTCATGACAAAACAATAAAAATCGCTACTGTTAGTAATGCTGCCACCACCCACTTCAATGACAGAGCTCTCATATTTGCGAATGCATAAACTATATCTTAAATTATGGCGATGTGTCTAATATGGCTGTCGCGAAGTCATTGATAAGCGACAGCCATATTAGACACATAGCCATAATTTAAGATATAGTTTATGCATTCGCAAAATATGAGAGCCGCTGTCATTGAAGGGCTTCTACAACGGAGGAACGGCCGCTGCTGCTGCTGGAGCTGAACCGAGTCAAGCCGCGGGCGGCGCACGGAAGCCGGGGATAAACCACCGCGTCGCCCCGCTGCGCTTCAGGCTCAGCAGCCTCCACGGGCGAAATAACATATAACGTTACAGTTCCACACTGATGTACAGTGAGTGTCTAATATGGCTGTCGCGAAGTCATGCCTCTCCCTCTGAAAGCCCATTCACGCTGTGTATCATAGAGACATAGAGCACTGGGTTTTATCACTGGAGATATATTTCTCACTCACCATTGTATTTTGCGCCATCTGACAATATCATAATGATGTGTTTTCTATATTATATCCACAATCATTCATCTAAAAAATTGTATGGGCTTTGATTAAACATGTAACCTACACCTACTGTAACTTACTGTACCTCTGCTTCCTACAGCACAGCAGGTAATGGCGTTAATCAATGGAACGCGAAACATAATAACGTTACGCTTTCTAGTTCAGCGCATTTCATAACTGTATGGGCTTTGTTTATACACGAGTGAATCTGGTAGTTGGTTGTTAAAAACGCGAAACATAATAACGTTACGCTTTCTAGTTCAGCGCATTTCATAACTGTATGGGCTTTGTTTATACACGAGTGAATCTGGTAGTTGGTTGTTAAAAACACGAAACATAATAACCTTACGCTTTCTAGTTCAGCGCATTTCATAGCACTCCACTGCTACCGCAGCTGAACACAAGTTGGTTGACACAAGTTGGTTGCCCGCGCTGCCGCTCGCTTGCGCTCCTTGGATTTCATTTGGGACGTGGGACGACTGCGCTTGCCTGCGCGTGGGGGCGCGGCCAATCAGAGAAAAGCCGAACACAAGTTGGTTGCCTTTAATATTCACGCCACCGGGTTGGCGGGGTGGGGTTCTCTGGAACTCCACGGGCACCAGGTAGGAGCGACAGGTGTTTTTCCTCGTTTTCTCCGCTTCCTCGATCGTCTTTTGCAATGGGGGACACCGAGGCACGGACGTATTAGCTCGGCTGGGAGTTTGGCCAGCCATGCATTGCATATTATGATACTATTTTGATTGTGACTAAATGTAGGCTATAATCAATAAACAAATGCGTTACGAGCATGTGGCTTGGTTTGGGCGGAGGGAGCAACGTCACATAATTTTGGACAATTGGCCCTACCTATTCCAAATGCGTTCCGCGGTCCATGCTTCTATCCGACCGACCAACCCACCGACCGACCGACCAAGCCACCCACCGACCCACCGACAAGAATGTGTGTGTTTACAAGGGCAAGTTTGTGTGCATGTGAACTTTAACCCTAAACGGATGTTCTCCATTCCCTTCCAGCAAGTGGTGTCAGCAATCCGTGCAGGTGTGAACCCGTCAGCAAAGTCATCCAATCAGACGAGCCTGTGGGACCTAAGCTCCTCCTTCTTTTTCGCTGGGACTGTCATCACCACCATTGGTAAGACTATAATCAATAATCATCAATATCCAATAATTATTCACTTAAATCAAAGATTGACTTTGCTCTATGTACCCTTTTCACATATGTGTAAGGGGGTTGCTCAGGGGTGCAGTGGTAATTTCAGAAGTGGTTGTACTCTGTTTTAACCAGTGTTGGGCAAGTTACTTTTAAAAAGTAACTAGTTACAGTTACTAGTTACTTCTTCCCAAAAGTAACTAAATTACTTACTCAGTTACAAATGATAAAAGTAACTAGTTACTTCAGAAAGTAACTATTGCGTTACTTTCAAGATATATATTTTTTTTACATAAACAACATACACAAATCTAAACTATTTGAATGTTGCTGTGGGACAAAGTGAGGCTAGCCTCCAATCAAATGCCATGTATGTAGATATTATAATTACTATGTTTATATAGTGGATCATACAAACACAATAGATGTTTTGGAACTTTTGATATGTATTGCCCCTCAACAGGCCACAACTGGGCAACATTAAATTATGCTTGTTAAGCACTATACCAAATAAATAACAAATATATACTGATTGATTGAAAATTTTAATTAACAGATTGCAGAATGGGTACAGTACAGCTCAATACACACAATTGTTAACTCTTTCAGTGCCACTCACGAGATTTCTCAGGTTTTTTTATAGGTGGTTGCATGCCACTCACGAGATTTCTCGGAATTATTATTATTATAATTTTTTTGCGATCTGAAAAATTATTGCATCACCCGAGCCTACCCGAGTATAGCCGAGCTGCGCCGGTGATCACTGTGGAAAAAAGCGCCCCCTGTCGTCTCCCAGATGACATAAGTGATTTTGGAATGGACTCAATGAAAATGAATGGGGAAAAAAATCCGGTACTCCACATTTTCCAGTTCACTGATCCAGCCGGGGTTACCACAGTTCATTCTGGAGCCTCAGATCCCCGCGGATCATGGAGATCTACTGTGTCGCGTTGGATCCATACACGTATCGATTTTTTCGAATGGTGATCAGGAATTGGAATATACCAGTTGGATACCATCTGATGTCAGGTAAGGACTCTATGTTATCAGTGGTAGGATAATCGGAGTAAGTTTGATGAAGTTATAAGCTGTTTTGTGAAATGTCTTCTTTCGGTTTCACTGTAAAAGTCTGTGAGGAAATCAACGGAGCGATTATCAGTGCGCGGCCGTAATGTGCTTGCGTGCACGTATAATATTGATCATCTAGCGTTTATTTGAAAACGATTCATAAAAAGGCAGACGAATATCAACGTTGTGGAATATTCCACTAAAAGACGATTTTCATAGAATGCTCCAGAATGAGCTGTTTTTTATATCAAAACGGGGGCTTTTCTAACTGCTCTGAAACGGAAACGACGCGATAAAAAAACAATCTGTCTTCACAGCACTGACTGGAAAATAGTCTTTGATAATGCGATGGGCAGATTAGACACATAGCCATAATTTAAAACATAGATTAGGCGATATTAACGTTAACATTGGCGCCGATGGTGGCATTCAAGCGGTAAAACGGAAAACCAGGCGTGGCACTGAAAGAGTTAAGGGGATGCAGACCAGAGAAAGACTTCTTGTTTACATCAGGGTCCCCCATTTTCAATTCATGACATTTATGACATACATGACACAGATATAAGAATCTAATCTAATCATCTAAACTAATCTAATCATGACATTTAAGACATGCATGACATACAGATATATATCTCTGAGCACCAGACTGTGCTATTAAACCAGGAAGTGCAGCACTGTTGATAAGGCTGTCAGCAGTAGCCTCCACTACTGTATAGTGCCCTGCGCTGCAACACAACAAGAGTGAACAAAAAACGCTCATGGACCCATGGTCTCACACTGACTGAGTTGCACACGCAACACTTTGATGAACATTGTTACTCAGCTGATAGAGTTGCACCCTTCCTGATGACTTGTCGTACAGAACTTGTAAGTCGCTTTGGATAAAAGTGTCAGCTAAATGACTTTAATGTAAATGTAAATGTATATGATAGATTATCGATTGGCGTTTCTTTCCCATACACGCTATATAAAAAAATTCAAATGTATATGATCGGTATACATTATGCTTCATCATGCGTGGAGGAAAGGGGGGGGGGGTCGTTTATAATTGCTTGATCATCAGTAACGGCTTTATGTAGTATGGGTGATATATTGATCAGATGGTTTGCAGTGAAATGAATAAACAATCGGGCTGAAAATAACGTTACTGTTCTCTTACCGTGGGCCGATGAGACTGGCGGTGAAAGATCCCAATTATTCGACGCTGATCGCCTAGGTCCATTTCCAGTTTGTATGGCGCAATAAACGCCGAAATCATATAGATTATTAAGTTTAGAAAGCGATCCATATGTACTATAGTGTCTGTCAGGAGTCCCGTAGCTAGATGTGACTGCCGGAGGAATTTCCTCGATGCATCGATGACACTTCCGGTTTTTGCGAGAGTGTAACTCGCCCGACCATCCACCAGGCGGCGGTATTGAGCCGTTGCAGTCCCATCTAGGGTCCCGCTAGGGCATCGGGGGTTGGGTGGATGAATTATGAATGCCATGGCGAAAAAATTAAATATTGATCTCAAAAACGCTGTACAGCAATGTTGGCGGTCAACGCATGGCGGGCAATAATGCTGAAAAGTGATTTTGGCGACCAATGTGTTAATGACGCCACGTGCACGCACGCTCCTGCACATACATGTTCCCTTGCGTGCGCACAGAACAGATGATTATTATGCATAAATAGTAGGAAACATGTTTGTATAGGAAATTACTAGTTTTAGTTTAGTTTTTGTAAATATTGCCTTGAAATAGAGATGCTGAAAAAGGTAGCAGGATGTAGCATTCAATATAAAGAAATTATATTGTCAACAGATATGGTTGAAAAACACAACGCTGTCCACAACGTCCAATTCCCACCCACCGGCTTTCCCACCCCTAAGGGCCCGTGTCGACCGGGGACGTTTTATGAGTTGTCAGCTCCTTTCTGTCATTCATTTCTATGCTACAGACGCGACAGGCGCGCTCCTTTTCCCAGCGCCGCGCCTCACGTTTTAGTGCTCTCGGCGACTAGCGTTTTTGGGCGAAACGCTCCCAAGCGCCTAAAGTTGAAACTAGTTAAACATCAAGGTAACTTTTTTCGACCGACCAATCAACATCGAGCAAGTGGCGGAGCCACGGGAGTCACGAGACGCTCTGGAAACGCTCTGAGCATGCATATTTTTGCTTTTCAAAGCGGTCCGCCTTGAAAAAAACGTCCCCGGTGGACACAAAGCCTAACACTGCCAATTGAGTTAGTATGAACGACCAGCCAAGCCGGTAGCAACGCCGAGAGCTGGGCTCGAACCCAGCATTTCCTGCGTTAGTGGCGAGCGCCTTGCCCACTGCGCCACTTAGCCGCCCAAATGTGTTCCATGGTTGAATTAAAGCAACAATCAACGACATGGACACAAGACGCAACACAACGCTGCAGAGCTGCAGGTACATGACTCAGTGCAGCTGTTCTCTTCACTAACGTGGGATCTGGGCCCTCATTATCAATGGTGCGTACGCACAGATATGTGCGTAAACCGTGCGTACGATCATTTCTAAGCAAAGTGTGGGACTTATCAACATGAACGTGTGCTTGAGATTGTGCGTATATCTACGCACAGCTCAGACCGTGCGTACATGGCGCCAAGCGTTAGAATAAGAAAACTGCAACATGTAAAATAAGCTTTCGTGCATTAGTTTCAACACGGACGTGTTTGGTATGACCCGTAATTCATTATAGTTAATTGTAAAATAGCGACATTAGTGTAATTATTGTCAAACCCTATAAATAGCATTTGGAATTGTTTTTTCCGAATGAATGCATCATGGTTTATCGTTGCAGGCCTAATTGTATTTAATCAACCATCTACATACTGTAACTTTTCAGTGCACGTTTTTATTTACATTGTGACAACAGCCTATTTGTGAGCTCCCGCACAGACGTGATGGAATTCAATTTTAAGTTTTTATTGATCACATAGGCAAGCTACACATGGTGTAGGCTACATGGCAGTGAGATTCATTGTTATTGTATGCTCTCGTATTATTGTTATTGGCTATTGTCAAGAAAGGAAGTACATTATTTTCAATCGTGGCTTTAATTCGTAGCCGAGAAGCAGTCTAGTCCTAGCAGCTTCATTAATCCTGATCCGTCTCAGCCACATCATAACTGAGACCGGCTATGGAAAAAATCATAAATAGACTACTGTAAATAAAATAGCCTATAACATTATAAAGGAATAAGGATAGGCTATATAGCAGGGGTTCCCAACCTTCTTCCCCAGAGCCCCACGATTCCTTGGAGACATAGGAATATGATATGATATAGGTATACTGGTCCGTCAGCGAGGAGATAGCCCACAGCGGATAGCCATTTGAGAATAGGCTATTATGGCAAAACGAGGGCCTATAGCCTATAAATATTATTTAATGTTTTCATAAGCGTAAAGATACAAGGACAACAGTTAGATTAATGATCAAGTTAGTTTACTGTATGCAGGCTTCACAGGGCTCTGTGCATATGCGTTATGCGCAAGTTACTGTTGCATATGTAGGCTATGCCATTATATATCATATATATAGGCTACCTAATACCGACAACAAAATAGATTGTATGCCTCTACAAATCATATTATACCAGGTAGCCAATCGAACTTTAAAAGAACGAAACGAAAAAAGGCATTCATATTCCAGCATGGTAATGACACCAACGCCAAACAGTGGTTAACGGTCTTTATTAGTATTTTGCGCTGCCCAGGCAGCATTGCAGCAATGGTCTTGGGGAGCCGTTGATATCCGACATCACCGTGTACAAGTCCGTCAGCCTGTCGTGTATTTCTCCCATAACATGCGTTGTGTCTTCTTGGTTCGTCAGTGCATTAAATTAGTTGGTTAGACCTCCGTGATCAATCTCGCTCGTGAAGTTTCTCATAGTTCGCTCGGCTTAGTCCATTATTTCACATCCCATGGGGGTGTTTCATTACCATATATGGATAATCATGCACGAGCATAGACGGTAAGAACAATGGTATTTATCAACACGGAGTGTGCATACGACCTGTGCACGCACGGTTAATACATCCAGATTTTTCTGTGCGTAGAGACATTCTAAATTCCATGCGTAGGAACGAAAATAGAACACTTTCTACGCATTATTGATAAATGAGGGCCCTGGTCTGTGGTGGTCAGGGGTGTAAAAAGTACCCAGAAATGATACTTAAGTGAAAGTATGGGTACCGTGTCAAAATCTTACTCAAGTAAAAGTCTGGTAAGTAAGAGTATCTGGCTAAAAACACACTTGAGTAAAAGTCAAAAAGTTTCTACTTTTAAATGTACTTAATTACTAAACTTTTTTTAATTCCGGGGCAATGAAATGTTCCGTTTTGTCCTCTTCACTCGTACTATCGTTTGTGGCCATCTTCTGTAGCTTGTCACTCTGACTGTCTATTCTTCTGATAGCAGGTGTTTAATCAAAGATCCCCGCTTTCTAGTCTTGCACAAGGACCAATCAGCATGGGTATGGGCGGGTTAATTTTCCATTGATGGGGATTTGATTGGCTGTTTTTTCGGCCAGAGAAACAAATATACTAATTGAAATTGTTGGACCTGCAAGATTTGTACTTTGTAGGTCTGCATTTTAAATGTAAGGAGTAAAAAGTATGTTTTTTTCAACGGGCAGAAAGTAACAAGTGACTTATATCTCGTCCATTAGCCAATGGAAATGCATCTTCAGAAAATAGGATCAGAGAAACAAGAGTGACAGAAGACCAAATAGGGAACAGGTATTGGTCAGCTAGGTAGGATTGGACAACTGACAACTGAGCTCAACATTATTAGAACAGACTCTCAACAAAGGCGGTCAGGTGGCGTAGCGTAGATTGCGTTCGTCACCAACCCCGGAGACGCTGGATTCGCCAGCTCACAGCTCCAGGGTTGTCACCAGCTTGGCTGGCCGTTCACACTAATACAATTGGCAGTATTAGAGGGTGGGAGAAGCTGGCGGGGTGGGTCCGGGTCGTTGTAAACAGCGACTCCTACAGTTCGGTCGGGGCGCCTGCTAAATGCGGATAGGATCTAGGGATAGTGTGATCCTTCCACACGCTACGCCCTCTCAGTGAGAGTCCGCGCTGCCAGGTGAAAAGAAGCGGTTGATTGGCTAGACGTGTGTCGGAGGAAGCATGTGATAGCCTCCACTCTCCCAGACCGACTGTGGGGGGTAAGTGCGCAGCGACCAGGAAGGGGATTGGGAATTGGCATAACGACTAACATTGGGATGGGAGAAAATCGGAGGAAAAAGGAGGGGGAAAAAGATATATAAAAAAAAAGAACAGACTCTCAACAGACTGTTGTATAGGTCCACCGCAATGTATGGCATTCCTCCATAGGCACACACAGTCATATATACAATTCACATAGAATCAGTTTTAACACAGTAGATAAGTACATTGTAGGCACTGTTTAAGTAATTTACAATAGATGGAATTTATAAATAAATAGATAGATATGGTAGATTATAGATACCGTAGATACTTTTATGGATAGTCTTATATTAGCATAAAACCTGCAATATTCTGGGCGGCTACGTGGCGTAGTGGGCAAGGCGCTCGCCACGAATGCGGAGACGCTGGGCTCGCCTGTTCGAGCCCAGCGCTCCACATTGTTTTCAGTTTAGCTGGTCGTCTGTACTAATACACATTGGCCGTATTAGGGGGTGGGAAACTGATGGGTGGGGATCGGGCGTTGTGGACAGCGACTCCTACAGGTCGGTTGGTGCACCTGCGCAGTAGAATCAGGAAGTGTCGGGGGCAGCGTGAGCCTCCCACGCGTTACTCCTCGCCACTGAGAGATCGAGCTGCGCAGGTGAAAAGATGCGACTGCTGTTACCTCGAGTACCGGAGGGGACTTGTGCTATGTATGACTTAGTCCACATTGCAGCCGGCTTGTGGGAGGCAAGAAACAGCGTTCGTGACAGGGGAGGGTTGAATTGGATGATACGAAATTGGGATGGGAGAAAATATAGAAAATGGGAGAAAAAGTGTATATATAAAAAAAAAAAAACTGCAATATTCTAACACTAGTTAGCATTGCAAGAAAATTATGTACTATTATGTGAGTGATTACAGCCCAATCTGTGTCCTTTATAAATGAATGAGCTTTAAGAAAAGGCACAGTTGTTCATTTAACTCTCCGTCACAGTCATGCTGGTTCCCTCAGCGAAAGGGTGAAGACCATATAGCGTGTTGCCATGTGTGATCCGTTGTATAACCTAATGTATAACGTTAATTATGAATGTCCAAGTGCTACTGTAGCACGGTGAGCATTGAGTGTGTTGTCTTGAATGAGGTTTGTGT
Organism: Notolepis coatsorum; assembly: GCF_963971535.1. NCBI lineage: Eukaryota > Metazoa > Chordata > Actinopteri > Aulopiformes > Paralepididae > Notolepis > Notolepis coatsorum. The sequence goes on along the minus strand of NC_140179.1, from coordinate 13,498,276 downwards.
GTAGACCTGGTGTTTTTTTTATGAGGTTTGCCCTTGGGGGGGGGGGGGGGGGGGGGGACGACGACGACGGGATGGGTCAAGCGTAGAAAAGAAATTTTATCGGCGACCCAAAAAAATTCACGTGTGTGTTCCTATGTGTTTGCCCATCGCATCGCGTGTGTCGCTGCATGACGACGATGTGTGCTACGAATAAAGACTTCTTCAAGTCCAGTTTTACCATTAATAAAAAATGTGGGATAAATTCATGAATTGTCTCAGTCTGACAGGCTTCCATTTAATTACATGAGAGAAAGGGGGGAGAACTGTTTTTTCTGTATGATGCCTCATTTCAAATTGTCATTACTCTGTTCTGTATCTTGTCAGGTGGAGATTTTCCCGTAATTTCTCCTAATTGTGTCTGTCCTTTCATTCATCACCCTGATTCCTCCTGGATCCATAGACCAAGCAGTTAGCAGATGCTGTTGCTGTTTCGCTCTTAAAGCCTGCCAAGCCTTTGTCCTTATCAGATGCTAATTAATTGATTGGCTTACCATTCCTCTGTCCTCCAAATGAACGAGCTTAAGAAAAGGCACAGTTGTTCATTTAACTCTCCGTCACAGTCATGCTGGTTCCCTCAGAGAAAGGGTGTAGACCATAGCGTGTTGCCACTTGTGATCCGTTGCATAACCTAATGTGTAACGTTAATTATGAATGTCCCAAGTGCCACTGTAGCACGGCGAGCATTGAGTGCGTTTTTTGAATGAGGTTTGTGTCGCTTTGGTGATTTTTTTAATGAGGTTTGTGTGGACCTGGTGTGTTTTTTAGGAGGTCCATGTAGACTGTCCTTGTGCTGTGAGTCTTTCCACTAGTGTGATTCATGGTGTATTTAATTGGAACTCACAAGACTGATGAATGGTTGATGCAGGCAGAGACATCGACCCCACTCTGACTGCTAGAGAGAAAAAAAAGGGAAGAGAGAGATCCAGCTGTCTCTTGTCATGTGAAGATTTCCCCATCATTTCTCCCACTTTTGTCTGTCCTTCCATCACCCTGATTCCTCCTCTGTTCTCTTCCCTACCATCAGTCTCTCTTCACTACTCAACCTAATTGATTGATTGATTGAAAATTTTATTAACAGATTGCAGAATAGGTACAATACAGTACGACGCAATACACACAATTGTTAAGGGAATGCAGACCAGAGAAAGACGTTCGTCTTGTTTACATCAGGGTCCCCCATTTTCAATTCATCATAACATTTATGACATACACAACATAGTCAAGTCAAGTCAAGAGTTTTAATTGTCACGGCATACAGGTATACAATGAAATGCGGCTGGTCTTGCCCGCGACGATGTGCAATACAGTGGTACAACATAATAGAATCCAATAAAATACAGTGGTACAACATATTAATAGAATCCAATAAAACAGTGCAATAAACAGGTACATGGTGTGCCATCTCGGTATCTGTACATTAGTATTTACAGAGCATATAGGACATGCTAGGTAGCTTTAGTAGTGCAATACACTGTTCCTGATGCTATACTACTTTAAGTGGCCTTTCCTCTGGCCATAAGTGTGCGTGTGTGCGGCATGAGTGTTAAAGTGGCTGCTAGTGTGTGAGCGTGCTCAGCGTGCGTGTCGTGTATGTGCTTGTGTGTGGATAGTTCAGTTTCTGTGTCTCTCAATGTTCATTGTTCAAGGCTCTGATGGCCTGGGGGAAGAAGCTTAGCCTAAGCCTCTCCGTCCTAGTAGCTGGAGTTCGCAGGCGTCTGCCTGACCTCAGCAGCTGGAACAGGCTGTTATTGGGGTGGTGGGGGTCTTTCATTATCCTGCAGGCTCTGGATTTGCACCTCTTGTTGTATAGAGCCTGCAGGGGAGGTAGCGCAATACCCGTGGTACGCTCGGCTGAGCGCACCACTCTCTGTAGGGCCTTCTTGTCCTGTGCCGTGCTGTTCCCATACCAGGCAGTGATGTTTCCGGTCAAGATGCTCTCTACAGCTCCTGAGTAGAAGGACTGGAGTATCTTCCCCGATACTCTGAACTTCCTTAACTGTCTCAGGTGGTAGAGGCGCTGCTTCGCTTTCTTTACTACTGTGTCTATGTGTGTTGACCATGTCAGGTCCTCTGAGATGTGGACCCCCAGGTACTTGAAGCTGCTCACCCTGTCCACGGTAGCCCTGTTAATCGTCAGTGGTGTGTGTGTCTCCTGCTGTCCTCTCCTATAATCCACGATCAGCTCCTTGGTTTTACCAATGTTCAGGAGCAGGCTGTTGTCCTGGCACCAACGTTCCAGTACCTCAACCTCCTCTCGGTAGGCCTTCTCGTCGTTGTCCGAGATCAGCCCCACCACCACCGTGTCGTCGGCGAACTTCACAATGGAGTTGGAGCTGAACTTGGCCGCACAGTCGTGTGTGTAGAGTGAGTACAGCAGGGGGCTTAGAACACAGCCCTGGGGGGACCCGATGCTCAGGGTGATGGTGTTGGAGGTCTGACCCCCCACCCTGACCGCCTGGGGTCTTTCACTCAGAAAGTCCAGTACCCAGGCGCTCAGGGCGGAGCTCAGGCCTAGCTCGATCAGCTTGTCCACCAGTCTGGTGGGGACTATGGTGTTGAACGCTGAGCTGTAGTCAATGAACAACAGTCTCACATAGCCCCCCTTCTGACGGTCAAGGTGGGAGAGAGTGCTGTGCAGTACCTAACAGATATACAGTACTGTTACATCCAGACATTTATGACATACAAGATATACAAATATACAGTACTGTTTATTTACAGAAAGAGTTTCTAAAAGAGAGTACCGTACTTTTCGGACTATAAGCCGCGGCTTTTTTCCCCATTTTTCGACCCTGCGGCTTATATAACGGTGCGGCTTATATGTGGACCAAACCCGAAAATGTAAAAATCGAAATATTGCTTTTTTTACTGCATTGAAATGTTATTTATCTGTTCCCTTATTTGCTAAACTTAATACAACTTGTAAATGAGTTAATTCTTGTTATTTGTCCGACAGTATTGTGACAATCCCCTCTGTGCACGAACCCTTACATATGGTAATTAAACATTAAAACACCTGCGGCTTATAGTCCAGTGCGGCTTATATATGTACACATCATTCAATTTAGCTGCTGCGGCTTATAGTCAGGTGCGGCTTATAGTACGAAAAGTACGGTATATACATTTGAGGGGGAAGAAACTGTACATTGGAGGGGGTTTTGTGTGTGCGGGAGGCAGGCACGTGCACACAGAGCCCAAGGGGTGCTTGAGCACCTGCCTTTTTGAGCCTCATAAAAAAAGTGCCCTTTCTGAAAAAAATATTTAAAAAATGTTTTCGTTATGCATATAGATTGCCCTTCCAACTGATAAATGTCAGGATGGAATCAAAATATTAGGTAAAGAGTTTGCACGGCCTCCTCAGCGTGCCTCTCCGCGGACCTATATATTTTATGCATGGGTGGTGATGATGATGATGATGATGATAGAAACCGCTGTGGCGCATACAGTTGAATGCTGGTATTATACTCACTGAGGGACACAAAGAAGTCAAGTCCGATGGGATTTGGGAATCTCAAATACAAATCGGGATTGGAATAAAAAATGCAATTATATTAAATAATACAGAATATACAGCACTTCTTGGTCTGTAGGGTAAGCACTTATTCCCTCCCCCCTGAACATTTATGGAGATGTATGGGCCTTTTAAGTCAGTGATAAAAGTGTCTTTCAAGGATAAATGAGCCCCTGCACTGATTATTATAGTTCAATATTCAATATTTGATCACCAAAACCCCCCAAAAAGGATAAAAATGGGGCCCCCCCGCCTGAAAAGGGCAGTTAAAAAAAACAGGCTTGTTTTAACGCGCGCTCGGTTAAAACACACACAGGTATAGTGCCCTTTTCAGCCTTTGAGCACCTGCCCCTCTAAAGTCCTGTGCACGTCCCTGAGTGGGTGTGTATCTGTTAGTGGCTTGATGTGATGGAAATTAGTCAGAAGGATTACGACAAACATCTGTATCTCGAGTATGCACCCTCCCAAGTGATGATGTTTGGAGGGCGTGGAGGAGATGTATTATAGGACACGAGTGTCAGCTTCCTCATGGTTGCATTGATCCATTGGTGGACTGTTTCCAACATGGTGGACTTGATCACCTGCAGTGATGTAGACATCCTTGTCATCTGGGAACTGTCCATCTGTTAACAACTTATTTGACAGGAATGAGAAAATGTCTTGTTACACCTGGCGCAACTAACTCCTCGTCAACAGAAATATCTCTACTTGACGTGTATTGTGTCTAGCACAATAAAAGCTTTCCCATAGAGCTCTGCATAGAGCTCTGCATTTCGCTTAATCGGTGCTGTCAGAAGTCTGTCATTTGATTCAAGCACTCTTCCTGAAATTGTTGTACTGCTCTTGTCCCGTAGACTCGAGTTGATGGACAGATACGGCAGCAGCCGCAGACTCACACACCTTATTGTCTAATGTAACCAGGTCTTTACTGCCCTCCTCAAAGGGATTCCCATTGCTCAGCAACACCTCCATCAGGTCTTTGGCATGGCGTTGACATTGGTGCCGAGATGCAGATCCTTTCTTGTGATGAGGACGTTCTTCACAATCATCGTTTATTCTTCACAATCAACTGTTGTTTACAGTTCTCATATCTAACTCTAGTTCTCCACATATTTATTGTCTCATTGTGTGAAATATCATATAATATATGCTCCAATCATGTTTATTTTATTTTTATTCAATTACTCATTCATGAAAACCTAGGTACAGGCACCAACATCACCATTCTAGGTTCAATAGAATAAAAGGTATGAAGCGTAAATCGAAATAAATACAGAAATTGCAGCCATCTTTGATTTTTGCCATACCAGAATATTCAAAACATCAATATTTGAACTCCAGTTGATTCCTCACACAGTATTAACTTAAAATAGCAATACAAAATTATATTACACAGCAATTGTGTGAACATTAAGACGTTTTTAAAGAATTCATGATTTTCGATTGTGGCCATTTTGGATACATTTTTATTAGATTCAACTGGTTCCTTGACACTCAAGCCAAAATTGTTCTATAGATCCTTATCTTCAAATTAGAAGTGAAAACGAAACTTTCGCATATACATTTTAAATGACTGAGTGTCCAGGCACCCCACTATCAGAAAAGTGTGTGGTTTTCTGGTCAGCAGGAGATGTGCATCTCTGGCAGCTTATGGTCAGTGGCATTGTTCGTCAAATAGTGTTGAACTTGAGTGTTACACCCTGAGGGCATAGTATAATAGACATATTTAGCATGGTAGGTAATAGTATACGGATAGTAACATAGTACATAGTAGTAAGGTACTAGTAAAAGACAGTTATTTATATATATATATTATATTGTAGAAATCATCGGAATAGAGAAACGCACAATTTCTATCAGTTGACAACACAAAGCCGTGTGTCATTTATTTCGCAGTAGCACAAGTGACAGCTGTCAGAACTATGCCGGGCTAGCATATGGATAAAAGTTCCCATATTATGTGCATTACACAAACTAAAAACAGATATTACATTACATTACACAAACTAAAAACAGATATTACATTACATTACACAAACTAAAAACAGATATTACATTACATTACACAAACTAAAAACAGATATTACATTACATTACACAAACTAAAAACAGATATTACATTACATTACACAAACTAAAAACAGATATTACATTACACAAACTAAAAACCGATATTGTCTGAATTACTAGAAGAAAGAAATGCACCACCTTTGGCTGATAGTAATTTATTAATTTCCTACGATTTCTTTTGGTCTAATAAATGTTTAAGGTTCTTAGATGGATCCCCTGCTGCCTCCTCCTCCTCTTCCTCCTCCTCTTCCTCCTCCTCTTCCTCCTCCTCCTCCTAATCCTCCTCCTCCTACTCTTCCTCCTCCTCCTCCTCCTCCTCCTCCACGGGGAGCAGCGTACTGGCTCATGTAAAATGGCAGGCCATGCATTATGCAGCAGCTTAGGCCTCCGCGCTGGATCTTTATGTCCTCGGCTACAGTCCACCTGTCGCTGCTCTGGTCGTAGCGCTCCACGTTGGAGACGGGGGTGAAGCCCTCGATGCCTCCGACCACGAAGAGCAGGTCGTCCAGCACCGCAATGCCAAAGCTGCTGCGGGGGGTGAGCATGTCTGGCAGGGCGCTCCAGGTGTCAGTCAAGGGGCTGTAGGCCTCCGCGCTACGCAGGTAGTTTCCAGGGTATAACCCTCCCACCTGAGGACAGGACACATGAGAGGAATGTTTTAGTGTGTAGTTATGGCAGGCAGACACTGTATTAATCCATTTAGGGAAATGAGGGCATCACAGAGGCATTAAAAGTAAAATGATACATATCTACAAATATCTAGTATAAAGCATTTGTCTCCGTGTGCACCTACCGCATAGACTCTTCCTTCGTATGCAGCGACTCCCACTCCGAAACGCCTGGTGCTCATGGGGGCGATCAGAGTCCACTGGTTAGTGTCTGGGCTGTAGCACTCAGCTGTGAACAGACACCCCGCCCTCTTGTTCTCGCCACCACAGATGTAAACCTGTAATAAGAAAGAATATTCTAATTTAGTTTATATATTCCATTTGATTTCATTCTACTTTAATTGTCTGTTAATGTTGATGCACCAAAGGACACAGACACATCTTTTGTATGTGCAAGCTTACTTGGCAATAAAGACATTTATGATTTCTGATCTAACGTTCCTTGTGTTCATCTAGCACCCTGTGTCCCTCAGTTCCACCCACCTTGCCCTGGAGGGCTGCTGCCCCGGCGCCCCCCCTGTGCTCCAGCATGGGTGAGATCACTGTCCACTGGTCGGTTTCAGGCTCGTAGCGCTCTGCGGTGTTAAGTATCCTGTTTCCGTCTCTCCCTCCCATGGCGTAGATACAGCCGCCCAACTCGACCACGCTGAGATCCCAGCGGCGTGAGTGCATGGGAGCCGCCTGAAGCCAGCTGCGAGTGACGGGGTTGAACCTGCGCACACTGTTGAAAGCCTTTCTGCCGCCGCCCAAGCCACCGACGCAGTAGACCAGACCGTGGAGATAAGCGGTGCCGTGCCACCACCGGGGACTCTCCCCCTCAACGCTCACTTCCATCCATCCACCGGCTCGGATATCGTAAGCCTCCATGGTCAGGATGCCGCCACGCCAGCCTTTGATGGCCAATAGGACCTCCTGGGGCCGGCGTGGACGCATCAGGGGGTTTGGGAGCCTGTCGGAGCCAGGGGGGTTCAGGACGCTGAGGATGAGGGCCCTGCAGTCGTGGCTGTCCCTCACCACAGGGTTGTTCTGGACGTTGTTCAGCAAGTAGTCAGGCCTCATCAAGCCCATGCGAACCTGGGAAGAGACAAGCAGACAGCGGGTACAACTTAGACATCGGTTGTAGACGGTTTCTGTTGCTAGGGAACAGTTTGGACCCAAATGTTTGAGAACCACCGTACTAGGGAACCTAGTGTTGTTTTAATGTAATGCACAGTAATACAATTCGTTTTTTTAAAATTTTATATAAATGATTTTCTTTTCTTTTCTTTTCATACATAAAACAGAACAGTACAATAATAATAATAATAATAACAATGGCAACAGCGACAACAACAATAATAACAGTAACATGAATCATAATGACCTTGACAAGAGACAGACAAACAAGAAAAAGTTAAATAATAAAAATTTAATTAAAAATAAATGTGGCTCAGGCACTAGCAACCATGTTTGTGTATCCATAATACAATTAGTTACCTTGGGCAGCAGCAAAGGGATGTGTGTTTTACGCTCCTCACGGGAGTGGTCGATCCAACAGAGGACGGCCTCAAACACCGTCTCCTCGCTCTTCACATTCAGGTCATCCCTCTCGATGATGTCCACCAGTTGCTGCGGGGACAGCTCCACAAACTCCTGTGAGACGTGCAACATCTCCTCAAAGTGGCACACGATGAAGAGATGGGCCTTGCGCCTCAGGTCAGGGCAGCAGTAGATGTCCACCAACCTCCAGATGCCGACACAGTTTTCCAGAGACAGCTGGCCTTCTAGGAAGTCAGAGCACGCTCCTACTATGCCAGTGACGCGAAGCTGGTCTGCAGCCACCAGAAGCTCTTCCACGTTCTCTGCTGTCACCAGCACAAAGCGTGTGTAGGAGTACTCTATGATGAGCTGCATCATACCCGGGGACACCCCAGGGATAGTGTAGACTGCTTTCTTTGAGTCGCTCCAGCGAGTGAAGAGGGCTCTGTGGGACGCAGAGTATAGAGATATCTGATGAGTAAACAGTAAGCTACATTCTGTCCTGTGTAGTCATATATTTTCACTGTAGCAGTATAGGGTCTTAGCACAGTAGAAGTATAGTATTTGTTTACAGTAGAAGTACAGTATAGTATATGTTTACAGTAGAAGTACAGTATAGTATCTGTTTACAGTAGAAGTACAGTATAGTATCTTTTTACAGTATAAGTACAGTATGGTATCTGTTTACAGTAGAAGTACAGTATAGTATCTGTTTACAGTAGAAGTACAGTATAGTATCTGGTTACAGTAAAAGTACAGTATAGTTTTACAGTAGAAGTACAGTATAGTATCTGTTTACAGTAGATGTACAGTATAGTATCTGTTTACAGTAGAAATACAGTATAGTATCTGTTTACAGTAAAAGTACAGTATGGTATCTGTTTACTAACCAAGCTAACCTGAACCAAGCTAAGCTGAACCAAACTAACCTGAACCAAGCTAACCTGAACCAAGCTAAGCTGAACCAAGCTAACCTGAACCAAGCTAAACTTACCTGAAATAGTCACTGCAGTCACACAGGAGGGCCTTGTGGGCATTCAACTCAGTGCTGTTGACTTTAATAACCACATCACAGAACATTCCCTCCAGACGCAGCTCATTAAGGATTGTACAGGACATTGTTTCCTTTTCCATGTGGTGATTTTAAAATGGTATCTACAGAATATATTCAAGCTTACAGACAAGTAGCCGGAAACAAGTCTTCTGAGATATGAGATCTTCTGAGAGAATTGTTGAATATATACTGTACACAAATGTTCTAGAATGTTCTATTATGACATCATATTGTGACATCACAAATGTTCTAGAATGTACTATTATGCATACTGTGACATCACAAATGTTCTAGAATGTTCTATTATATCATCATACTGTACAAATGTTCTAGAATGTTTGATTATGGCATCATACTGTGACATCACAAATGGTCTAGAATGTTCTATTATGACATCATACTGTGACATCACAAATGTTCTACAATGTTTGATTATGACATCATACTGTGACATCCAGTGATGGGAATAACGGCGTTATAAATAACGGCATAACTAACAGCGTTAGTTTTTTCAGTAACGAGTAATCTAACGGATTACTCTTCCAATCTTAATAACGCTGTTACTGTTACTGCCAAAAAATGCGGCGCGTGACTATAATTGAAGCTGTTTTTTTCATCAGACAGATCTCTGCACTGAGAAGCAATACTTTTTTCCCTTGGTTAGTGGGCAGTGCGCGATTGGCTGAGGTTGAGTAAAATGTATAATACAAAGTATAATAAAATATTTAAGTAAAATTGATAGAAATAAAGAAAAACAAGACAATGAAATAAAGATAATAATTCATTTAAAAGCTATTTTAAAAAGGTAAGTTTTGAGCAGTGCCACCCGAGTCTGCTGTCCTAACAGACTTGGGGTCTGTAGGGTAAGCACTTATTCCCTCCGCCCTGAACATTTATGGAGATGTATGGGCCTTTTAAGTCAGTGATAAAAGGGTCTTTCAAGGATAAGTGAGCTCCTGCACTGATTATTATAGTTCAATATTCAATATTTGATCACCAAAACCCCCCAAAAAGCATAAAAAGGCCCCTCCCCGCCCAAAAAGGGCCCCCAAAAATAGCACAGGCCCAGTGCCCTTTTCAGCCTTTGAGCACCTGCCCCTCTAAAGTCCTGTGCACGTCCCTGGCGGGAGTGGGGGGGGGGGGGGGGGGGTTGGACATTTACCGGGGCCAGTTTCTAATTGCAGCCTCCCGTAGGTTTTGAAGGTGGGTAGGGATTCACATTATTTTACGGCTGTGGGTAGGGCGTTCCATGTATGTTGTGGCATAATAGCGAAACGTGTTTAGTCCCTTGTTTGAGCCGAATCTGGGTTGAACATGATTTGTGGAATTCTCTATGGTGTTGTGGTCGTGGTATTCACTGACCTTTTGGCAGTATTTCGACATGTACATGGGTACCTTAGTGGTGTAGTGTTAGGTATCTTGTAGACCAGGCCCATTGCAAGTTGCTGTACTCTGTTGTCTACTGTAAGCCATCCTAGGTTGTCAAAATGGGCAGGGGTGAGGTGGGTTTTAGGAGTAAGGTCAAGCTGTAGTCTGACCAGTTTTGTTTTGTGATGTTTGTGATCGTGTTTTTAGTGCCTTTGAGGTGCTTTGGTACCATGAGGTGCACGCATAGTCGTAGTACCCTTGAATGAGTGCTCCTGTTAGAGTCTTCAGGGTATTCTTGTTTACCAGGTGAGGAGATCCGGTACAAGAATCTTGTTCGTTGGTTGACTTTTTTTTATTACATTGGTTGCCATTTTGTCACAGGAAAGATTTGCCTCTAGGATGGAACCCAGGTAGGTAATTTCATCTTTCCCTGTGACAATATTGTCACCCACTTTAACAGAGAAGCCGTTGGCCTTGCTGAGTTTGTTATTTGATCCAAAGAGAATGGACTCTGTTTTACCCAGGTGTAATGATAGTTTGTTATCAGCGAGCCATATGCATTGCAGATTCTGCTGAGTTCAGAGCTGAGGGCTTTTTCAACCTGCAACTTGTCCCTGTCAGACACCAGCAGGGCTGAGTCATCCGCGAACAGGAACAAATTACAGTCACAAGCTGATGACATGTAATTTGCATAGATTAGAAACAGTAACGGTCCTCTTCCTTGTGGAACACCACAGCTCACTGGGAGGGGGGGGGGGGGGGGGTAGTGTACCGTTTACCTCCACCATCTGTTCTCTCCCCTCCAGGTAGGATTGCATCCAGCTCACTGATAGACTATCAAAATCAATTGCTTTTAGCTTGTCAATCAGAATGGAGTAACATTAACACTTTGGATGCCACTGGTTAACATGGTAATACATGGTTGAATGCCAGCACCAACTTCAATGATAGCGTTGTGAACGCATAATCTATGCCTTAAATTATGGGTTAATTATGTGTCTAATCTGCCCGTCGCTTATCAATGACTTGTTTGCAGTCAACATTGTCGAAACGGGGGCGGCTAAGTGGCGCAGTGGGCAAGGCGCTTGCCACTAATGCAGGAGATGCTGGGTTCGAGCCCAGCTCTCGGCATTGCTACCAGCTTGGCTGGACGTTCATACTAGAGAGATCGCACTGTGCAGGTGAAAAGATGCGACGGCTGCCTCCTTGTGTACCGGAGGGGACACGTGATGCAAGGCTTCGTCCACATTGCAGCCGGCCAGTGGGAGGCATGGCCTAACAGCTTTCGAGACAGGGGAGGGTAGAATTGGACAATACGAAATTGGGATGGGAGAAAAAAATTTAAAATGGGAGAAAAAGTAGATAAAAAAAAAACATTGTCAAAACGGATTCCGTTTTATAGCATTTTGAAAAGCCCTCGTTTTCTTGAAAGTTTCAGGAAAATATAAAGATTCCGTGATAAACGGCATTTACTGGAATATTCTGGAATACACAAAAAAGTTGTCATTTTTCGGCCTATTTATGAATCGTTTTCAAATAAACGCTAGATTATCGATAGCATATGTGTACTTATGCACGCTAGAGAAGCGAGCTGAAAAATCTATTCTCTCATTTCCTGATCAGCGCGCACACACACACACACACACACACACATAGGGCAAACGCTGATATCTCTCTGAAAACATCCGATTATCCTAAGACTGCTAAAATAGATTCCTTACCTCAGATCAGATGTTCTCCAAAAAAATTATTCCAATTCCTGATCGCCATTCCAAATATCGATTGCGTTTATTGATTCAGCGCTGGGTACTGTAAATATGTATTCCACGCTGTTTTCCGGCTCGGCAATCACTTCGATCTCTTCAGATGGCTTGCCGGAAAAGTTAAATGAGGAAACTGGATTACCCCCCCCCCCCCCCATCAGTTTAATCCAATGGGGTGCAGTTACACAGGGAGAGACGATAGGGGGTGGTATTTTCCCAATGGAGCTCAGAGAGAGGTTGCTGCACTAGCGGGAGGCTAGATTGATGAAATAAAAAAAATAAAAGAACGCTATATAGTGTTGCTGGCATTCAACGGTCGGCATGAACTAACGACATAAAGCGTCGCTGGCACTCAAAGTGTTAATACAGTTACATTTAACTAAGGTCGCTTTTACACCAGAGCTGTTTGGTCCGGACTATCGGACCAGAATTCGATAGTCCGCTTTTTTGGGGTGGTGTGAATGCGCAGTCGAACTCTGGTGCAGACCAAACATACGAACTCTGGTCCGCCAAAAAACATAGGTCTCGATTCGCTTCATCGGACCAAACGCGGACCATATATAGGAAGTCACCTGATAAACTGCATCTTGGGTAGAAGGAAGAAAAAACACTGCGGCGCGCGGCATTCACTGAAAAACAAGCACACTGTAAACATGTCTCGTGGACAGACTTGGGCGAATGATGAAGTGAAAGCCCTGATCGACATATGGGCAGAAGACCAAATAAAACAGCTACTTGTGGGCACTCACAAAAACAACGAGGTGTACAAGTTGTTTAGCGAGAGGATGGCGGTAATGGGTTCTAATCGAACGATGGATCAACTACTATCACGCTTCTTGGGGCTGTTTGTGTTTTCGCAGATTTCACTTCCTGAAGGGGAGGGATTTCCACTCTCGATTGTGTCCAATAGACGAGCGCCCTTTTCGACCGCGTGACATTGTTCAGAAAGTTTGGTGCGCTTGACAAATTGCAATGTGAATGCAGACGAACCAAATGATGAATGCAACAATGTTGCAACTTCACCACCAGAACCGCACAGAGTCCACCAAAACTATATGTGAAAGCACCCTAAACTTCTCTATGAGTCCACATTAGGGGTGGGACGATACATCGATCCAGATCGATATATCGATCTATTATCAATAATCAAATAGGATCGATGCAACGTAAAAAGATCGATTCATATTGCGATACTCTTATTTTGAAAATCCGGCAACGGTGATGTCATCGCCCCGCGCCCAGTGTTGTGAAACTCCGTTTAACATCAACAGCACACAGCAGTCGCGTCTAGAGCAGGGGTGGCCAACCCGCGGCTCGCGAGCCGCATGCGGCTCTTTGCCCGTCAATGTGCGGCTCTTCCATCCATAAAAGAAATTATAAAAAAAAATTGAACTTTTTTTTTTTACTTTTTTTTTACGTTTTTTTTTTTACTTTTTTTTATGTCACTCATTCCATAAGGACGTAGAATAAACATTTAATTTTTTTTTTCAAATGGTCAATTTGCATGTTCTTGGTATCTGAATCTAGGGACATGGATCAGTGTCAGAAATTGTGAGGATTGGTTCATTCCCCGCCACAGGCTTCTTAAGGTACTGTGATGATTGGTCCGTTCCCCGCCACACGCTCCGCTCCTTTAAGGTACTGTGAGGATTGGTTCATTCCCCGCCACATGCTCCGCTCCTTTAAGGTACTGTGTTGATTGGTGCATTCCCCGCCACACGCTCCGCTCCTTTAAGGTGCTGTGTTGATTGGTGCAATCCCCGCCACACGCTTTTGGAGCAAGTATCAATTCCAGCGCGCACCTGTCATAGTTTTTGATTAGCGCCCCAGAGGCTTTTTATACTGGGACTTCCCTTCATTCGATGTCGGGTCGTTTTGAGTATTACTGCTTTGAATACTTCTGTTTCTGCCTGTTGTTCCCCGTTGCTGTGCCTCGTCTACTCTCCCTCCAGGACATCTGTGGATTGCCGCTGGTGAAGACCTTGTCCCCCGTTTTGAGCTGCGCCTTGTTTACCCGCTTTACTCTTGCGCTTTGGTGAGTTTGAACCAAACCCTTTTTTGGACGATTCTGTTTTGTGTGTTTTGAAGAACACTGAAGAGTTCTATTTTTGCTTACACTTGACTCAGCTAAGTTGTGTGTTAAAGGAGACACTGAAGATTATCATTTGCTTGCACTGGACTCAGCTGGGGTGTGTGTTTAGAAGAGACACAGAAGTTTATCGTTTTTGTTTTGCACTGACCCTCTGCTAAATTGTGTGTTGTGGTGAACACTGAAGATATCGTTTTGTTTGTTCTGGACTCAGCAATGGAGGAGGAGACCGCACTGCCTCTGTGTGATGTGGACTGTTATTTACCTCTCTCTCTCTCTTTTTTCCACCTCGAGTTGAAGCTGGGAGTATCTGCAGAGCCGCTTCAGCGTCAATACCGTTTCCCCACCTCGAACACCAAGAGGATCTGCAGAGCCGCAGATAACTCTGCTGAAGGCAGTCTCCCTTTGTTTCAAGATTGTTACTTGCTCCTTTTTGACTCTGAAAATAAATACGCCCTAGTATTTGGCTAACTCTGAACTACCTGTCTGTGCCGTGCGTTTGAGGTCGGTTTCAAACCCTAACAGAAATAGTGTGTCTGTTACTAGGCTTGAGTAAATTGTAATGAACCAAAGGAGAATATCAATTCTATTTAAAAAAAACTGTGAATAACACCATGCTAAAATTGACCAGACCTGAAAAATCGAAGCAAATAAATAAAGGGAAGATGATTAAACAGAAGGTTTTGTAGATACAGTACTGAATTCTGCCATCTTTTTTATAATGTAAATTTCTCCACCATTTTTCATCGTATTGCAACACCATTGTTTGCAAGACGTTCACAGAAAGGTAGAGAAACTAACTGCGTTCTGTTTTATGGCAATAACGTTCAGGTTTGTGGGAGATAATCCCAAAAAATAAGAGAAATTAAAAAGTTAATCCAGAAGTCAGATGATTGACAGGGGCTGGTGTGACCTGGGTAGGGTCGTTTTTCGAAATTCGAAAGCCCTGAGTCTCTTCCTTCAAAAGACTACACTCACTTTTGGCTGTGCCACTTCCTCCTGTCAATATGCGCCGGTTTCCAACTCAATGCCCTTAGATTTCTATAATCTTATATTTCACTAATAACAGTTAAAATAATTGGTAAACAAACGTAATGCTGAAAATATACACTTTTACTACATATCTCGGGTTTAAGAGGTTAACCCTGTGAGGCCCAAATTAAAAAGACATTAGCAACTTCAGAGGCCAGAGGGTGGGACATATAAACACATTTACTATCAAATAGCATTGTGAGGCTGAACAACAGGACCACTTGACTATACATGTGCCTAAATTTTTTTAAATAAACATTCTTTTTTTAAATGGCTAAAAGTGATTTTGTAATTTTGCAACCGTGGGTCTTACAGGGTACTTTTTACCCTGTGAGGCCCAAATAAAAAAGACATTAGCAACTTCAGAGGCCAGAGGGTGAGACCTATAAACACATGAAGGGTGCCGTGACAGGAACAAAAGGTTGAGAAACGCTGGTATATGGTGTGGCTCTTTGTGGTACCACAGTCATTTTTGTGGCTCTTAGTCTCTGACTGGTTGGCCACCCCTGGTCTAGAGCGTCACTAGAGCAAGACTAGTGTGCCTATTCTGTGACCCAAAACATGTCCCTGCTGTTTTATTCCGCAACGGGTCAAATGCATCTAACCTGCCTTGCAATTCTCGCCACTCCATTATGCCCACGTCGCGTTAAAGATCGAAGATAACGTTACGTAATATTAATACAGTCTATTCCACTATAGCTATATCCACAAGTTTTTTTTTCTTTAGTTCTTATTTATTTATCCACTGTCATTTGCAGTGTTGGTGTAGTGTTTTTATTTATTTTCGGACATCACGATGCCTCTTGATGTAAAATGTTTATCGTACAAATAGTCATATTTATTATTATTATGATCATTAAATTCCAATGATTTCTGTAGAGTTTTTATTTTATTTCTTTATTATTATTATTATCTTTCCCCCCCTCCTTTTTCCGATTTTTCTCCCATCCCACTGTTAGTCGTTATGCCAATTCCCAACCCCCTTCCTGGTTGTTGCGCACTCCCCCCTACTGTTGGTCCGAGAGGCCGGAGACTGTCACATGCTTTCCTCCGAGGCATGTGCAGCCAGCCGGCAGCGCAGATTCTCACTGGGAGAGTGTAACGTGTGGAAGGTCGCACTACCTCTCTCCAGATCCTACCCTCGCTGTGCAGGCACCCCGACCGAACTGTAGGGGTCGCTGTCCACAACGCCCAGGACCCACCCACGGCTTCCCTCCCCCTAACTCAGCCAAACGAGTTAGTATAGCGATCAGCCCAAGCCAAGGCAATGCTGACTCTCCGGGAGTCGAGACCGCAGCCTCTTGCATTGGTGACGAGCACAATCTCGGATTTCTGTAGAGTTGACATGAACGCAATCACCATGATTCCTCCCAAATAAAGCCCTTAAGAACACGGCGCACAGGCGCTCTAGTAGCACACCATGTATCGTGCTGCGTCGCGAATCGGCCACCCCGGGTTCGCTTCCCACTCCCGGTGACTCCCATTTGTCGCATGTCTTCCCCGCCTCTTCTCCCGCTCATCCTCTCCTCATCTGTCGGTCATGTCTGACCATGAAAAAAGCAATAAATGCTAAAATATTTTACTTTAACTTTACTCTTCAGCGCTCCTAAATCCTGCTCTTAATTAACACATTGGGTGCCACACCCCTTTGACCAGATAACCCCTTGAGTGCCAGCGCTTTAGTCAATGGGATGTCGGGGATATTTGCGAACGCTTAAACTATATCTTAAATTATGGCTATGGGTCTAAAACACCCCTCGCTTATCAATGACTTGCTTGCAGTCAACATGTACGAAACGGATTGTTTTTCCATTGGTACATTTCTGTTTTATACCGTTTTGAATACGAGTATAGTTTCAGAGAAATTCTGCGATAATAGCTCTATAGTGGAATAAACAAAACACGTTGTCATTTTTCGGCTGATTTATTAATAGTTTTCAAATAAACGCTAGATTATCGATAGTATATGTGTACTTATGTACGCTAGAGAAGTGGGCTGAAAAATCTATTATCCATGACCTGGTCACCGCTAACGTCATACACGCACACACTCACACACACAGACACGTTGTGATCGCTATGAAAAAAACATCTGATTAACCCAATACTGGTAAAATAGAGTCCTTACCTCACATCAGATGTTCTGCAAAAAGATTAATCCAATTCCTGATCGCCATTCCAAATATTTATCGCGTTTATTGATCCAACGTTATAGTCCGAAACACATAATCGACGCTGCTCTGAGGGTCCTCAGTCAATCTGGTAACACGACACTGCTTGCCAGAGATGGGAAAACCCTGGACCGGACTTTTTTTCTGATGCAGAAAAATGCATTCATTCATATGCCCACCCAATCCAATCCAATGATGTGCATTACCATGCGGGAGACGATAGGCGGCGGTATTTGCTCTTTTCGAGCTCAGAGCCATTCCCAATGATAACGTCAGGCTGGATGGATGAAAAATGAAGATATCGCTAATAAACGAAATAACGAGAAAATAACGAGAAAACTCGTCATTGGCACTCAACGCATGGCGAGTTAGGACGAGACATCTCGTCGTTGGCACTCAAAGTGTTAGTCAGCCTTTGAAGTAAAGCATTTAATTTGCAGCCAAGCCTTTTGTGGAGACTCTCAGTATACTATAGATATACTACAGTGTATATATGTTGCTTGTTTGTGCCCATATTTCAAGCTGTACTTCATTCATATATCTATATGTGAAAGCCTGCTTGAATATTGAATATTACTATAATGATGCACTGTAATTTTAAGAGCACAGCTCTGTTGTAATTCAAAATTGAACTATTTTATATCTCTGTTCCATTTTATAATTCTTAGACTATTTTTAAACCGAATCATTTTAAACTATTTTTGTCATTTGTATTACTGAATGAAACTGTAAACAGAGAATCTATTGGGATGCTAGATCCTAATGTGAAACACTGATTTACCTTACCTTGCTCATGCTCGCTTATGCCTGTATTTTTACTGTTGTGAAGCACTTTGAACTGCAACTTCTGTATGAAAAGTGCTATACAAATAAAGTTATTATTATTATTATTATTATTATTATTATTATTATTATTATTATTATTATTATTATTATTATTATTATTATTATTATTATATCTGTAGTGTGTAGTGTGTGCACAGATGCGTGTGAATGTATGTACTGTATGTTTGTTTGTTTGTTTGTGTGTGTGTGTGTGTGCATGCATTTGTGCTTGCATTCGTGTGTACATGTGCGTGTGCGTGTGTGCACAGGCACATTGATTTGTGGTCTCAGGACTGTTCGTGTGAGTTGCATGAAGAGAGACGAGGCTGTAAATTATAGATGATGTTCTGTGTTTGCTCTGTACGTGACTGTACTTTACCATTGGGGTAAACATTATTTTCCAAGTAATGGTGTCATTAGGAGCTGCCCGTGTTCATTTATACAACCACAGCGTCAGCTCACAGAACTGAGGGTTGACTGCGGAGTGTGGATGACAGGAGGCTGGTGGGTGGGGTGATGCATTTGATGTTATTGATAATTGTCTGTTGCTGGGAAATGCAAATGTCATGGTTTTAGATCCACCGCTTTGTCCTGGATGGACAAGAAGAAGGAAGAGAGTGTCCTTCAATGGTAGCTTTTCTGTCAGCAAAGAGGTACAGTGTACACCTCAGGGTAGTTGCTCTCTCTTATAATTCTATATTTACAATCGATGGATGAAATGAGAATGGTTATGTATGCAGATGATTCAACTATGTACAGCGCAGCAGCATTCACATCAAAAGTTAACTGAGCTCAGAACAGAGTATGCCTTGGTGATGCCTTTACAAGGAAGTCAGTTTTCCATGAATCGTGTGCTTCTATTCCCAGGACAGAAGATTTCTTATTTTCGGGGGGAAAAATATGAATCCCTAGTATGGAATGAATAATGCAAGGAAAGTGCTGTGTGATTTCATGAGCTAGACCTGTCCGCTTTTGTAAACAGCGCCGGAGACACTCTTCTATAGTCATCCTGTGGATAGAGGCACACACACACCACTGTGGATAAACGGGGCTACCGTGGACAGGGTGAGCAGCTTTAAGTACCTGGGGGTCCACATCTCAGAGGACCTGACATGGACAACACACATACAGACTCAGTCGTAAAAAAGGCGAAGCAGCGCCTCTACCACCTGAGACAGCTAAGGAAGTTCAGAGTATCGGGGAAGATACTTCAGTCCTTCTACTCCGGAGCTGTAGAGAGCATCTTGACTGGAAACATCACTGCCTGGTATGGAAACAGCAAGGCACAGGACAAGAAGGCCCTACAGAGAGTGGTGCGCTCAGCTGAGCGTACTACGGGTATTGCACTACCACCCCTGCAGGACTTATATAACAAGAGGTGCAAATCCAGAACCTTTCAGAATAATGAAAGACCCCCACCACCCCAACAACAGCCTGTTCAAGCTGCTGCGGTCAGGCAAACGCCTGCGCACACCAGCAACTAGGACAGAGAGACTTCGGCTCAGCTTCTTCCCCCAGGCCATCAGACTCTTGAACACTGAACTCTCCACACACAAGCACACATGAGCACACACACAGCACACATACTGTATACGCTCACCTCACACACTAACAGTCACTTTAGCACGCACGCACACACACACACGCGCGCGCTGCACATGCTCACAATCAACGGTCACTTTACACAATGGAAAGGTCACTTTAAAAAAGAAAGAACAGGAGTGGTTCTTGTATAGTAATCAGTGATGCCAGTAACTAGTTACTCTAATCTGATAACTTTTTTCAGTAAATAGTAATCTAACTTGTTACTTTTTACAAGCCAGTAATCTGATTACAGTTACTTTTCCAAGTGGCTGTGCGTTACTATTTAGTTACTATCTCATAATGCTGATGATAAGAGAGCCAGGGGTACAGTCAGCTAGACTGGAGATGGGACAGCTGTGACCTTATTATGGCCTGATGGCTGGTGACGTCTCATGATGACCTGTCTGAGCAGCCAATCATGATTTATGACATTATGCACTTTCAATAAAGTATTATTTAAAAAAGAAAAAAAACTGTTGTCATTCTTATGTTGTGCAGCAGCAGGGGGGACGACGACTTTGTAACCTAGTTACTTTAAAAGTAACTAAGTTACTTTGATAATCAAGTAATCAATAAAGTAACTAGATTACTTTTTAAAGGAGTAATCAGTAATCAGATAATTTTTACAAGTAATCTGTGGCATCACTGATAGTAATAGATGGATATAGCAAGATAGCATAAGGATATATAGTATAACTGTATATTGTATAGTATAGTATTGTATAGTAGTGTACATAAGACCCAGTTTGTAGCTTAACACTGTATTGCACTATCACAGGACCTTAGCATGTCTTTTACCATGCATTTTTAAAACTCGTATGTTATGTCTTATTACTCTTATTACTTGTATTATTGCACAATCGCTGCGGGCATGACCACCCGCATTTCACTGTATTCCTTGTATGCCGTGACAAATAAAACTCTTGACTCTTGACTTGACTTGATCCTTCTATTGTTTGGAAATATAATCCCACGTTATGTTGCCTGGAGAGTGGTTTTATAATCTTCATACATAAATATAAAACCTTATTATTATCCTAATTATATTTTATTATAACATAACTATTAAAATTGTGACAAAATATATATATAAAAGACGAATAAATAAATGTGTATACGTTTTGTATATAAAACTATGAAACATGTGTAACCTTTTGTTTTTGCAAAATGATGTACTGAATTATGTTTTTTTTGTAAATGTCATGTAAAAAGGGTAGGCAATTATAAGCCTCAGCTTCAGTCTACACCCTTTCGGTCATTTTCTTTCTTTTATAAATGTTCTACAACTGTACATTGCTTTGTAAAAGAAGACTGAAATAAAATCATTCAGACAGACAGACAGACAGACAGACAGAACCAAATGATTAGCTGTGGATAGAGGCACAGACAGACAGACAGACAGACAGACAGACACAACCAAATGCATAATATGTCGCCTAGCGCAAGTGCGCCTGTTGGGGTGACAAATTATATAAAATGATCTGAAGCTGAAGAAATTATACTCATTAAATTAACATCCCTCAATAAGCAATTTATGACCATTTAGAATTGGACCGGATCTTTAAACAACAAGAAACCACAATATTTTTCTGACCAATAGTGTACTTCAGAAGTGAACATAACTATCTAACCAGACAGGCCAGTTTAGGATATCTCTTACCACCTACTGTAGGTCTTACTGTAGGGACACATCTCATCAAATCTACTGTCATTTACAGAGCCATTACAGGATGTAACGCCTTAACCAAATCACATTATTAACCCTTTCACTACTACACTACAGAAGGTTAACATTTCACTACCGCACGGTTTCACGGTTAACCTTCTGTAGTGTGGTAGTGAAAGGGTTAACCCTTTGGTAGTGTGGCAGTGAAAGGGTTCAAACAAATACCAGAGCCACCTTCAAGAAAACAATGAGGGTACCTAATGTAATTAACTGTATATGATTCATCTTGCTTGGTGATTGCTGCTGTTTGCAGTCTGTAATGGTTTGATGATGGACATGCCTTAGGGCAGTAGGGCACACATGGTACAAAGTACTAAACTTGACCTTTCTCAGTGTAATCCATGCCGTTCCTACTAGCTCTGGGTAGTTAGCCACAAACCAATACAAAGTCAACGAGGAGCTTTGACGCCATTGCACCTGTAGTGGTAAAGGACTGATCAATTATCCCTTCGAGCTTCGATGAAGATAGACGATGGTCTTCATGGTCTTTCATTTATTTGCATTCATCTAAAAATGTTTGGACCTTATGGTGTTCTTGTTCTGTTCTTGACTTATTGTTATGTTTTCTTCTTGACTTGTTTAAAGAAGACCTGTACGGCTCATGGGAACATTAACGTGTGTTGTCGGGCTTTATAAATAAATTTGATTTGATTTGATTTGATTCTTCAGTGGACACATACTGTGTTCACCACTCAAGTATAAACACCAATTTACACTGACATTTAGAATTGAATGTAATTTGCTGGTCTGATTGATTATTTCCCCTGTGTGCTCTTTCTTTCTCTCTCTCTTTCTCTCTATTTCTCTCTTTCTATCTCTCTCGTTTGCTCTATATTTCTCTATCTCTTTACCCCCCCCCTCCCTCTATATATATATACACTGTATATATCTTTCTCTCTCTCTTTATATTGCTCTATTTCCCCTTCCTCTCTCTATATATATACTGTATATATCTTTCTCTCTAACTCTCTCTTTATCTCTTTCTCTCTAACTCTCTTTATATCTTTCTCTCTAACTCTCTCTCTTTATATCGCTCTCCTCTTTCCCCTTCCTTTCTCTGTTCTCTTGCCCTCTCTCACTCTATATATATTTCATTTCAACCTTTATTTAAAATCGTATATTAGGTGACAGCGCACCTGACCAGATCAAAACATATTAGGTGACAGCACACCTGACCAGATCAAACCATATTAGGTGACAGCGCACCTGACCAAATCAAAACATATTAGGTGAAGGTGACAAGGAAAAGGAAAGATGAAATTACCTACCTGGGTTCCATCCTAGAGGCAAATCTTTCCTGTGACAAAATGGGATCCAATGTAATACAACTAAGTCAACCAACGAACTAGATTCCTGTACCGGATCTCCTCTCTGGTAAACAAGAATACCTTGAAGACTCTAACAGGAGCACTCATTCAAGGGTACTACGACTATGCTTGCACCTCATGGTACCAAAGCACCTCAAAGGCACTAAAAACAAGATTACAAACATCACAAAACAAACTGGTCAGACTACTGCTTGACCTTACTCCTAAAACCCACCTCACCCCTGCCCATTTTGACAACCTAGGATGGCTTAGAGTAGACGACAGAGTACAGCAACTTGCAATGGGCCTGGTCTACAAGATACACTACACCACTAAGATACCCATGTGCATGTCGAAATACTTCCCAAAGGTCAGTGAATACCACGACCACAACACCAGAGGGAGTTCCACAAATCATGTTCAACCCAGATAAAATCATTAACACTTTAATCGCCAATGACGCCTTAACTCGTCATTCCCCGCCATGCTAATTCTGCCAATGACGCCGTAACACGTCATTGAGATCAATATTTCAAAAATCTGTGATCGCAATCATATTTCTCCCGCGGAGACTTGAGATCTACTGTTGATCCCCTCTCAACTCTCCAACGGTTCAAGACCGCCATCTGGTGGCCGATCGGCGGATCGCCGAAACCGGAAACGGAAACTGGTGCTCATCCAAATTCGGTCCGATCACTCGCTATAGGTCCCGGGACTCGAGCTAGACACAATGGATAGCGATCCGTTACCAATAACTCGATAAACAACATGATTTGGACGTATATACTATTATACAACCTGGAGATGGATCGCATATTTCAACATCCCATAATAGGAATATTTTTGAGTCACAGCTGCTTTCTCTGGTGACCAGACTACCAACCTTTTCCTGTTCCTCCCGCAGGTTGTTGGTGCCAGTGTGGATGAGAATATGGCCTGGTGTGCCAAACTCGGGGTGCGCAAGGATTTGGAGTGCATCCTCTATTGTGGGGCACCAGATTTTGGACACTCTTGTGTTGGGGAAAAGTTTTTGTTCTTGGATGAACTTGCCATTTGAGTCTATAAGGATAGCAACCTCAGTGTCCTTTTTCAGGGTGGTGGGCTGACGGTGTGAGATGCTGGGGGAGGAGGGGGCATGGGGGGCTTGAGAGCCTCTCTGCTGCATCCTCGCTGGGTGGTGGCGGCTCGGTGGTGGGAGGGTTGGGAGGGGTGAGGGGTTGTGGCTGTTCTGTACTGGTAGACATCAGCTTCACCATGATGGCTGAATGCTTCCTGTGTCCTTTCTAGATGCTGCCCCCTTCTCCAGAGTGGGGAAGTCCTGTCCAAAGGAGCCAAGGGCAGCTTTGTTACCTTGCACCATGACCGTACCATTTTGGTAAAAGTTGACAGAAAAGAGCCTTCTCACTTGGTCCTTGTCTCTGTCTTCAAAGATCTGAAGTTGTCTCCCCTTGCAGATCCCTCTCTTGGATATGAAGCTGTAGTGCTTTGATATGGCTGTATGCCATGCAGTGACATGCTCAGTGTAGAAGAGCAAGTTGGTAACAACACCAGTGTTTTTAGAGCGGCCAGCATATAAAGTCTCTGGGTATTCTCGTTGTAATCTATGTCTGAACTTTATTCTCCCATTCTCTGATTTGATCTCTTCTGGATATAAAAAAAACAGGGAAGGAAAATGCCTGCTGCTGCCAGTGCTGCTGTCTCAGTGTCCATGTTGCTATATCAACTGGATAAACAAAAACTAGCTAATAAAAGATATTATTCTTTAGAAAATAGCTTTGCTCTTTTCACTGTATTATTATTTTATATATATATACATATATAAAAAAAATTAAGTGGAGGCTGGGGCTCAGTGTAGGGAAAGTCTGTGTAGTTTGGAGTTAGATAGTTTCCCAACTAAATATATCGAATTATCTATATACAAATATAGCAGTCTTCTTTATGAGGGTGGATAAATAAACCTAGACTGAATAAATAAATATTCTATTGATAACGTTTATTTGTATTATTTAACCTGGTTTGCTCTTTTCAGTGTTATTCATTAAGTTGGAGGCTGGAGCTCACAGTGTAGGGAAAATACTGTGCAGTTTGGAGCTATCTGGTTGGCTAGTTAGCCAGTAGAGTTAGCTAGCTTTACTTAGCAAGTCCAAGTTTGATAAATAAGCCCACACTGAGGCTTTCCAGCTAAATATTATCTATATACAGATATAGCAGTCTTCTTTATGGTGGATATGTAAACCTATCCTGAGGTTTCCTAGCTAAATATGCTATAGAAACAGTCTTCTAGCTCAGGGGTTCCCAAACTTTTCAGGCCGCAACCCCCAAATAACGGTGTCAGAGAGCCGCGACCCCCACTATTATAGGAGGTAAATTATTATTATTATTTTTTTATTATATTATTTTTTTTATGATTTTTTTTTTTTTTTTTTAATGGAAATGTATGGTTGAAACATGCAAACGTTCAAACGCACACACACTAATAAGCATTGGAGGCTTTTAACCAGGGCCGGACTGGGGAAATCATTCAGGCCAGGAAATATAGTGCAAAATATAGCCCCAGTCAGGCCACTTTTTAAGCAGGGGTCACCCACCAGGAATTTTTTTGTTACAAAGACTTAATTTCCTGCATTCTGGTGCAGGAATTTTTTTATTTGTACCCTTTAAATGCCAGTGTTTGTGATGGCATCACAAATTATTGTAAAAAAATAGGCTAGCATATGTATGATTAGCAACAACACAGATTTGTATGGATTTTCAGTTTTTTTGTAATTGATACAATACAATCTTTTATTCAACTTCAGCCCTGATCATAACACGACATATTCATTTTATAATTCTAACCCTTTAAATGCCAGTGTGTGTGGTGGCATATGTTTGCAATATATCAAATGCAAAGTAGATTTTTCTGGGGGGGATTATTACAGGCTAGCATGTGTCAATGATTAGCAGTTTTTTGTAAGGGTCCCGCCTCCACCAATCACATGCGGCTCCCTTTGTGTGTGTGAGAGCAAGAGCGAGAGAGAGATAGTTCTCCAACTTGTGTGAGTTGCAGTGATCTCCTGGTTGTTCCCCACCTAGGTTATCTAACTTATTGCGCTGGTGCAACTAGAAACACTGGCCTGGTGGCTCGCGACCCACCTGGGGGTCGCGACCCCGACTTTGGGAACCCCTGTTCTAGCTAATAAAAACGATTAATTTGTTTTAGCTAGCAGCTAATACATTTTTTTTTAAAGCTAGCAGCTAACAATATAAAGTACATTAATTTCAGCTTTATAGCTTACAGTTATATTTCCTACCTGGTTTGATATAAAAAAAAATTGCTTTGCTCTTTGCAGTGTGTTATTATTTTCTTTAGGTTGGAGGCTGGGACTCAAAGTGTCTCTCTCTGTCTCTCTCTGTCTCTCTCCCTCTCGCCCCCCCCCCTCTCTCTCTCTTTCTCTCTCTGTCTTTCTCTCTCTCTCTCTCTCTCTCTCTCTCTCTCTCTCTCTCTCTCTCTCTCTCTCTCTCTCTCTCTCTCTCAGGCTTCGGGAACATCTCTCCTCACACAGAGGGCGGGAGGATCTTCTGCATCATCTATGCTCTCCTGGGAATCCCACTTTTTGGATTCTTATTGGCTGGAGTGGGGGACCAATTGGGGACCATCTTTGGAAAGGGCATCACGAAAGTGGAGAAGATGATTGTGGTGAGTGAGTGAGTGAGTGAGTGAGTGAGTGAGTGAGTGAGTGAGTGAGTGAGTGAGTGAGTGAGTGAGTGAGTGAGTGAGTGAGTGAGTGAGTGAGTGAGTGAGTGAGTGAGTGAGTGAGTGAGTGAGTGAGTGAGTGAGTGTGTGTGTGTGTGTGTGTGCGTGTGTGCATGCATGTCTGCACACTGAGGCATTCTGACTTGATACTACAATATAGTTGCGTTTTTCCACTGACATCAGGTCTCTGTGTCCAAAATGCCTAAAATGACATAACAGGTTAGTTACGTAACACACTATAATTATCATCCTACTAGCTATAATTTTTCTATGCAAACGTGGTTGATAATTGCCATTGGAACCATAAGCAGCATAAGTACATGAGCTGGTAGAGGGAATAATAATAATAATAATAAACTTTATTTGTATAGCACCGTTCATACAGAAACTGCAGCTCAAAGTGCTTCACAACAGAAAAAATACATAAAATGAGCACATAAAGTGCAGACATATAAAAGCACAGTTTTTCACATTGGGATCTAACATCCCAACAGGCTTGTTTGATACCCACTTTGACCCATCGAACCTCCCGCTCAGGGCAAACCTCCCTCTCAGGGCGCAGTTCCCTCTCTCAGGGTGCAGTTCTAGGCCTGGGTCCTACACAGTTTTAAAGCCCGACAGTCTTTCTAGTTTGATACCCACACAGTTTAATACCTGACAGTTTTGAGCCTGTGATAAAAAGTAATTGACAGAGTAAAATAGTACAGTGCAATAAAATAGTAGAATAGAGTAGATAGTAAAATTATGCAACAGTGCAGTGCAATAAAAAGTAAAGTCAAATAATGCAAAGTGCAATAAAATAGAATGGACAGAGTAAAATAGTGCTAAAGTACAATCAACAGCGGAGTGTATTAAAAGGCTATGGTGAAGAGGTATGTTTTTAGCTTATTTTTGAAAATATTAAAGAGATCTAGCTTCTCTAATGTCCATAGGTAGTGTGTTCCATAACTGTTGGTGCATAGTTTTGCAAAGGCTGCATCCCTGATTCTCTTTTATGTCAACGGACTTAAAACGCAGAAGGGTTCACTTCACTTCACCAGTCGGCGGCCTCAACTCACGGTGCTCTTTCTGTTTTAACTCATCAATACAGGAGCCCCTTCAAAAGGAGTATTATCAAAGGGAAAAAACGAGTTAGAGACATTTTCCCAGTTTGCATTCAGTTCGCAGAGCTCTGTGGGGGAAATGGGAGCTATACCCCTCTCCTGGGTATAATAAATAACGGCCCCTTCCTGTGAATCTCTCTCTTCTCTCCTGGTGATAAAGCTTGTCACTCAGGGTGAGAGCCATCCAAAGTTATTATGAGTAAGTTATTATGTAATCAACAGCTCCTGAGTGCTTATCTGACGTCAAAATATCCTGGAATCACACGCTGAATAACACACCACTGTGGGACAATGTAGTGCAAGTCCTTTGTACACGACGAAAGACACATCAGACACACACGCATCATGCATGTTCATCCACGTGCACACACACTTCTACTCACATGCACGCAAACACACACTCACGCAAACACACACACACACACACACACACACACACACACACACACACACACACACACACACACACACACACACACACACACACACACACAAACCACATAATTACCACAAGTGTACTTAGAAGGCACCATCACTCAGCCTTGACATACGCCTCAATAAGTGAGCTGTACAAGACAGTCTTTGATGCATAATCAATCCGCGCTTAGTCCCCAAGGGACCACCTTGTAAATGTAATGTAAGCAATCAAGCAGCCATTCAGGCGCTCAGTCCATCAGTCAAGCAGTGAATCGGTCGATAAAAAGATGCTCCTCGATGAAAAACAATGACCGATTTTCTGTTCTCTTCCACGCTATTCTATTTAATTCTATGTATTGCTATCCTATTCTATTTTGTACAGCAGTGACAATTCTCAGTCTCCATCTTTGATCATTTGGCCCCACTGCGTTTGCAGGATATACTTCCAACACGTCCTTGTATAATACTTCTATTTTCTTTTTATATACTAATATTTATTATTCTACATGTGTTTATTTTGTCTTCTTCGTCTGAACAAGCTAGATTCCTTGCAAATGTAGGCGCATAAAACCTATTCTGATTCAGAATTCCAGATTAAAAGGAACACTCCATCCATTTTCAGAAGCCTGTCTGATTTGTCACAAAACTGGGATTCATACTGTATCACCGCATCCAAAAACCACGGTTGTTTTGTTCTTTACGATATTTTGAAGAATAATTTATTAGCATTTGTTATCGATGCTGGTGGAAGTCAATGAAGATTTTTGCATAAAGATACCTTCAAGTCCTTCGATAGGCCTTTTATAACGTTACAACATACACCTTCAAGTCCTTCGATAGGCCTTTTATAACGTTACAACATACAGTACACCTTCAAGTCCTTCGATAGGCCTTTTCTAACGTTACAACATACACCTTCAAGTCCTTCGATAGGCCTTTTCTAACGTTACAACATACAAATTTTTTATTTGATTGAAGTTTATTTCAAATATGCAACAACAACAAACAAACATCAAGTACAGATATAGCCTTAACACATTCGGGGCCATTTGGATCCGTCTAATCTCACTATATAAGGCCAGCATATCATTTGTGCGTGAGGCTGTTTGTAGAGCTAAATCTATACTTTATATTATTGCTATCTGTCCATTCTCATTGTCAATTGACACTATAAACCGTTCCTTCAAAATGGCTTAAAGAAATAATTTTTTCATCAATACGTTCCCATTTTATAGGGTCTTGAATATAAGCGCTATATGGGATTGGTCTGGTATATTTCCTGCAAAACGAGATACAGGCTGCTAAGCTAATAACGTTAAATCGAATGGCGTTTCGACCCTACAGAAGCTAGAGCTAAAAATCTAAATGCATATGATCGATATCATGTTCCACCATGAATGCATGAAAAGGGGGGGCGGGGGACGTTGTTTCTGATTATTGATTACCAATAACGGCGTTAGCCTCAGTAGCCACATTCGCTGATCGCCTGGTTGGGTATGATAACAAGGCCTGATCAGCGTGTAATTTCCGTGAAAAAGATCTTACCTGTGGCCGGTTGGACTGCAAATGGGATTTCCCAGTTATCGATCGCCATCTGGTAGATCCATATGTCCATTGGCTGATGCTATATTCCTTTACTGCACACTGAATTCAGCTCCCAAAACGTATTCCATGCTACATGCTACACGCATAGATTCAGCCTAACAGGAAAGTCCATTCAAGATCCAAAGAAATAAAACACCGTTCTGCCACAGGGAACACTGCATTATCGAGACAGCGCCCCTACGAGGATCTGGCCGGTAATGCACTTTTCCGAATTCCAAGAGTAGGGTAAATCTGCAGTGCCGCTCTGTGACATTGAGTAGGTTATTAAAATGGAATAAAAGCCAAAACAACCTTGCCACGGACATGTCTGTGGTTGGCCCTCAACCGTTGGATCCGAACGTGGTTGGTCGGGAATGTGTTAACACATTGTGCACCAAAAACGAGTATACTCGTTATTGCCCGCCATGCGTTGTGCGCCAGAAACTCGTTTTTGGGATCAATATTTAATTTTTTCGCCATGGCATTCATAATTCATCCAGCCTCCCTCCGGGACGCAGCTGGACCCTGTTCTGCTATTGCAACGCCTCAATACCGCCGCCTGGTGGATTTCGGGCAAGTTACACTCCACGCCAAACCGGAAGTGGCGCTCGGTGCATCTGGGAATCCTCCGGTAGTAATATCTTGTAACGTGGATCAAGAGACACAATCAAGTGCATTGGGATCGCTTTCGAAACGCAATAATCAATATGATTTTGGCGTTTATTGCGTCATACAAACGGGAAATGGATCTAGCAGATCGACGTCAAATAATTGGAATATTTTTCCTCCAGTCTCATCGGCGAACGGTAAGAGGAATCTAACGTTATTTTCAGCCCGATTGTTTATTTATTTCACTGCAACCCATCTGATCAACGTATCAACCCATAATAAAAAAGACGCTACTGACGATCAAGGAATTATAAACGACCCCCCCCCCCTTCCTTCACGCATGATGAAGCATAATGTATACCGATCATATACATTTTAATTTTTTAATATAGCGTCTATAGGAAAGAAACGCCAATCGATAATCTATCATATGCGTTGGGGCCTATAACTCGCGTTTTAGGAATTACTGCAGAAAACCTTAAAAACATACTTATATTCACGACGGTATTAACACGACAATGTATGAATGAAAAAATATAACGTTCCCACATCTGGAACGATAGATACCCGATGTTGAATGGGCCATAGTAATGTCGATATAGCTATAATATTTAAATAGTTATAGCCCTGCAAAGAAGGTAAACATCTCCATAGGGTTACAGCACTGGCAGACTGGGATGGGTACAATGCATGGCGGACAATGTGTTAAGCCGTTCAAATAATACAATTATATAAAACATTTAAATTAAAAACTAAACAAATACACACACAAAAATGAAAGAATTTTTTTTTACATATTTGAAAAGGAGTGGGAAGAAGCATACACTTATTTAATCCCACCCCTTTTTACTCATCATCAGATCATAATTTAGTAACTTTACTAATTCATACTTTACTAACTGCTCGTTTTATTGTCAGACTTATATAGAAAAAACGTACTTAGTTAACAAAACATTTTTGAATAATTCCTTATTAATATTTGCCAAAACTGTGGATTACCCTGTATAGTTTCTCTAGCCATTTTTATTTGAATTTTTTTATCCACTTTTTCTCCCATTTTTCTATATTTTCTCCCATCCCAATTTCGTATCATCCAATTCAACCCTCCCCTGTCACGAACGCTGTTTCTTGCCTCCCACAAGCCGGCTGCAATGTGGACTAAGTCATACATACAGTAGCACAAGTCCCCTCCGGTACTTGAGGTAACAGCAGTCGCATCTTTTCACCTGCGCAGCTCGATCTCTCAGTGGCGAGGAGTAACGCGTGGGAGGCTCACGCTGCCCCAGACACTTCCTGATTCTACTGCGCAGGCGCACCAACTGACCTGTAGGAGTCGCTGTCCACAACGTCCGATCCCCACCCATCAGTTTCCCACCCTCTAATACTGCCAATTGTATTAGTACGGACGACCAGCCAAACTGAAAACAATGTGAAGAGCTGGATTCGAACACGCGAACCCAGTGTCTCCACATTGGTGGCGAGTGCCTTGCCCACTACACCACCTAGCCGCCCCTCTCTAGCCATTTTATATACATACAACTACATACCTATTACATTGTAAATGGTTCCATGTTTATTTCCTGTTGCAGTGTTTGCTAATACAATAGCAGCTAACAGGAAGTAACCTGGGGCCAAAGCTGTTCCCATAGCAACCTGGGGCCAAAGCTGTTCCCATAGCAACCTGGGGCCAATGCTGTTCCCATAGCAATGTAGCATAGAATGATTCTGAGAAGGTAGTTATCTATGTTGTGTAATAGTTAGGAAGCGTTAATGTTGCTAACAGATTGTGATAATCTGCGATAATAGCCCTTTAGTGGAATACACAAATTTATTTATGAATAGTTTTCAAATAAACGCTAGATTATCGATAGTATATATGTCCTCATGTACGAAGAGAAGCGGGGTCTGAAAAATCGCTTCTAAGTACTTTGGTCGGCGCTAACGGCACGCACACACACAAACACACACACACACACACGCTCCGATGGCGGAGAAAGGAACATCTGATTACCCCAAGATTCGTAACATAAAGGCCTTACCTCACATCTGATGTCATGCAAAAAGATTAATCCAATTCCTGATCGCCATTCCAAATATCGATTGCGTCCATTGATCCAACGTTATAGTCCAAAACACAATGATCCACGATGCTCCCAGTGGGGGGACTCAATGCAAAAGTAAAACCTGGACCGGACTTGTTTTTTAGATGCACAGTCCCAGCCAATCCAATCCAATGATGTGCAATACCATCCGGGAGACGATAGGCGGCTGTATGCGAGCCCATTCCTAATGATAACGTCAGGCTGGATGGATGAAAAATGTATGGATATCGCTAATAAAAGAAATAACGATTAAAACCTGACTATACTCGTGATTGGCACGGAACGCATGGCGAGTGTTAAAGTTATGATTGCAAGTAACTGAGTAACTGTCTAACTGTGTCTAACTGATTCCACAAGAGGGCGCTATAGGCGGAGCTGTTAATGTTGCCGCCAGGTATAGAGGTATAAAAGGAGATGTCGACTCCCCCTCTGTCTCTTCCACCTTCGCTCTCATAGGAGAAGGATGTCTCATGTACTGCTGTGAAATAAACCACGCCGTTTAATGGCTAAAGATAGAAACCATGCCTCATGAACATATTATTGTCACCCCATAGCTGACTCTGTCAACAGCGAGTTAACCCGACTATACTCGTGGTTGGCACGGAATTAGTTAAGAGGAAGCAGATCAGAAGGACAACAGCCCTGACTGCATCGCTTTATCCCTTATTTTCAATGTCAGTGGCCTGCAGTGCAGGTTCTGTAACTCACGGATACATCTCTCGATGGAGCCCCGGGAGCGATAGCGAGTGGCCGGACGAAATATGGGTGAGTACCACTTCCGGCCGTTCACTTCCGGTTTTGGCGATTCGCCGATCGGCCACCAGATGGCGGTCTTGAACCGTTGGAGAGTTGAGAGGAGATCTGCAGCACCCGTCAAGTCTCTGTGGGTGAAATATGATTGCCATGACAGATTTTAGAAATATTGATCTCAAAGACGCTGTACGACGTCATTGGCAGATTACGCATGGCGAGGAATGACGTCTTAACACGTCATTGGCGATTAAAGGGTTAAAGGGTTAGAATTATAAAATGAATATGTGGTGTTATGATCAGGGCTGAAGTTGAATAAAAGATTGTATTTTTTTCCATCTGACATTACAAAAAAACTGAAAATCCATCAAAATCAGTGTTGCTAATCATACATAATGCTAGCCTGTTTTTTTAACAATAATTGCCATCACAAACACTGGCATTTAAAGGGTACAAATAAAAAAAATTCCTGCACCTGAATGCAGGAAATGAAGTCTTTGTAACAAACATTTTCCTGGTGGGGGACCCCCAGACCACCTGCTTAAAAAGTGGCCTGACTGGGGCTATATTTTGCACTATATTTCCTGGCCTGAATGATTTCCCCAGTCCGGCCCTGGTTAAAAGCCTCCAATGCTTATTAGTGTGTGTGCGTTTGAACGTTTGCATGTTTCAACCATACATTTCCATAAAAATAAAAAATAAAACATTTTTAACCTCCTATAATAATGGGGGTCTCTGACACCTCTCTGACACCGTTATTTGGGGGTCGCGGCCTGAAACGTTTGGGAACCCCTGCTTTAGAGGGACCTTTCTCATTGTAACGTATAGTATTTCGAGGGCAGAACAGAGGGAGAGAGAGATGAAGGCACCTGCTGCTGCAGTGACAGTACCAACACAGTGCAACACTACAAGATGCCGTTGCCGGCCCTACCTGAGCACGGCCCAGTTCGACTACTGAATGCCGTGCGACGTTCACCGGTCTACCGTCACGGAACTCTGAAGAAAGTCCAGCAGCGTCTCTCCCCATGTAACCTTGTGGCTCCCTAGAACTGGTAGCACTCATGAGGCTTAAGAGATGAAAGTATGGATCAAGTTGAAAGTCCTATAATTTTAACTGTTTACTATTTAAAAAAGAAATTCCCACAATTAACATTAAAAGCCTAATCTCAAGATATCTGTAACAAATTACAAATATTTCCGAATTTTAACCACTTATATTCGTGTTTGTTTGATACTAAGTCCGTTTTTATTGAAAAAAAAACTGAGAAACGGCCATATTCATCATATATCTATACATTTTAGACACCATATTACAGCGTGTGAAAACTGGACAAAATCCCTGTGAATAAGAATCTGCCATTATAAAAAAGAAAGGTTGACTATTTCGGTCAGAAATAGCGGTCAGAAATAGCAGAGAGGCTAACATTAGTAAGCACCGGTTATTACTAATCTATTACTAAAAGGTATGTATTGTTTTATAGTGCATGCCTGGTGTAATTATTCTGTTTATTTATCGATATATGATGTGAAAATTAGGGAGGAGATGATTTTATATTTTTTTTAGACTATTGCGTTTTTATTACGTTTTTATTGTGTTTTTATTAACATGGAAGTGGATGGGATGAAACTGGACGCCAGGGTATCTCGTGTACCCCTATATTACTAACTTTTTTTTAGAGCGTTTCAAATCATAATCTTTTGACATAATGAAAATATATGTAAAATGAAGATATGGTCCAAATTTCATGAAATAATAATAAACACAGACACCGCTGTGCTCACACACACACACACAAAAAGTCAAGAAAGACAGAATCGGTACCAGGGAGCCACAAGGGTTACACCCCGCGTCCACTCCATGCAACACCTGTGATGTGCTGGTAAGAGACGCAGGGCCCCAGCATTTTCCGCAGAGACCAGGGGACTTGAACCCAGCTTGGCTGCTCGTTCATACTAATACAATTGGCAGTATTAGGGGGTGGGAAGCTGATGGGTGGGGATCGGACGTTGTGGACAGCGACTCCTACAGGTCGGTTGGTGCGCCTGCGCAGCAGAATCAGGAAGCGACGTAGGCGGCGTGCCCTCCCACGCAGACCCCCGACGCTGAGAGATTGCGCTGTGCAGGTGAAAAGATGCGACTGCTGCTTCCTCGAGTACCGGAGGGGACACGTGATGCAAGGCTTAGTCCACATTGCAGCCGGCTTGTGGGAGGCATGGACTAACAGCGTTCGAGACAGGGGAGGGTAGAATTGGACGATACGAAATTGGGATGGGAGAAAAATGGGAGAAAAAGTAGATAAAAAAAAAGGTCACGCTAGGTGACTCTGGGACATCCCATAGGGAGCAGAACGCTCCCAAAAGACGCATGTAACCCATGTGGGGGTAGGACAGTCACTGCAATCTTGGCCATCACCCCGGGACATCAACCACCTTGGCTAACAGTACGAGACAACCACTCACAGAGAGATAGGGAGATGGGGACAGGGGTTAGATAGTTCCCGTGTTTGTAGTGGGTGGACATAGGAGCAATAAATACATATAATACCGTAAATCCTCAAATATAGGACGTGTCTTGTATTTACCTCAGCTGCAAAGAGCACCAGGCCTTTATTAGAGAGAGGCTTATATAAGAAGCAGGCCTTAATTTCACAAACTGGCCAATTGTAATTGTGATAGATTGATTTTATTTAGACATAAATATATAGATCACATGAGTATTTGCTTTGTCAGGGTGAAACTGTGGTGGCTTAACGTAATTCACACACTGAAGTTGGAACTGTCTATAGGTTGCGGGGTCCGGGGACGATTTAGCATGTGGTACCTACCTTCTCGACTTCCTCAGTCGAATCGCGTTGATGATAACATGCAGTGGCTTTAGCTGACGCTATCACAGCCATCATGATCTGTGATGCCGACTGGACAACGCCAGCCCCGCCTGCCAACGTTAACGTTTGCAAAACAAAGCCGGCGTCGTCCAGCCGACACCACAGATCTAGATGTGACGACGTTAGCTAACGCTAAAGCTAACGCCAGCGAGAGGGAAACGCTAATGGATTTAGTGTAGCGGGAGGCAGCACTTAATTTGCATTGGCAAGAGTTTATCTCATTCTATATCACGGCACGAAAAATAAAATAAAAGGTAAGCATATATGCATACATGGTGACAATAGAATTGAGTTGATGTTCTAATTGTTCTCATTTAAAAATAAACCAACGGATAGTAATACCTTCCATACATTTTCTATCCATTCATTGACTGATCAATGTAGCAGCAATCTTATTTAGCGCATCATGAAATATACTGTTGTTGGACTGGACTGGTCCTCTGAGCTCCTCTCCAGTCAAACATACTGTTGCTGGTCTGGACTGGTCCTCTGAGCTCCTCTCCAGTCAAACATAGTGTTGCTGGTCTGGACTGGTCCTCTGAGCTCCTCTCCAGTCAAACATACTGCTGCTGGTCTGGACTGGTCCTCTGAGCTCCTCTCCAGTCAAACATACTGTTGCTGGTCTGGACTGGTCCTCTGAGCTCCTCTCCAGTCAAACATAGTGTTGCTGGTCTGGACTGGTCCTCTGAGCTCCTCTCCAGTCAAACATACTGCTGCTGGTCTGGACTGGTCCTCTGAGCTCCTCTCCAGTCAAACATACTGTTGCTGGTCTGGACTGGTCCTCTGAGCTCCTCTCCAGTCAAACATACTGTTGCTGGTCTGGACTGGTCCTCTGAGCTCCTCTCCAGTCAAACATACTGTTGCTGGTCTGGACTGGTCCTCTGAGCTCCTCTCCAGTCAAACATACTGTTGCTGGTCTGGACTGGTCCTCTGAGCTCCTCTCTAGTCGAGCTGCTGCAGGGTTTAATCCAAAATATTTCCAAATTCTCCACCATCGTTGTGTCATCTCTAGAGCCTCCTTCACATGAAATGAAAACTACTCTCAGTGAAAGTGAAACTTAAACTACTCTGTACTGCAGCTCTGCTGCACAGAGACCTATAAAATAGATCTGCTGTCCGCGCAGACAATTTCAGTTCATAATGTTGCCTGACTAAGTATTGACACGCTTAGTATTTTACAAATCAGAGTTTTCTGATGAATGTGGGCACTGATGTGCGAAAATGCGAAATACATGGGTTTTATTTACACGGAAGAGAGAGCATATCACTCCTGTTTTGGCTGCACTAGATTGGCTCCCTGTCTCTTTTAGAATATATTTTAAAGTTATTTTACTTGTGTATAAGGCCTTAAATGACTTAGCACCATTTTATATCACAGAGTCTCTGCTGTTTTACACCCTGTCAAGAACACTTAGGTCCACTGAAGTCTTTTAATTGTCCCTAAATTGCCCCACAGAAAAATTGCAGAATCAAATCAGCCTTCTTTTATTACGCACCGAAACTGTGGAACACTCTACCCAAAGAAATTAGAGAGATGGCATCTGAAAACACATCTTTTTAACTTGGCTTTTAACTGTATTTAGTATATTCCTTTTGTTTCAATCATTTTATTTAAATATCTTTTAATTATCGGCCTACCGATATTGGCATACAAATGTGATATCGGAAAATATCTGTATTGTTTAAATAAAAAATTAAAAAACGATTTTTTTTCTTCTTTTTTTTTTACATTTATTTAACCTTTATTTACCCAGGCAAGCAAGTAAGAACAAATTATTATTTTATTTATTGTCAAAGTATGCATAATGTTGTGTTAATTACACGACAAGAGATATGTAATGTTAATTACCTGAAATTATTAACTTTTTGGGGGGGGGGGGGGGGGGAACCCTGCATATATCGGTATCGGTTGATATCGGTATCGGAAATTAAGAGTTGGACAATATCGGTATATCGGTAAAAAAAAGCCAATATCGAGCATCCCTACTTTTAATCTTTTCTACTTATTTTATTGCTTGTGATATGCAATTTGTCTACTGAGTCATGCATATTATTATTAATTTGTAAATTGAATGTGTTGTGTTGTCAAAACACTGGGCTGCTTTCTATTGCATGAAGGGTGCTTTATAAATAAAGTTTATTATTATTATTATTATTATTATTATTATTTAAAAAAATGGATGCCTGAACACTGAGTAACACTGGTAACACCGACTACTGTGGCAATCCTACTGTACACTGGACCTACTGTGGCGAGCCTACTGTACACTGGACCTTCCGTGGCGAGCCTACTGTACACTGGACTTACTGTGGCAAGCCTACTGTACACTGGACCTACTGTGGCGAGCCTACTGTACACTGGACCTACCGTGGCAAGCCTACTGTACACTGGACCTACTGTGGCGAGCCTACTGTACACTGGACCTTCCGTGGCAAGCCTACTGTACACTGGACCTACTGTGGCGAGCCTACTGTACACTGGACCTACTGTGGCGAGCCTACTGTACACTGGACCTACCGTGGCAAGCCTACTGTACACTGGACCTTCCGTGGCAAGCCTACTGTACACTGGACCTACCGTGGCGAGCCTACTGTACACTGGACCTACCGTGGCGAGCCTACTGTACACTGGACCTTCCGTGGCGAGCCTACTGTACACTGGACCTACTGTGGCAAGCCTACTGTACACTGGACCTACTGTGGCGAGCCTACTGTACACTGGACCTACCGTGGCAAGCCTACTGTACACTGGACCTACCGTGGCAACTCTACTGTATTACACTGGACCTACCGTGGCAAGCCTACTGTACACTGGCCTTCCCTAGGGCCACTACCTGCACTGTTACTTTAATCCAGACACCATGCAGCAACTGGACTGGGCTGCTTTGGACTAAAGTTGTATTTGTTACTACATCCCCGGGGAGAAGCAGAGAGGTTGGCAGCTGCTTCAGAGAGCAGAGCCAGTCGGACGGTTGTGTTTGAGAAACAACGTGCAGTGAATCATAGATGAGAGCTGGATGCACATTCATTCCTTCCATCAGCGTTTAGTTTTCCGCTCGCTGCACTGTGTGCAGTACAGGCTTCACGGATGATGTGCTTCTAGATGTTCGCTGTCTGCTGTTGCCTGTTACACTGTGGCTTTGTATGCCATACAATCTACAGGACAATATCTTTGTTGGCAAATCCACCAATAAGAGGTGGCTATACCATACACACAGTAACGTTTATGATAATCAGATTTTACCACATTTTGAATTCAATTTGCTACATTTTCATTTGCTACTAATATGATAAGATAAGATATTTCTCTTTTTTTTTTATTATTATGTTTTTGGTAGATTTTTATTGTTTTTACTACCGGGCAGTCCAGTAGAGAGAGAGAGAGAGGAAGAACGGGAGACAGAGCGGGAGACATTCGGCAAAGGACGCCGGGTCCGGGAATCGAACCCGGGTCGGCCTCTTCGCGACGCAGCGCGTTACATGGGTCGCCACTTGGGCGCCCCGAGATAAGATATTTCTTTATTGATCCCCTTGGGGAAATCTGGGCGTCATAGCAGCATAGTGGGGAGGATGGAGGGGAGGTACAGGTATGGGCAGGGTAATAGCAGAAAGACATAAATATAGGCAATACAATTAGATCTGAATATAAAAATATGAGAAAAAATAAACAGTGCTAAAAGGTGCCGATGAGGATCTGTATGCCCTATCGGTTATATTATACGTTACAATACATATGCTATAGGCAATAAAACATATTAATCTGAATATATACTATGAGTAAGAGTAAAAGTAAACAGTATACACAAGGTGCTCCGCCTAATAGAAATAAAAGACAAAAGACAAAGACCAAGGCACTGGCTCACTGCCACACCCTTTCACTGTGACAATACAGAAGGTTAAAACCGGAGGTCCCCTGGTATATTTCCTCCTTTCCTAATACATGTGGGTAACAATCCCACAGCACACAAACAACCTGTCTATTTCTTTTTTGCAAGTAGACATATTAGACACCAATCAATAACTAATCCTGGCCTAGGTTCAGAGTAGTAAACCACGGTCCTCATCGATGTACTTTCCAAGTGTGAACAGACTTTTACTCAAGTGCTGGACATAATACAACTTAGAGGTACTTGTACTTTACTTGATGAGGGAACGTTATAAAGTACTTTTAAAGATTTAACTCTGTGTCAATTACTAGTTACTTCAAAGGAAAAAAGTGTTTATATACAAGATATTACCAGTTGTAATCTGGAAAGACAGCTATGCACTTTTTAGTGCTATGGACTTATTTTAGTTTTGTATGTTTTTCTTTGTTTCATCACACTCATAACATCTGGTCCTCTGATGTTAGATAACCAACTATCAAGTACAGTATGAAGTCATTTTACCTTCACCATAGTACTGTTCATCAGAGTATTTCTAAAGGAATTGTACTTCTTCCCCCACTGTCTCTCGACTTTACACATGTCTGCTTCTTTGATCCAAGGTCTGACTCATCTTTGTGATTCCAGGCACTGGGCCAGGCTTCTTACATAACGAGACAAGAGAAGGGCGAGATGTGTAGGGTACATCTGTACAGAAGCAGACTGAGGCTGTACTACTATAGGAAGACGTGTAGCACGGTCTACACAGCTCAGGAGAAACGGCGTGCAGAAAAGCACACTGTAGGGCGGCTACGTGGCGTAATGGGCAAGGCGCTCGCCACGAATGCGGAGAGACGCTGGGCTCGCCTGTTCGAGCCCAGCGTTCCACATTGCTTTCAGTTTAGCTGGTCGTTCATACTAATACACATTGGCCGTATTAGGGGGTGGGAAACTGATGGGTGGGGATCGGGCGTTGTGGACAGCGACTCCTACAGGTCGGTTGGTGCGCCTGCGCAGTAGAATCAGGAAGTGTCGGGGGCAGCGTGAGCCTCCCACGCGTTACTCCTCGACACTGAGAGATCGAGCTGCGCAGGTGAAAAGATGCGACTGCTGTTACCTCAAGTACCGGAGGGGACTTGTGCTATGTATGACTTAGTCCACATTGCAGCCGGCTTGTGGGAGGCAAGAAACAGCGTTCGTGACAGGGGAGGGTTGAATTGGATGATACGAAATTGGGATGGGAGAAAATATAGAAAATGGGAGAAAAAGTGGATAAAAAAAAAAAAAAAAAGCACACTGTAACACTTTCATTTCAATCTTTCAAACCCATTGCTTTGGTGAATGAGAATGGATGTTCTATCATGAAATATGAGAATACAACTTATAAAATGTAAAGATAAGAATATAGTAAGATGAATTTAAAAACAAACTAAGATAAAGGTCTGAACTGTCAGGGTTGGGGGGGGGGGTGTAGGACACACACGCAGACACACACAAAAAGGGGAATCTTAAAGAATCGCTGAGCGATGAGAGAGGGTGGGGGAAAACACAAGAATAAAATAAATAAAAATAAAAGCTGTAGGAAACACAAAACCCCAGTATAAAATAACTGCGGGAAAAAACCAAAGTAACCACCACTGCCTAGCAGTTGAAAAATAAAAATAAATAAAAAAACAGCACTAGAGACAGAAAACCCTAGAAGCATGAGCTTGGGACACTCCTCCACTATTAGGCCGTGAGCCAGTAGGGTTGGTCGGTACCATCTTGGGGGACTAACTTTCATAGAGACCAGAAACATGCATATACAGTAGGCCTTATGGTTCAGGAGCCATCATGATTAATTTGGGGCATGTACTTTCGGACAGGAGGCCTGAAAAATATGCTTGGTAGTGTTATAAAATGGGTGATAGCACACATTTGGAGGAAACTGCTGCAGTAGGGGTGTATAGTACCTTCAATTTCTGCATTGCTATCACATCTTTTCTAGCAGTAGGGGTGTATACCTTCTATCACATATTTTCTAGAAGCAGTAGTGTATACCTTCTATCACATCTATTCTAGCAGTAGGGGTGTATACCTTCTATCTAGGCCTGCCACGATAACACATTTTGCTGGGCGATTAATTGCCCCCGAAAATATCGCGATAAGCGATATTATTGCGACCGGTTAGAGAATTTTTTTTGAGAAATTTATTTCCCCAAACTTTTATTTTGAAGCCCACCGCTCCGTCTTTTCCGGTGTTTTAGACTTTTATTTTGAAGCCCACCGACCGGACCGGAAGTATTGTTGTTATTAT
The DNA here is from genome assembly GCF_963971535.1 of Notolepis coatsorum. Taxonomy (NCBI): domain Eukaryota; kingdom Metazoa; phylum Chordata; class Actinopteri; order Aulopiformes; family Paralepididae; genus Notolepis; species Notolepis coatsorum. The sequence continues at coordinate 13,456,206 of NC_140179.1, read as the reverse complement.
CCTAGCTTGCTGATGCTGCTGGTGGACTGGGGCCAGCTAACGTTAGCTTGCTGATGCTACTACTACTTCGACATGCTGCTAATGGGCTGGGGCCAGCTAACGTTAGCTTGCTGATGCTGCTGGTAGATCGACATGCTGCTAGTGGACTGGGGCCAGCTAACGTTAGCTTGCTGATGCTACTAGTAGATCGACATGAGCTAATGATAAAACAAATGTTGAGATTGTTGGTGAACAACTAACTTTAAGTTAGTTTTAACGTTAGCTACTAACGTTAAAACGCTAACGTTACACTACAAATAACGCTACTTGGTTAAAAGGAGCAACACTATTGAGAAATGTAGTTAAGCTATGTGGTGTTGCCCCACGGAGCTCCTGTGCTGTGCTCTCTGCTCTGTAGTAAAGCCAGCGGCCCGCCTCCCAACACGGACAGTGACTGACAAGGGGCACTGGTTCCGCCTCATTAAAACAAACGCGCAAATAGCAATTAATCGCGCCCGTCAAAATCATTGCATTAATTTTAATTATCGCGGCAATTAATCGATTTATTGCTTATCGCGGCAGGCCTACTTCTATCACATATTTTCTAGAAGCAGTAGTGTATACCTTCTATCACATCTATTCTAGCAGTAGGGGTGTATACCTTCTATCACATATTTTCTAGCAGCAGTAGTGTATGTACCTTCTATCACATCTCTTCTAGCAGTAGGGGTGTATACCTTCTAGCAGTAGTGTATACCTTCTATCACATCTCTTCTAGCAGTAGGGGTGTATACCTTCTAGCAGTAGTGTATACCTTCTATCACATCTATTCTAGCAGCAGTGTATATACCTTCCCAAAAATCACTGAAAGTTAGTCCCCCAAGATGGTACCCGTGGCCCACATTTGGGGCCCTGGCTCACGGCCTATATTGATGGAAAAAACATGAAATGGACAAGCATCCGAACACAGTCAACCAAGCCTACTTCAAGGCACTGCACACCTGACACCAATCAGGTGGCAATCAAGCCCACACTACTACTACTACTACTTCTTCTTCTTCTTCTTCTTCTTCTTCTTCTTCTTCTTCTTCTTCTTCTTCTTCTTCTTCTTCTTCTTCTTCTTCTTCTTCTTCTTCTTCTTCTTCTTCTTCTTCTTCTTCTTCTTCTTCTTCTTCTTCTTCTGAATTTCCGGCAGTCTAGACACCTTTCGGCGTATTGCTGCCTAGCGTTATTTTTTTTCGTAGCCGCATTTTGCGGAGACGCTCTCTGATTGGCCACTTCATGTGACATGTGCGCCCAATCGTGTGACGCCTGTTTCTACACTGGTTAAGCTTAGGCACTCTTTCGAAGTTGGTTAAGGTTAGAGGTTGTCTTAGAGCAGGGTGATAGAACACCAGCCCTGATTCCAAACTCGAACCTTAACCAACTTCGAAAGAGTCGCCTAAGCTTAACCAGTGATAAACTAGACGTTAGGTAGTTTGCTGCTGTTCGAGGCGGAAATGGGCAAAGACACAGCTCGTCACGCGATTGGGCGTACATGTCAGTGGCCAATCAGAGAGCGTCTCCGCAAAATACGGCTACAAAAAAAAATTACGCTGCTGCCTAACTGTTCAATCTTCTTCTTCTTCTTCCTTGGACTTAACCTCGGGTCGCAACCACAGAAAGGCGCATACCGCCACCTCCTGTACAACCCAGCGACTGGGCCAGATGAAGCAAGAACCCGGCAAATAAAAGAAAACAATAAAATAAACATAAACCCAGGATAAACAAAACAATACCCAGCCCTAACCTCACCACCCTATCCAACCTAATAAATTTAAACCTAAAACCTAACCACAACAAAGCACCATCATGAAGTACAGCTAATGCTGCTACCTCCCGACTAGGCCCCCCTCGGTGATGCACTCACTGCCTCCTGAGTTCTGACTCTGGCCTTCTTGGTTACCTACAATCCCCTTATTTAACTCAGACCAAGCACACACACCTGCCATACCGCAGGGCAATTAACTGCAGAGGCCAGTGATTGACAGCTCACCAGAGAAAACCCCAAGTACTGTACATCCAAAGCACGCTAGAATAAACTAAAATAAAACCCACATAAACCGTGATCCATCACAGGAACTGCACTGGATCTCTGGACAAGTGGGACATATGCCACTATATCAATAACATCACTATGCATGTATGTACAGCCCACCCTGGTATAATATACAGACTATATCCTGTGTAGGGGGGGGGTATGTGGCTGAACGTGCTTTCTCGTTCTCCTCTCCGCAACCACCTCTAGTTTGTCCAGTTTAACCCCTTCCTCAGCAGCTTGTTCAGTGTCTCTTGTTCAGTGAAAAAGAGGACATTGGGCCACAACAGACTGGTAAAACGACTGCAGCAGCCTATTGCACATCTTGAAGGACCTGAGCCTACTTTTGAACAGCCTTCTTTGACACTTCCTGTAGAGGGCCTCTGTGTTGTCAAACCAGACCAGTTTACAGTGTCTCCAACACCTCCACCTCGAATAGTGGATGTACATGTATGTGTCCACAAATGGGGCTTTAATTCGATACATTGTATTAAAAAATATGCACACTCGAGCCACTAGAGGTCGCCAAAGTGCAGGTGGGCAAATCGTCCTCAAAAGGGCCCACATGTGGGCCCCCACCTGATAAGAGGATACAATTTATAATCCAGTCGATTACTTTACTGAAAAAAATTGTCAGGAGGTAGTAAATCACCTGTAACAGAATTGCGTTTCAAAAGTAAACCTTTCCAACCCCCCGGCTTGTACAGATGAACTGCGTAATGACAGCGGTCGTAAAGATCTGACCTGAGATGACAAGGCAGCGGTATCTGTCAGTGACTTGAGGGACCAGGAGTGACTGTAAAAGCCATCTCCATGATGAAGTACCCAGCAGGCACAACGCCAACCGGATCCCTTCCCGCCTCTCTCTCTCCGCCTGACTGGGCTCTCTCTCTCGTCTGCTGACAGCGTCCTCCTCCTGTGTGTAAATAATGTGTGACGGGCGCCGTGTGTCGTTTAAAGCCTTGGTCCGACGACGCCCACGACGTCACCCTGCTTTCACAAGACACATGGAGGGAGGGGGGGCTATAGTAGGCATGCGACTTTGAGGCGGGGGGGGGTCTATAGTGGGTAGGGGGGGGCTATAGTAGGCAGGCGACTTTGAGGGGAAGGGGGGGGCTATAGTAGGCAGGCGACTTTGAGGCGGGGGGGGGGCTATAGTAGGCAGGCGACTTTGAGGCAGGGGGGGGCTATAGTGGGTAGGGGGCTATAGTAGGCAGGCGACTTTGAGGGGAAGGGGGGGGGCTATAGTAGGCAGGTGACTTTGAGGGGAAGGGGGGGGCTATAGTAGGCAGGTGACTTTGAGGCGGGGGGGGGGGGTGGCAGGCTATAGTAGGCACGAGGCAGGCGACTTTGAGGCGGGGGGGGGGGGGGGGTGGGGGTGGGGGGCTATAGTAGGCATGCGACTTTGAGACGTTAGAGAAACACTGCAGATTTATTTATTCCTGGCAAAAGGTCAAAGGAAATGACTCATCACCCTGTCAAATGACAACAAAAAATAGAAAAGGAAAGGAAAAGGAAAACAGCTCATCATAATGGAGGGAGGAGGGAGGTGCGGCTGGCAGTGCTCTTCTAATGCTTACTTCCCTCGCAGTGATTTGTCACGCCCCAATTGACCCATCTATCTCAAACCCTGCCGTCTTTTCTGCGACCGGAGGATCGAGGAAAAAGAGGGCGAGGGTTTTGAGATCAATTTATAGGTTCAGTGTGTCATGATGTCCGATAATCAAATGATGTCTTATAATAACCCTTTAATCAAAGGAAGAATATCATATTATTGTAACAAAAAGGCACTGCTTCCTGGCAACATTTGAAAGCGGTAGATTACAGCACCACTCACACATGCATTTGCATAAGGCACACAAAAACAAACATCCATCGGCTGCCTTGCCATCGGAAAGTCAATTGTATTGTTTGTATTCACTGCCTCAACTCCCCAGTTGTATCCTAGCAATATTTCTTTTAACCTTTATTTACCCCCAGGGTAGACTTGCTGAGTATGTATGTATGCTCGTGTTCTGCAATGCCCTGCTTCATACTCACGTACTGACAGTGGCGGGCCGTGGATTTTACAGCTAGGCCTTCAGTGCTCAATTAAGCAATTTAACCGACTTTGAATAACCTCATCATGACACTCAACCTACCTAGTTATCTCTATACCAGGGGTGGCCAACCAGTCAGAGACTAAGAGCCACAAAAATGACTGTGGTACCACAAAGAGCCACACCATATATACCAGCGTTTCTCAACCTTTCACGTCACGGCACCCTTCATGTGTTTATAGGTCTCACCCTCCGGCCTTTGAAGTTGCTAATGTCTTTTTTATTTGGGCCTCACAGGGTTAAAAGTACCCTGTGAGACCCACAGTTGCAAAATTACAAAATCACTTTTAGCCACTTAAAAAAAATAAGTTTTGGGTCCTGTTGTTCAGCCTCACAATGCTATTTGATAGTAAATGTGTTTATATGTCCCCACCGTCTGGCCTCTGAAGTTGCTAATGTCTTTTGGGCATTGAGTCGGAAACCGGCGCATATTGACAGGAGGAAGTGGAGCAGCCAAAAGTGAGTGTTGTCTTTTGAAGGAAGAGACTCAGGGCTTTCAAATTTCGAACAACTACCCTACCCAGCTCACGCCAGCCCCTGTCAATCATCTGACTTCTGAATTAACTTTTTTATTTCTCTTATTTTTTGAGATTATCTCCCACAAACCTGAACATTATTGCCATAAAACAGAACACAGTTAGTTTCTCTACCTTTCTGTGAACGTCTAGCAAAAAACGGTGTTGCAATATGATGAAAAATGGTGGAGAAATTGACATTATAAAAAGATGGCAGAATTCAGTAGTGTATCTACAAAACCTTCTGTTTAATAATCTTCCCTTTATTCATTTGCTTAGATTTTTCAGGTCTGGTAAATTTTAGCATGGTGTTATTCAACGCCTCAATACCGCCGCCTGGTCGGGCGAGTTACACTCTCGCCAAAACCGGAAGTGGTGATCGGCGCGTCGAGGAAATCCCTCCGGCAGTCATATCTTGTTACGTGGATCCAGACAAACACTCTAGTGCATTTGGATCGCTTTCGAAACGCAATAATCGATATGATTTCGGTGTTTATTGCGCCATACAAACCGGAAATGGATGTAGGAGATCGACGTAAAAATATTGGGATATTGTTCCTCCAGTCTCATCGGCGAACGGTAAGAGGAATATAACGTTATTTTCAGCCCGATTGTTTATTCACTTCACTGCAAACCATCTGCTCAACATATCAACCCATACTAAATAAAGCCGTTACTGACGATCAAGGAATTATAAACAACCCCCCCCCCCCTTTCCTTCACGCATGATGAAGCATAATGTATACCGATCATATACATTTGAATTTTTTAATATAGCGTGTATAGGAAAGAAACGCCAATCGATAATCTATCATATGCGTCAGGGCCTATAACTAGCGTTTTTGGAATTACAGCAGAAAAGCTTAAAAACTTATATTCTAGACGGTATTAACACAACAATGTATGAATGAAAAAATATAACGTTCCCACATCCTGAACGATAGATAATCGATGTTGAATGGGCCATAGTAATGTCAATATAGCAATCAAATAAAAAAAGTTATAGCCCTGCAAAGAAGGTAAACATCTCCACAGGCTTTCAACGGTGTGCAGCGACGGAGATGGTCTTGCACCGACGGCACGGCGATCTCCTCTTCCTGGGCAGGGAACAGTGGGGGTTGGTAGCCCAAAGATGACTCAAAGGGGGACTGACCTGTGGCCGCCGAAGACAGGGAATTGTGGGCGTATTCAACCCATGGCAGGAAGGCGCTCCAGCCGGAGGGGTCCCGGGCTGTCACGCAGCGGAGTGCGGATCCCAGGTCCTGGTTGGCCCGCTCCGACTGGCCGTTGGTCTGTGGGTGGAACCCGGAGGAGAGGCTGACCGTGGCCCCCAGAGCCCGACAGAAAGCCCTCCAGACCTGGGATATGAACTGAGGGCCCCTGTCGGAGACGATGTCTGCCGGGATCCCATGGAGCCGGAAGACGTGGAGTACCATCAGGTCAGCAGTCTCTGCAGCAGAGGGGAGTTTGGGAAGAGCAACGAAGTGCACAGCCTTTGAGAAACGGTCAACAATGGTGAGGATGGCAGTGTTACCGTGTGAGAGGGGAAGGCCGGTGACGAAGTCCAGGGCGACGTGCGACCAGAGCCGACCGGGGACTGGGAGCGGACGAAGGAGCCCGGCGGGCGGTCGATGGGAGGCCTTCGCACGAGCACACACGGTGCACGCCAGGATGAAAGCGCGGGTGACCTCTCTCATGGTGACCCACCAGAAGTGCCTCTTCAGCAGGGATAGTGTCCGGTCGATCCCCGGGTGGCACGCGAACCGGGAAGCGTGAACCCACTCGAGCACCTGGGAGCGGACGAGGTCAGGGACAAAAAGCCGGTTAGGTGGACCGTTACCTGGGTCCGGCTGGGCACGCTGTGCCTCCCTGACGATGGACTGGATCTCCCAGGTGGCGGTGGCCACCAGACAGGAAGTGGAAAGGATGGTGTCGGGGTGTGTGGGACCCTCCTCAGGGATGAACTGCCGGGAGAGGGCGTCTGGCTTGGTGTTCTTGGAACCAGGCCGGTAGGTCAGGGTGAAGTTAAACCTAGCGAAGAACAGCGCCCAGCGAGCCTGGCGAGAGTTTAGGCGCTTGGCCGTTGAGACGTAGGCGAGGTTCTTGTGGTCCGTCCAAACCAGGAAGGGGACCTCCGATCCCTCCAGCCATTGCCTCCATTCCTCCAGGGCTAGCTTGACCGCCAAGAGCTCCAGGTTCCCGATATCGTAGTTGACCTCGGCTGGGGTTAGGCGGCGTGAGAAAAATGCGCAGGGGTGCAGCTTCTGGTCGGTGGCAGAGCGCTGGGAAAGAACCGCCCCCACTCCGGTGCAGGAGGCATCCACCTCCACCATGAACTGGCGGGACGTGTCCGGCTGGACGAGGATGTGAGCGGTGGTGAAGCGCCGGCGCAGCTCGGCAAAGGCGGAGTCCACTGCGTCGGACCAGACGAAGGGCACCGAAGGCGAGGTGAGTTGGGTGAGAGGCGCCGCGACCAGGCTGTAGTCCCTGATGAAGCGCCGATAAAAGTTGGCAAATCCCAGGAAGCGTTGGAGCTGTTTAACGTTGGTGGGACAAGGCCAGTCGGACACCGCTCTGATCTTCTCGGGGTCCGCCCGGATCTTGCCGCCCTCAATGATGTAGCCAAGGAAGCCGATGGAGGAGACGTGGAACTCACACTTCTCTGCCTTGACGAACAGCTTGTTCTCTAGAAGACGCTGGAGGACCCGGCGGACGTGCTGGACATGCTCCTCCATGGAGCGGGAGAAGATCAGGATGTCGTCTAAGTAGACGAATACGGAGCGGTGGAGTACGTCACGGAGAACGTCATTGACGAGGGCCTGGAAGACAGCAGGGGCGTTGGTCAGACCGAAGGGCATTACCTTGTACTCGAAGTGGCCGAGTGGTGTCTTGAAGGCCGTCTTCCACTCGTCTCCCTCCCGCATGCGGACAAGGTGGTAGGCGTTCCTGAGGTCCAGTTTTGTGAAGATGGTGGCACCTTGCAGGGGCTCAAAAGCAGAGTCGATTAAAGGTAGGGGGTATTTGTTCTTTACCGTGATGTTGTTGAGACCCCGGTAATCGATACAGGGGCGAAGGGAACGATCCTTCTTGGAAACGAAGAAGAATCCTGCGCCGACAGGAGAGGAGGAGGGGGTGATTATGCCTGAGGCCAAGGATTCATGAACGTACTTTTCCATTGATTCTCTCTCTGGGCGCGAGAGGTTGAACAGGCGACTAGCGGGGAGTGGCGCCCCGGGGGGGGAAATCAATGGCGCAGTCATATTGGCGATGGGGAGGCAGGGAGAGAGCCTGTTGTTTGCTGAAAACTGCTTTCAAATCGTGGTAGGCTGGCGGAATTGCAGACAGATCAATGTTCTCTTTGGGGGGGTGCGAACCGGCGCCCTCTAGTGGCGGCCGAGCCGACTGCACACAAGCGACGTGACAGTGGGCGCTCCAGCTGGTCACCAGGCCGGTAGGCCAATTGATAACGGGATTGTGTAACTTGAGCCAAGGCATGCCAAGAACAATGGGATTGTGGGGAGAGTTGGTAACGTGAAACCGAATATTCTCGCTGTGATTTCCGGATAGCAGAAGGCGAAGGGGTACGGTGTGGCGAGTAATCCGCGTGAGAAGTTTCCCGTTTAACCCCCGGGCGTCACGGGGTATCGGCAAGGCGTCAGTAGCGATGTTGTAACGGGAGACTACTCCGGCCTCGATGAGGTTCTCGTCGGCCCCTGAGTCAACCAGGGCAGATAACGGGAGTGATTGGTTATTCAGACACAGCGTGGCACGGAATAGCATGTTTGGGCCGGAGCTGGGAGCGATATCAAGACTCGAACAGACGCCCAGCGCTACTGTCGAGCCCCGTCGTTTGGGGCGAAGCGGGCATGAGACAATGGAGTGACCTGTTTGGCCGCAGTACAGGCATGCTCCTGTAGCGAGCCTGTGTCGGCGCTCGCTGGGAGGAAGACGTGAGCGGTCGAGATCCATGGGCTCGGAGGAACTATTTTCTTCAGCGCGGGCGGCGCGACGAGGCGGACCGGGTATAGGCGAACGAGCGGTGCTAGCCTTCTCTCGACGACGTTCCCGAAGACGCAGGTCCAGTTCCCTGGCCAAATGGATTAGCTCGCTCAGGGAGGTGGGTCTTTCTTTGGACGCAAGCTCGTCTTTAATAGTGTCGTTCAAGCCCTGGCGGAATGCGCCTCGCAACGGTGTGTCCCCCCAGTCGGAGCCGGCGGCGAGGATGTGGAAATCGATAGCGTATTCGCTTACGCTGCGGCTTTCCTGGCGGATCGAAAACAAGCCGGAGGCCCCCTCTGAGCCATCTGGAGGGTGGTCAAACACTTTACGCATGTCGTCGACGTACTCGGAGTACGAAGTGCAGAGGAAGGAATTATTAAAGTGGAGAGCGGTCGCCCATTTCAACGCTGCGCCTGTGAGCAGCGCCGACAGGTAAGCTACTTTCGCTGTGAAACGTGTGGGGTTGTTGTTCGAACACTAACGAGCACTGGAATAAAAACGCACGGCATTTGGAGACGCTTCCGTCGTAACGCTCTGGTGCGGGGACAGGGGGTTCTCTATGCAGGGGGCTTGGTGCAGCGGGGGAAGCGGCTGGTAGAGCCTGCTGTGCCAAGTGTGCCTCGATACGGCGATATTGTGTTTCTCGCTCCGCAGAGCCGTGTGCGAGAGCGGTAAGCTGAGCAATGATGTCATCCAACGAGTGAGCGAGTTGGTCTACCCGAGCATTCTGGTCGTCGATAATACTCACGGGCTCCCCTTGAAACTTCCTCTTACGTGATGGATGTGTATCCTCCTCCTCGGTCTCGAGTACAGCTGGTGCTGACATTTTGGTCGTGGTATACTGTGAGAACTGGGGTCTGGAGCACAGCCCAATTGCTGAATACACGAGAAGAGATAGGAGCGGTTTCAAGGGTGTTTAATGTCAATTGAGCAACACAGGAATTGGGGGGAAATAGAACAGGGTTATGTTCTGTCCTGTGGCTGCCGTGGCGGCAGTGAGCGAGCACGCGCAGGGAGCGAAATTAACTTTTTGACTCACCGGCCAGTGGCGGGTAGATGGGAAGAATCTACCCGCCAAGCATATTTCTTACCCGCCAACTTTTTTTTGATACATTTTTTTTTATTATTATTTTATATAAATTTTTTTTTTAATAAAATATATATATTATATAATCATACTTGTGATTGTGTTATCTGCGAGACATCGCCACCTCGCTGTCTGCAAACAGCTCCACTGTCTGTGTGTATACTCGAGTGGCCTCCAGCTCCAGCAAGGATTCTCCGGGGGTGCAGCTGGACCCTAAACGCTACATTCAGCATGCAAAAGAATTCTCCGGCGCTGCACCTGGACCCTAGTCAGCAGCCCTCACTCATGCGATGTAAACCAGGGACTCGAATACGCATGTTGTTGTTGTAGCCACATTGATGCCAGGAGCTTTCTGTAGCTACTGCTGGATGGCGTTGGGACAACGCCTCAGTGAACTATTTAGTTTACTGCGACATTTCGTAGTGACTAGTTACCTAGCCAACGGAGGTATTATGCACTGGACTATTGCTGATGGATTTGTTGATGTCGGGAGCTATCCGTAGCTAGCCGGCTGGATAACGTTACACAATGCCTCAAAGTCATGTATTAAACTAAGTGAATAGTTGACTGGGTCATTTTGTAACGGTAGCTAACGTTATCTCACGAAGGTCCCACACTGACTAGACTAACGTCACGGTGAGGCAATAGCCTCTGTTTACATGCAACAGGTGAGGAGGGGGTAGCAGCAGCAGCAGCAGTGCGCGGTGCGCGCTTCATGTGTGCTGAGACAGCGAGTGAGAACTCCGCTAAAGAATTGGATCATGATTTTCGATTTTCACATGACTATTTGATTGAGCGCCACACGGCGCTCAGACGTCTCAGTGGGAGGCGCCAAACGTAAAAACTGAGCGCAAATGGCGGGTGGCGCTCTCTAGTTTCGGTCCCTGAGCACGCGGTCCTGGTGCTTGTCTTGGGAGCTGCTGGGTTGCAGCGGGAGAACAAGTGTTCCTCTTCGGGAACAGGTGACGTCCAGGCAGGGACGGCGGTCCCTTGGGGCACAGGAGAGAAACGGGTTAGAGCAAGCAAATACACGGTGGGTATCTAGCAGCAGAGCTTTCGGCAGAGACGTCGTACCTGGGCAGTCGTAATTAATACCACAACAGCTTCTGGTCAGCATCGAGGTGTAGAAATAGTCCCCCCATCAGGGAAGGATTGAGTGCAGCTGTGGAGAGTGGGGTGCTTGACCGCGTGTGAATTAGGGGGATGGAATACAGCTGGGCGTATGAGGGTGAAGGAAGGGGTGACTGGAGAAAGAGAGGATGAGGAGGAGTGCGCAGTGGATGGAGAGGGGGATGAAGAGGAGCGTGTGGAGGACGTGAGGGGAAAAGGAGGGGGAGTGAAGTAGGCCTGTGCTGTGATTATGACAGCTACTGGCTGACGTGAGACGCCAGTATGGATTTTTTCAGACTCGGTAGAAAGCATGGCGTTAAGATATCTGTTCCTAATGTGTCCGTAGAGGACTGCAACTTGGCAGTGGCGGACATTGTTGGGCATGAAAGTATAAAGTCAGCTGCGAGAATTAATGGTGGCGTGGTAACTTTTCTTGATTATTTTAGACAAGGTGCATACCGTGGTACAATTAGGGATCAGTGTTGATGGCGCATTTCTTGCCATGGAGCCTCTCTCCACACCAGGCAGAAAGGTCTTTATATCCAACATTCCACCGTTCATCAGTGACGAACTATTAATAAGTCAACTAGCACGACATGGGAGGATAATTTTCCCCGTTCGGATAAAGGGCAGGTTCTAACTGAAGCCAGGGATATCCGGCGGAGGGCTGTTGATTTGTATGCTCACTTGTTTAAAAGTGAATATGAGGAGGATGAACCGGCGTTTGAATCGTTCTGCAGTGGTCTACCTATTGTTTCAAAGGAGAGCAATAAGGAGTTGGTGGACCCTTTGACTGCAGAGGAGGTGGACGTGGCACTGCAGAGCATGCAGGGGGAACGAATTGAAGGAGGATGTGTTGGAGGTTTTTAATGAGAGTTTTGAGGACTCATTGCTGCCTCAGAGTTGCAGGAGAGCAGTTCTGGCTCTGTTGCCCAAAAAAGAGACCTCCAAGAAATAAAGAACAGGAGACCAGTGTCGCTTTTATGTTGCGAATATAAGCTCCTGTCTAAAGTACTAGCCAACAGACTGAAAAAGGTGATGGACCAGGTCATCCACAGGACACAAACGTACTGTGTGCCTGGCAGGTCCATTGTTGACAATGTGTCATTAATTCGAGATCTTTTGGAAGTCTCTGGTTCAGTGGGTTTTGATGCAGGTCTGGTTTCTTTGGACCAGGAAAAGGCTTTTGATCGGGTTGAGCACCAGTACCTGTGGAAAGTGTTAGAAAGGTTTGGCCTCAGCCCTGTATTCATTGCCAAGATTAAGGTGATGTATAAAGACATTGAGAGCGTGCTGAAAATGAATGGTTGCTCTATGTCTGGTATGCTGTATGCTTTTTCCATTGAACGTATGTTGCACAATGTTCGTTCTAACATAAATGGCCTGTTTTTACCATTTTAATACACATTTTATTTTATATGCATATGCAGATGATATTGTTGTGATCATTAAAAATCAGCAAGAAGTGACAGTTTTGGGCAACATTGTTGAACATTTTGGAAAGATGTCAGCTGCGAAAGTGAACTGGGCAAAGAGTACAGAAGAACTGGGAAGGAGTGGTAGAAAAGGTAGAGGCGAAGTTGAACAAGTGGAGGTGGCTGTTACCCCAAATGTCTTACAGAGGGAGGGGTCTGATCATCAATAACTTGGTTGCATCAACTCTCTGGCACAAGCTAAAATGTCTGGAGCCCCCTGCTGGATTACTAGGAAAAAGCGCAGTTTGTAATGGTTCGTTTTTTCTGGGATAATTTGCATTGGGTGCCACAGAGTGTACTTTATCTGCAGAAGGAGGAGGGGGGTCAGGGTTTAGTGCACCTGGAGAGTAGAAAGGCAGCTTTTAGATTGCAGCATATCCAGCGGTTTTTAATAGGAGGTGACAATGTTGTTTGGAAACATGTAATGAGTGCCATTTTAAGGAGAGTGGAAGGGGTGGGTTTGGATGCATCTCTGTTTTTAACTAACTGTAATTTTGCACATTGGTGTGGAATGCCTCCTTTTAGTCTTTTTAGAGCATGGTTTTTATTTAAATGGAACAGACTGGAGCTGGAAACATCACTGTTCTGGCTGCTAGAAGAACCTTTGATTTATGGGGCCCGGCTAGACATGCAGGACAATAGTAGACCTGGGCTTGTTCAGCGTTTGTGCTCAGTGGGGGCAGTAAAACTGAGGCATGTAGTGGATGTAGCTGGGCCAGGACTTCACAACACGGAGGCAGTGGCTTCTCTACTGGGTCTGAGGTCTTCCCGTCATACCAGAGACATTTTAAATGCATGGACTGAAAAACTGAGCAGCAAGGAACATGTCATGTTACGGGAATACTCCAGTGGAACAGAAAGTCCCGACGAGGAGGATCCGTTCCCTGAGTTGGGTATTGAAATTGACCAAATAGGACTGACGGGACCCATGTTGGGTTGCTCATATGTTTTACCTACGAACCTGTATATGTTAAATGGGAAACATAGTATTGTGTCAAAGTGGGCGGCTACGTGGCGTAGTGGGCAAGGCGCTCACCACGAATGACGCTGGGCTTGCCTGTTCGAGCCCAGCGCTCCACATTGCTTTCAGTTTAGCTGGTCGTCCGTACTAATACACATTGGCCATATTAGGGGGTGGGAAACTGATGGGTGGGGATCGGGCGTTCTGGACAGCGACTCCTACAGGTCGGTTGGTGCGCCTGCGCAGTAGAATCAGGAAGTGTCGGGGGCAGCGTGAGCCTCCCACGCGTTACTCCTCGTCACTGAGAGATCGAGCTGCGCAGGTGAAAAGATGCAACTGCTGTTACCTCAAGTACCGGAGGGGACTTGTGCTATGTATGACTTAGTCCACATTGCAGCCGGCTTGTGGGAGACAAGAAACAGCGTTCGTGACAGGGGAGGGTTGAATTGGATGATACGAAATTGGGATGGGAGAAAAATATAGAAAAATGGGAGAAAAAGTGGATAAAAAAAAATAAGTATTGTGTCAAAGCATTGCATAAATCTCAATTGAGTGGAAGAACAGACACTGTGTGGAGAGAGAGACTGAGGGTACAAGATACATGTACACCAGTGTGGAGAGTGCTGTATAAGCCACCGTTAAACAAAAGGACAGGTGACCTTCAGTGGAGGATTTTGAAAGGGGCAGTAGCAGTTAATTGTTTTGTTGCTAAATTAAACCCCACTGTAACAATTTGTTGTCCTTTTTGTCAGGAGCCAGAAACAATCTTTCATTGTTTTTTAGAATGCAAAAGACTTGAAGGTCTGTTCGAAACATTGAATAATGTGTTTTTGAAATCTGGTGAGAGTTGGAGTGAAATAGCTTTTGTGTTTGGGGCTGGTTACAAAAAAACAATGTAATGAAGTGGCAAATGTTGAATTTTATTGTGGGTCAAGCCAAAATGGCCATATATAAGACCAGAAAAATACAAATGGAGAATGGTGAGCTGATGCCAATGTTTAAAGCATTGGCAAGAGCCAGATTTGACTCCCTAATGAATAATATTGATGAATTTGTGTTTCTGTGGAGTTTCAAGGAAGTTATTTGTTGTGTTGTAGAGGGGCAGCTGTGTTTTAACACTGTTTTTATGTGAAATCTCATGTGGTTTTTGAGTGATAAGAACACATGTATGATGTGATACAATGTGTATGTATGTGACTGTATTGAGACACAACTTGTAGTGATTTTATGTAAATAAATGTTTTTCTAAAATCAAAAATCAATCTATCTCTCTCTCTATTTAACAACTCTCTCTCTCTCTCTCTCTATTTAACAACTATCTCTCTCTCTATTTAACAACTCTCTCTGTCTCTCTCTCTGTCTCTCTCTGTCTCTCTCTCTCTCTTCTCCTCCGGCACAGAAATGGAAGGTCAGCCAGACGAAGATCAGAGTCACCTCCACTGTGATCTTCATCCTGTTCGGCTGTCTCCTCTTCGTCACCCTGCCAGCTGTCATCTTCAAGCACATAGAAGGCTGGAGCGCCCTGGAGTCCCTCTACTTCGTGGTCATCACACTCACCACCATCGGATTTGGTGATTTTGTTGCCGGTGAAAAAGGTTACTTGATTTATGGTGTTCGAAAGGGGCTTGTCCTGTTTTTATAGAATGTTTATTATTTAATTTATGTTTTTTATTATGCATGGTTGAGTAGTGAACGTTTGTTTAATATGTGCATTACTGTTGTCCCCTACCTGCCAGTATAAATCAATATGGTTAATATTTTATTTGGCACGATGCATGATGCATGATCTCTCTCTCTCGCTCTCAGATTTCTCGAGCCCTGTGTCCTACTTACCACTGATGTTGTTGATATTTTCTCAGCACAATCCTTTATGACTGAAGCTCAGTTTAATTTACTCCACATTGCACACAAAGTAGATTCCATGGAGCTTCAGTCAGCCTGTACAGACAGGAGCTCCACCCTATTGACTCTGGCACTGGTTTGTGGCTAATTAACAACATTTACATTTACATTTAGTCATTTAGTTGACGCTTTTATCCAAAGCGACTTAGGTCGCTTTCACATAGAGTTTTGGAGGACTCGGTGCGGTTCTGGGGGTGAAGTTGCAACATTGTTGCATTCTTCATTTGGTTCGCCTGCTTTCACACAGGTTTCTGTCAGGCGGACCGAGACCTTCTGAACAATGTCACGTGGTCGAAAAGGGTGCTTGTCTATTGGACAGTGGAAATGTGTGTGTGGCTGCGATCCTGTGTGTGCGCGCGCGCGCGTGTGTGTGTCTGTGTGTGTACTGCGGAGCCCAGATCAGCGGAGCCGAGTTTTGACATGGCATTGATCCATTGTTCTATTGAAGCACATTACCACCATCCTCTCGCTAAACAACTTGTAGACCACGGTGTTTTTATGAGTGCCCACAAGTAGCTGTTTTAATAATATAATAAGCCGCGCGCCTCGGTAATAATAATAAGCCGCGTTTTTTCTTCCTTCTTCCCAAGATGCACAGACATATATAGATAGATAGATAGATAGATAGATAGATAGATAGATAGATAGATAGATAGATAGATAGATAGATAGATAGATAGATAGATAGATAGATAGATAGATAGATAGATAGATAGAGAGATTAGATGCAGTGTGCTTGTTTTGCAGTGAGTGCTGCGAGCAGTGGTAATAATAATCACTTCCTATATTTGGTTCGCGTTTGGTCCGCTGAAGCCGAACCGAGACCTACGTTTTCAGGCGGACCAGAGTTCGCCTGCTTGGTCCGCGGACCGAGTTCGACGCGCATTCACACAGACCCGAAAAACCGGACTATCGAATTCTGGTCCGAAAGTCCGGACCAAACAGCCCCTGTGTGAAAGCGACCTTACAAGTTCTGTACGACAAGTCATCAGGAAGGGCACAACTCTATCAGCTGAGTAACAATGTTCATCAAATTGTTGAGTGCTACAGTGTAGGTTAGTATATTAGGACAAGTGCATGACAGTAAGGTTAGTTAGGGTTCGATTTTAAATTTTTCTTTTAAAAATGTTTAGAGAGAGAGAGAGAGAGAGATACAGAGACATTTTATAATTAACAAGAGCTTGTGTTCCAAAAATAGGGCTAGGGTTCCAACAATCATAACTATCCATTTAAGATAAGATTAGTCTTTGTCAGTAGCAAAGACACCACACTGTAATGTACAGTAATTCACTATCTCTCTTAGATTTGTAATCATCTCAAACCTTTATTTCAACTCGTAAGACACTGAGGTTACCCTCATTTACAGTGACGAAGAACTTACAAAACAAGACACAGTTTATCAGCAATCTCATACATAGGCACAATAAATAACAGTGGCACAGAAGGTAGAGCGGTCGTCTGGTAATCAGAAGGTTCCCGGCCACGTGCCAAAGTATCCTTGAGCATGAGCAAGGCACTTAACCCCTAACTGCTCCCGATGAGGAGGCATAAGTGGCAAAGCGCCTTGGATAAAAGCGCTACATAAATGCAGCTATTTATACATGCAGCTATTTATAAATGCAGTCCATTTACAATATAAAATCAGCTAAGAGAGTTACAAGTCGATACACAGTGGTTGGAGATCATACTTAAATTAAATGCAGCAAGAGAAGGAAGAACCTTCAGCTTCAGAGTCAGTTGGAGGGCGTTCCAGGTGTAGGAAGAACCTTCAGCTTCAGAGTCAGTTGGAGGGCGTTCCAGGTGTTGGAAGAACCTTCAGCCTCAGAGTCAGTTGGAGGGCGTTCCAGGTGTTGGAAGAACCTTCAGCCTCAGAGTCAGTTGGAGGGCGTTCCAGGTGTAGGAAGAACCTTCAGCTTCAGAGTCAGTCGGAGGGCGTTCCAGGTGTTGGAAGAACCTTCAGATTCAGAGTCAGTCGGAGGGCGTTCCAGGTGTTGGAAGAACATTCAGCTTCAGAGTCAGTCGGAGGGCGTTCCAGGTGTTGGAAGAACCTTCAGCTTCAGAGTCAGTCGGAGGGCGTTCCAGGTGTTGGAAGAACCTTCAGCCTCAGAGTCAGTCGGAGGGCGTTCCAGGTGTTGGAAGAACCTTCAGCTTCAGAGTCAGTCGGAGGGCGTTCCAGGTGTTGGAAGAACCTTTAGCTTCAGAGTCAGTTGGAGGGCGTCCCAGGTGTTGGAAGAACCTTTAGCTTCAGAGTCAGTCGGAGGGCGTTCCAGGTGTTGGAAGAACCTTCAGCTTCAGAGTCAGTCGGAGGGCGTCCCAGGTGTTGGAAGAACCTTCAGCTTCAGAGTCAGTTGGAGGGCGTCCCAGGTGTCCTAGTTCAGAGCAAACTCGAGGAAATTCAAGGAACCCTAAGAATCAACCAGTCATTTCCAACCAGTCATGCTCTCATTGCCTCATTGTTTTCTTGATTCACTGTCCGAATCAAGAATCTAAATAATGCAAAATAATAAATGAGACACAAGCTACACATGAAGCTACAGATGCAGCTCTTAGGACTCTGAGCTCTGCTCTGCTACTGCGGTAATCATGCACCATTAACCTGGCAGTGCTGTTAACGAGGTGTTAACGACGCTGCTGCACTTGCAGTAGAGGTGCGATTTATTAAGAGCGCCTATGTCGTGTGATTCAGGGCCGCACTAACCGCGCGTTGGTTCTGGTTCTGTACCACAGGTGGCGCGGAGAATCAAGAATACCTGGACTACTACAAGCCCGTGGTCTGGTTCTGGATCCTGGTGGGTCTGGCCTACTTCGCCGCCGTGCTCAGTATGATCGGAGACTGGTTCCGGGCCATCTCCAGGAAAACCAAGGAGGAGGTACGTAGCACTGTGTAGCATGACAAGGGTCTACTCTACACAGTACACACTACAGAAGGTTAACCCTTTCACTGCCACGCAACAGCAGGTTAACCCTTTCACTACCACACTACAGAAGGTTAACCCTTTCACTGCCGCACGACAGCAGGTTAACCCTTTCACTGCCACGCAACAGCAGGTTAACCCTTTCACTACCACACTACAGAAGGTTAACCCTTTCACTGCCGCACGAGAGCAGGTTAACCCTTTCACTGCCACACGACAGCAGGTTAACCCTTTCACTACCACACTACAGAAGGTTAACCCTTTCACTGCCACGCAACAGCAGGTTAACCCTTTCACTACCACACTACAGCAGGTTAGCCCTTTACTATCACACTACAGACTGTAACCGTCTGGTTAATGAGCTCTCCATCAGCAACACGCAACATAAAACATTCCTGTTTACTTCAACACGTTTTTTTTTCACCTTTAACACTTTGAGTGCCAGCGACGAGATTGCTCGTTAGTTCATGCCGACCGTTGAGTGCCAGCGACGAGATATCTCACTTTTTTTTATTAGCGATTTGAATTCATATTTCATCAATCTAGTCTCACGTTAGTGCTGCAAACTCTCTCTGAGCTCCATTGGGAAAATACCGCCCCCTATCGTCTCTCCCTGTTGTATGGCACCCCTTTGGAATGGATTGAATGAAACACAAAAAAAATCCTGCTTCCTCATTTTACTTCTCGGGCAAGTCACCCGAGAGGATCGGATTCATTGCAGAGCCCCAAAACAGCGTGGAATACATATTTCCAGTACCCAGCGTTGGATCAATAAACACGATCGATATTTGAAATGGCGATCAGGAATTGGAATAATCTTTTTGGAGAACATCTGATCTTAGGTAAGGAATATATTTTACCAGTCTTAGGATAATCAGAACATTTTTCACAGAGATATCAACGTGTGCCCTATGTGTGTGTGTGTGCGTGTGTGTGTGTGCTGATCAGGAAATGAGAGAATCGATTTTTCAGCTCGCTTCTATAGCGTGCATAAGTACACATATACTATCGATAATCTAGCGTTTATTTGAAAACGATTCATAAATAGGCCGAAAAATTACAACGTTTTTTGTGTATTCCAGAATATTCCAGTAAAGGGCGATTATCACAGAATCTTTATATTTACCTGAAACTTAAAAAAAATTGCGTTTTTCAAAATGGTATAAAACGGAAATGAACCGATAAAAAAAAAATCCGTTTTGACAATGTTGACTGCAAACAAGTCATTGATAAGCGACGGCCAGATTATACACCATCATTTAAGACATAGTTTATGCGTTTGCAAATATGAGAGCTCTATCATTGAAGTGGACGCTGGCATACGGAGGCTTTTAGCGCTCCGCATGGCTGGCACTCAATGTGTTAAAAACAGATACATCGGATAAATATTAGGACCATATTTCAGCTGTGGTTGAATTCCACACACTCATCGCAAAATTCAAGAAAGATAAATGCTGTACCCTGAAAACATTCTCCTTTCAGAATGTATTCCTTTATTGATCCCCTTGGGGAAACATGGCATCCTGCACTCAACACTGCAGCACCCAAGTTTCAGCACTGTTTGATGAACATTGTTACTCAGCTGAAAGAGTCGTACCCTTCCTGCTGACTTGTTGTACAGAACTTGGATAAAAGCGTCAGCTAAATGGTGAGAGAAGCTTTGGCAGTAGTAATTGTTTTGGAGAAAGCTAACAAGAGGTTGTAATAGGTAATGATGTCAGCAGTGAGGCGTGACTTTCTATACTTCCTCTCAGCCGCTCTCAGGACCTGTCTTTCTTCTCTCACTGCATCCGACAGCCATGGACTGGGTGGGAAACAGCGGGCAGGCTTCTCTGCGAGGGGACAGATCTTGTCGAAGGAGGGTGGAAGTTTCCATATCTGTGGGGAGAGCAGAGAAAGTCTCACTTACCGGTAGAGCGGATAGGATGTCGGAGGAGAGGGTGTAGGGGGATAGGGAGCGCAGGTTGCATCTGACTGAGACCGATTGGTTGGGGTGGATGGTTGAATGAATGAATGAAAACTTTATTTAACAGATTGCAGAATGGGTACAATACAGTACGGCTCAATACACACAATTGTTAAGGGGATGCAGACCAGAGAAAGACGTTTGTCTTGTTTACATCAGGGTCCCCCATTTTCAATTCATAGTGACATTTATGACATACACAACATACATGACGTTTATGGCATAGGGACATACATGACATACAGGTATTTAGTACTGTTACATTTGTGACATATACGATATTCAAATATACAGTACTGTTACCCATAGGTCCTGACAGAGTATATACATATGATGGGGAGGGGACTGTACATTAGGAGGGGGTGGGTGGGTGGGAGAGAAATATACATACGGTGGGGAGAGAATATATACATACGGTGGGGAGGAGACTGTACATTTGGAGGGGGTGGGTGGGTGGGAGAGAAATATACATTCGGCGGGGAGAGAATATATACATGCGGTGGGGAGGAGACTGTCTATTAGGTGGGGGTGGGGGGGTTTGGGCATTTACGGTGGCCAATTTCGAATTGCAGCCTCCCGTATGTGCTCTTTAAGAGCGGTTTTGAATGTGGGTAGGGCTTCACATTCCTTTACAGCTTTGGGTAGGGCGTTCCACATTGATGTGGCATAATTGCGAAACGTGTTTAGTCCCTTGTTTGAGCCGAATCTGGGTTTAACATGATTTGTTGAGCTTCCCCTGGTGTTGTGGTCGTGGTATTCACTGACCTTTGGGAAGTATTTTGACATGTACATGGGTACCTTAGTCGTATAGTGTATCTTGTAGACCAGGCCCATTGCAAGTTGCTGTACTCTGTCGTCTACTCTAAGCCATCCTAGGTTGTCAAAGTGGGCAGGGGTGAGGTGGGTTCTAGGGGTAAGGTCAAGTAGAAGTCTGACCAGTTTGTTTTGTGATGTTTGTAATCTTGTTTTTAGCGCCTTTGAGGTGCTTTGGTACCATGAGGTGCAAAGTCGTAGTACCCTTGAATGAGTGCTCCTGCCAGAGTCTTCAGGGTATTCTTGTTTACCAGAGAGGAGATCCGGTACAAGAATCTAGTTCGTTGGTTGACTTTTTTTATTACCTTGGATGCCATTTTGTCGAAAGATTTGGCTCTAGGATGGAACCTAGGTATGTAATTTCATCTTTCCTTGTGACAATATTGTCACCCACTGTAACTGAGAAGCCGTCGGTCTTGCTGAGTTTGTTATTTGATCCGAAGAGAATGGACTCTGTTTTACCCAGGTGTAATGATAGTTTGTTATCAGTGAGCCAGGTGCAGATTCTGCCGAGTTCAGAGCTGAGGGTTTTTTCAACCTGTAAATTGTTCTTGTCAGAGACCAGCAGGGCTGAGTCGTCCGCGAACAAGAACACGTTGCAGTCACAAGCTGACGACATGTAATTTGCATAAATTAGGAACAGTAGCGGTCCTAGTATGCTTCCTTGTGGAACACCACAGCTCACTGGGAGGGGGGGATAGGGTACCGTTTACCTCCACCATCTGTTCCCTCCCCTCAAGGTAGGATTGCATCCAGCTCACTGATAGACTATCAAAACCAATTGCTTTTAGCTTGTCAATCAGAATGGAGGTCCAGCATGACCATGCCGCAGTATTTGCCCGCGTCCACCTCTTGTTTGATGCGGTCGTTCAAATAGAGAAGGCATGTGTCAGTGGAGTGGGATGTTCTGAAGCCAGATTGGTTTTCCGCCAGGTACTTTTCGACCTGTTCGTAGACTATTTTCTCCATGACTTTCGAGATGGAGGTAAGAATAGAAACAGGGCGGTAGTTGCCGGTAGTTGCCTTTGGGGTTAAGCATAAGAGTTAGTGAGAAGGATATGAAGAAGTGGTCAGATAAATGGAGAGGAGTTACTGTGGTGTTAATAATGCTGGAGTTACGGGAGAATATGAGATCCAAGGAGCTGCCTGCTTTGTGAGTGGGAAGCATGACAGTGGCAGTCAGGTCAAAGGATTGTAGGAGAGAGACCACTGTGTCTGACTGAGACAGAGGGGGGTGCCATCTTCTGGAAAGGAGCTAAGGAGCATGTCCAGCTTGTGTGGGAAGTGATCGAGCGGACCTGGAGGGCGATAGAGAGTAACAATGGTGAGATTGAATGGGTTGGAGACAGAAATTCGAGGAGAGTGACAGAGCTGGATGTGATATTGAATTTGTAGACCATGAGGGAGAGGTCAACAGACCAGTGCCTCCACCACGTCTGGAAGGTCGAGGTGTGTGAGTGAAGTTATAGTTTGTAGATAAGGCTGCAGGTGTTGTTGAGTTGTCCAAGTCTCAGTAAGAGTTAGAAGCTGGAGGTTTTCCTGACGGCTGATTGACAATCCCATAAACCTCCACGTACAGTGATAGGTATATTTGTGGCCATGGGGGGGGGGGGGGGGGGGGGGGGGGGGGGGGGAGATGTTTGCAGGATTGCTTCCAAACTGGCGTGGATGGCTTGAAGCTGGTCTGGTGGAGGAAAGTATGGGGATAGGTAGAAAGCACATTGTTGAGGTGTGAGTAGCAGGAGGAAAGGTGAGGTTCTCAGGTGAGGAGGGGGGGAAGAAAGATAGAGAAATGGCAAAGAGGGAGGGAAAGGAAATTTTTTGCAGAATAGAGTAATAAATAGGATGATCGTTTAATTAGCACTGTGGTGGGTCGACTTGGATAACTCCAGCAGGAAAACTCCTCATCTTTGCCCGTCTGTGTAAGTTGACGCTTATCCAGCAAGCATTTAAATCTCTATCACTAGTTACTAATGTCTGACACCTGTGTCAGCCCTGAGTCTGAATAGCTAAATTATCAGGACAAAGCCATGTGTTAATTATAGTTCATTGTAAAATAGAGATAGGGGTGTAATTATTGTCAAACCCTATAAATAGCATTTGGAATAGGTCTTTCAGAATGAATGCAGCATGGCTTATCTTGTCTTGACTTGTCTTGTTCCAAGGTGTGCTCCGCAGGGAGCGTATTTTTTGCGATAGGGCAGATCTATTTGCAGAGAGCACGGAGTGGCTCATAAGTTGATTCCACTACCGAGGCACATTCTCATTGATTTGTACAGCAAATTGGGACCCAAATTGGAGTGTGAAACAAAGCACACGAATGCCATCCCCATGCAATTTTTTTTATCCACTTTTTCTCCTTACTTTCTATTTTTCTCCCATCCCAATTTCGTATCGCCAATTCTCCCCTTCAATTCTCCCCTCCCCTGTCTTGAACGTTGCTAGACTATGCCTCCCACTGGTCGGCTGTAGTGAGGATAGAAGCCTTGCATCACGTGTCCCCTCCGGTACACGAGGAGGCAGCCTGTCGCATCTTTTCACCAGACAGTGCAGACTCTCAGTGGCGAGGAGTAACGCGTGGGAGGCTCACGCTGCCCCCGATACTTCCTGTCTCTGCTGTACAGGCGTCACCCAACCGACCTGTAGGAGTCGCTGTCCACAACGTCCAATCCCCACCCATTGACTTTCCACTAGGGATGCACGATAATTATCGGGCCGATAACGTGTTATGACGTCATCCCGATAAACCCGATAACGTTATTAATAGCTCCGATAATATAATATATTTTTTTCATCTGCGGCATCACCACCGCCACGACGGTGTGTTATTGTGTTAACTTAGAAGCCCACGACGACGCGAGGAGCTAAGCAAAGCTAGCCCCTTTCGTGGCTGTGATGCGACCCTTGGTTGAATACGCAGTCACTTATTGCTCCGTAGTAGCCAGGTTAATTTGCACCACCAAGGACTGCTTAAAAGCTAGCGGCTTGAGCCCTTGGGTCATTTCTGTCAAACATCTTTAATTTAGCAAACGACTCGTCAATAGGTACAAGCGTGCTCGCGCGGTCGTCGCGGGCCCCCAACACCGTGGCGGTGGTGATGCCGCAGGTGACCCGTTGTTGTGGTGGTGATGTGAGGTGGTGATGTGTCCACTCAAAGCCTCTTTTTCAAGGCTCCGCTTTGAAAAAAGAAGAACAAAAAGCTTTGAGCGTCTTAGGTTGGATGCACCACAAGCTGTTGACGGATTGTGAATTTTCATTTGGAAAAATAAATATGGTCACTTTATCAGTCAAAACTGTTGTCTTGGCTTTTGTTTCTGTTGTCTGGTTAGGTCACATTTAAGTTGGTGTTAAGTTATTGTCCTGGGAAGTCTTTTTATGTATTATTATTGTATTGTGATATGTTTTGTTTCATGTTGAAAAAATGTTTTTTTTTATCAAAAAAAATATATACATATACAATTCTTTTTATAATACAATAAATATCGGTTATCGATATTGGTTATCGGCTTGAGGAGCATAAAGTTATCGGTATCTCTGTCAAAAAAGCAATATCGTGCATCCCTACTTTCCACCCGCTACCTCTGCCAATTGAGATAGTATGACGACTGGCCCAAGCCGCAGGCAATGCTGACTCGGGGAGTCGAGACCGGAGTCTCTTGCATTGGTGACGAGCGCAATCTCTGCTATGCCACCCAGCCGCCCTATCCCCATGCACATTCAAGTGCTCCCCACCCTGGGGTTTTTGTGTCATGTTTCCAAATAAAATAGTTCACAACAAAATGATTTCTACGTTCAATTTGTTGGTTAGATCAGGGGTTCCCAAACTTTTCAGGCCGGGGCCCAGAAAATAAGGCGTCAGAGAGCCGCGGCCCAATGCACATCGTCAGGCTTTTTTTTTTCTTTTTTTTTTGTCAGGCGACCGATTTTTTAAGCCAAATATCACTTCAATCCTATTAAGTTAGTTCAAGTTAGTTATTCATTTATATGTGCTATTTATGAGAGGGCTAACTTGTTGCAAAATAATAATGATAATAATAATAGCCTCATTAAAATACTATTGTTGCTTCGGTTGTTTTCAACGTTTTATGTGCATAATCTGTTATTTAGTTTGAAATGTTCGTTGAAATAAGTCGATTTTTCGTTTTTGTTTATTTATTAAGTTAATATAAAACCATATAGTCACATTTTAGAATACAATAGAATAGAATTTTAGAATACAACTAGAGACACTGTCCTGGCCTGCTTCTAAGTTCAGTGGCCTGACACATTTTTTTTTTTTTTTTTTTTTTTTTTTTTTTTAATTAATTTTTTTTAATCATCTCGCGGCCCATCCGTGGCTGCTCGCGGCCCACCTTTGGGTCGCGACCCCGACTTTGGGAACCACTGGGTTAGATGACCTCCGTGATCAATCTCGCTCTCAGTGAAGTTTCTCTTTTTCGTTCGCTTAGCCATTATTACACATTCCACAAACATGCTCACAAGCTCAATTAGCAGGACAAAGCCACGTGCAGTTTGACCACCTGGGGTGAAACTAGTCAGAAATTAAGATTTAAGGTTTAAAAACAGATTTCCTAAAGCTACACACTTCAAAATGATGCAGACTAAGTTAAATGATCCTACCGTTCTGTTGTTGCCATACAGAGTCATACAGTCCGTGCAGGTTTTGGTGGTTATTAAGAATCAGACACACCGACAGTGGTCAGATATTCCTAACAGTTCTGTAGCCGTTAGTTCTCCAGCTGCTGGCAGCAGTCCATGCCCACAGTTTACACGTCCCATTATAGCAACCGGCCCCCGGGACACCGAGAGAGCGATCATTATTCACACCGCTTTTTCAGTTGACCCTTTAACTCATAAATCTTAAGAAATGGAACCGTCCCCTGCTCGTGTGACAGGGAGTAAATACCTTGTGGGGTCGGAAAATGTTGTGTATTTTTCAGCAGCGGCTTGTGAGTAATAGGACACCTTGCTGTCATGTTCATTAGTTACACTTTAGTGGATGTGGAGGACATAATATATGATTCCTTCTGTGTAACCCAACTGCAAATGTACGTCTGTGAAACTCCCTGCTGGACTATGTTCAGACTGCAGACGAAAGTGGCCCAAACAACAGTGTGAACGGCACAAATCAATGGAATCTGATCTTTTCAATTATGATTTGGGACACTTTCATATGTGGTCCTAAATCAGATACAGGTCTGATTTTTTCCGCAATGCGACCTCAGTCTGAACAATCATGCAACTTTCTTGTCACTCTAGATTGACATTTGTAAGATTTTACGTCCATCTTCTTTATTGTTCATTTTTGCACATATGGGTCAGTTCAGGAGCGTGAACAAGAGAAATCTGCTAAATAAAAGATCTGAGCAATAAATCTGCATTGAGCACTAAGGCCTGTAGTGTGAATGTAGCCTTGGTGAGATCACGTCATCCTTGGACTGACGGACTCATGCCCATGCACCTGCTCATCCTGTAGTCGGCTCATGACAGGAGCAGTGCTGCTCATCACCTTTGGCGAGTTAGCAAACTTGATGTTGTGTTTCACGAGTTCCACCCTTACAATGATAATGGATAGGTTTAACGCATTTCTATCTAAATCGATAGTTTATTTAGCATTGATGCAACAACAGCCTGCGCCACCCAGCCACCATTATTTATCAATGATCTTGTAATTTATTTTAAATATACCTTCTTTGGTTTGTAAAGCTAATTAGATTGAGTTGATATATCTTTTTTTTATTTGGACGGGACAATGCAAAATTGTCCCCAAACATAAAAACAGGACTCATAGAAACAGTAAGAAATGTACAAATACATAAAAACAGGACTATAAACCGTTACTATAAACTAGTGGATATATAAAGAGGACGGGTCTACATCTACCGGTAATAATAAAAACAGCATTATTAGACATGCTAATTGCCAATCCAATGAAAGACGAGCTGGACGCGCTGGAGAAAAACTGCAATTAATCCTTCAACACCCACCAAGTCGACGGCCTGGGCATTGAACTGGCCCAACTCCCGGGAACTGTCCGAGGTGCTGATGACTTTTTCCGACTTTCAATAGCTTGTTGATAGCCTACCTATTTGAAATTCCATAGCAACGAGACATCTTTAGGAACTATTTTTCGACGCCAAGTTCACTGAAATCAATATAAAATACCCTAGAATTGTCTGTATTCATCCTATATGTTTCCCGACGGTGCAACTTGCTCTATAAAAGCAATGATACACTCGAACCCGTGGAATATCAGGAATATTGCCACGCTTCGCTCTCGTGGCTGTGGGCGCATCACAGCCATGGCAATATTCATGATATTCCACTGGTTCTCGTGTAATATTGTTTAATTATATACAGTTCTCAAGAGTTATATATATACGATTTCCCTTCACTTCCACAGGTGGGGGAGTTCCGCATCCACGCGGCGGAGTGGACGGCCAACGTGTCGGCCGAGTTCAAAGAGACCCGGCGGCGTCTGAGCGTCGACATCTACGACAAGTTCCAGCGGGCCGCGTCCATCAAGCGCAAGCTGTCGTCCGAGCTCGGCATCAACGCCACCGCCAACGGCCAGGAGATGATGACGCCGGGTGGCAAGAGGATGCTGTCGGTCAGCGGTGGCGGTGACGAGCGGGAGGCCTACCCCAACATGGCCCTCTGCCTCACCCCCGTGCACCATGGCGGGGGGACGCTGTCCCGGAGCGGGAGCCTCTACCTGAACGGCCTGAGCCCCGACTACGCGGATCGGAGGGAGCTGGCCGTGATCGAGAGTCTGGGATGAGGAGTGACGGCATTTACAGGGACCCGGGGATGAAGAGAGGAGTTGCGATGGCGTGGCACGAACACTAACGCATGCGCACGCATCCACACACACAGGCACACGCATATACACACACATTCTTGCAACTATCGATTGGGACCTCTGTGATGAGGGACGTGCACATTCATTAAGGACATGGATGAGTGTGCCGCAATCATCAATAGAGAACTGTGAGAGAGACACAAATACATATCGATTACACAAAGTGGCACATTCACACATCCTTTTCTCTCTCTCTCCCCCCCCCCCCACCTCTCTCTCTCTCTCTCTCTCTCTCTCTCTCTCTCTCTCTCTCTCTCTCTCTCTCTCTCTCTCTATCTCATTCTCTATCTTTCTCTTTCTCTATCTAATTATCTCTATCTCATTCTCACTCTCTCCCTCCCTAATAACCTTTATATTTCTCTCTCTCTCTGTCTCTCTCTCTCTCTCTTACACACACACATACATACAGTACATAGACTGACCATCCTCCAGTGAGCAAGAAGACAATGGTTATCTAATTGGGAGTCTGTGCTGATGTAGCAACATTCATCCTTACACACACTTACTCAACACAAACAAGCCAACGCACGCAACCCCCCCCACACACACACACACACACACACACACACACACACACACACACACACACACACACACACACACACACACACACACACACACACACACACACACACACACACACACACACACACACACACACACACACACAAACACACACACACACACACACACACACACACATACACAAAACAGCCAGAATTCTTCTTCTAAGCCTCCCACACATTTTAATACTTTATTTGGTTCCACAAATTATAATATACATAAACAGGGAATCAAATGTATCGGGGCCAAGCAGCACTCAACACTTAAGGGTACACATAGCACCTCCTTCTCCACATGGCTAAGCTGCCAATAATAGCTGAGACAGAGCAATATTTGGCAATTTGTTTGGCTTTTCTTTTAGACATTGCAGCAATTCTCAGACCGGTCATGGTGCATTTGTATACATGGCCAAGACTTCCGAATACAAGTACACTATATCTACACCTATACCCAAGGTCAGCCATCACACTGAGCAGTGGTTGGTATTTGTTATACTTGTCCCGGAAGGCCTGGTCCATGTACAGATCAAAGGTACAGCCTACTTCTATGACCAGCACCTCCCTGTGGCTGGTGTCAACAAAAACAACATCCGGTGTATTTGGTATGTTAGCAAAGACATCGTTGGTAAGGTCAAACCACTCTGGTTTCACTCTGGCATGTTTGCACATTGCTGCACTAGATGGTGATATGTTCCGTACCGCATCAGACACAATGTCCACAATACGGTCATGACGAGCGATGTACAGGTGTTTGTATGCATTACATCCGTTTGTTATGTGTGCAATGGATTCTAGGTGTTGTGAATCCTGATGGTTTAAACAGAATGGACTGTGAGTTTGAGGATACCAAGTGGACAGATTGTATTGAGTGGGTAATACCTGCAGTCTTGCTTTGATGGTACATTTTAAAACATCCTCACCAACAGCGGCGTTCTTAAACACTGAGTGTGAGACCGAGTGGTCAGCTAACTCCAAACAAGCTAGCTTTCCCTGTAGTCTGAGTCCACACCAGTGCTGCCTGATCTCAGACTGCTTCATGCTAAACAGAACCCTCCTTGCAGAGTCTCTGTGCAGTTCGACAGTCTCTTCCTGCGGTGTTGTGATGTTGGCCTTCACAATCACACAGGGGTCTGTGATAAGTTCATCAGAGACAGGGACTTCAGTCTGTGTGTTGGGTCTTGTCCATTTCAGCTGAACTCCAGTCTGGTTGCAGAGGTCATTGAGATCTGGCCAGTCAGACGAGACCCCGAAGCCCTTGGCCCGAGAGTCCAGTTTCCCAGAGTCTTTCTTCCTGAAGCCGAGGAAGTTATTCTGGTCTGCGGTGGCCAGGGGAATCTTCCTTCTGCGTAGATCCAGCAGGAGAGAGGCCCTGGCCATTTCTCTGACGGTGACATCATCATTGTTAAGCATGTGGAGCAGGTGGGCTAGCCTGGTGGCTATGTAGGTCCACTCGACGTTGGGGACTCCCAGCCCTCCCTCCACATGGGAGAAAGATCATGCCCCGTGTGGAGTGTGTGTTGAGGCCTACCCACTTTCTGACCAGCTGAACAGTTTTGTTTGTCATTTCTCTCAGTGCCTTGAGAGGGATGTGTACATTGGCAAAAAGGTGTTGGATTTTTTAACTCTGTAGTGAGCTCCTCGACCTGCTCCCCCCACTCCAGCGATGTTAAACCTGTGGCCAAGGTATGGGTAGGTCTCATTACGGGAATACACCTTGATGGGTTGGCCCACACACACACACACACACACACACACACACACACACACACACACACACACACACACACACACACACACACACACACACACAT
Source organism: Notolepis coatsorum (assembly GCF_963971535.1). Lineage (NCBI taxonomy): Eukaryota > Metazoa > Chordata > Actinopteri > Aulopiformes > Paralepididae > Notolepis > Notolepis coatsorum. The sequence goes on along the minus strand of NC_140179.1, from coordinate 13,426,072 downwards.
ACACACATACACACACATACACACACACAATACAGCCAGAATTCTTCTTCTAAGCCTCCCAGAAGGTGAACAAAGACCTTTTCACCCAACCAGATGACGGTTCCAACCCTGGACAGAAAGGGGTATTTTAATATAATGTGTCTTTTCTTTCCCCCCTTTTCAAATTACACTTATTGTTTTTATTGTTACTGTACGTATCACAGTGACGTCTTTTTTTTATGCCTTGCATTCACCAATGAATCTGCCCTCACACTCGAAAAAAAGACAAATTTTCCAATCGATTTTTTTCCCTTCGTGAAGCTGCAGCTTTTCACCCTAAGGAATATTCCTCTTGTGCCTTATTGGGAAAAACAAAAACAAACACAGACAGAACATTGTTGTTAAGATCCTCATGCATGTTAGACCGGGGGTCTCCGGTCTATTCGTTCAGTCTTTAGTTCTTCTACTACAAAAAAATAACTCACGGTTGAAAACACTCTCTGGAGCTGCAGAGAAAAGACGGGACGCAAGGGACATCTTTGAGGACCTTTTTGGATCGTCTCCGAAGATTTTGTATACAGGACCACAGAGGAGGAGAGAGGGTGTTTTCTATAGATGGATCTCTGGCACGTGAGGAGATTTAGCCTTCTGTCTGTCAGTGTGTGTGTGTGTGTGTGTGTGTGTGTGTCTGTGTGTGTGTGTGTGTGTGTGTGTGTGTGTGTGTGTGTGTGTGTGTGTGTGTGTGTGTGTGTGTGTGTGTGTAATGCTGCGTTCAGACTATGGTGATTTAAAAAAAAAAAAGCGGCGTGTTCTGTTCAGTCTAATTCACGCTGTATTTTCTCAATTAAAAGATGAGGAATTTGCGATTCTTCAACTTATTGGAAAGTTGTTGGTGATGATAATAATAGTAATAAAACTACTCCTGAAAATAGCATATTAGAAAGAGCTCTTATTTAGTTGCACAAAGCATAAAGAATAGCCTAATTTTGACAGGCTAAACATCAATGGGCGGGCGGACATTTTGCCGTCATCATCAGCAGCGTCGGCGTTAGCAGATGTCATCTCTCACTGAGGATATCCGGTTCACTATTTGCCATCTAACGCCATAGTCTGAACACTGTCTCCTTGTCATACCGAGTTACCTTTGCCACTTCAAGGAACACGCCAACTTTTTGGGAAATTAGCTTATTTGCCATCTACCCTGGAGTTAGACAAGCAGATACATACCCTGGGAGCAATGATTTCATCACCTCAAAAGCCCTGTTTTTCCAAAAACAACATGGCTTTTGAGGTGATGAAATCACTGCGCCCAGACAGCAGTGGTTCGGCAAAAGTATAATCTGCTTAGAAAATGAAAATGTCTAATAATTTTATTTATTTATTTCTCCACGTGGTAAATACACAGGTCACAACATTTTTACAGGACGTTTTGGAGTTGTATTTGGAGTGTATTTGGTGACTGTTGGGAACTAGGCTACACTGGCACACCTACTTCCAGTGAATGACGCTAAGCTAGGCTAACTGTGTGGCTGTTCCCTAAGCCTAATGCATGCACAGAGAAGAAAAGGGTATGCATCTGCTTGTCTAACTCCAGGGTAGATGGTAAATAAGCAAATTTCCCCCAAAAGTTGGTGTGTTCCTTTAACGGCAGTCATGTCGACCACAGAATGCCACCCTGTACAAACCCCACTCTACCCCCCCCCCCCCCCCCCCTACCTTTAATCGTGTCGACCACAGAATGCCACCCTGTACAAACCCCACTCTACCCCCCCTACCTCTTAATCATGTCGACCACAGAATGCCACCCTGTACAAACCCCACTCTGCCCCCCCTACCTTTAATCATGTCGACCACAGAATGCCACCCTGTACAAACCCCACTCTACCCCCCCTACTGTACCTCTTAATCATGTCGACCACAGAATGCCACCCTGTACAAACCCCACCCTTCCCTACCTCTTAATCACAGCACCAAAGCAAATCATTGTCCAGATTTGGAAACAAATCTGAATGTGAAGTTCTGGGTACAGTTTCAAGCCATTTAAAAGTTATTCAACTTAGATCGATAGATCTTTCATAAACGTGTCTGGTGGGTTTCAATACGTTTTAATTCACTGTCATCCTATCTCCAAGACTGTTAACAGAACTTGGTGCATCGGCCTTCGAGTCGCTAGAGACAATACAACTGCAGGATGTGTTACGGCAGCAATGTAACTCTTTCCAACTCTGGAACTAGTCAGGTAACTGTACACGTGCATAATGCTTAATTTATTTTTCAGCGATATATACGATTCAGCTCTCGTCACAAACACATGCGAAGGCAGAGCCGAGATATTCCTCTCAGAGACCAGATCCTTTCAACAATGGCTCGGCTGATATTGAATGCATACCTGTCTGAAACCTATTGATATTGCTACCGCGGCTGAATTATTCAAAGCTTTATAGATGCCTGACTGTTGCGTCAGAGAAGAGAGCAGCGGAATTGATTTTGATGAATGCCTCTATATCGGTAGTTAGGGTGTGGATGAAAGATTAGGGAAATGGCCTGATTGCCTCTGAGCTCATATTCTCTGCGATACGCTGCACGGCGATCCATCATTCTACAGTAGACGCTGGATATGGAAAATGTACTTATTTTTTTCCTGTTAGAGAGAGAGAGACCCCCCCCCCCCCCCTCCCTTCTTCAATGTCGCTTTTCTGAGCTATTTTTTGATGATTGTTCCGGAAAAAGGTTGGTAGGGCAGTTATGCAATTTCTGTTACGCCACGGGGAGCTGCAATCAGGAACTGAATTTGGATCGCTTCTTGAATGTGTCTTAATGTATTATTCATTCAGTGCTTTTACCCAGGTACACGACGAGTACACTTTAGGCCGGAGGTCGCATTGGCTCATTTGCACATCACCAAGGTTTTTCCCATCAATGTGTTCATAATTTGTTGCTGTTTGGGGTTGTTAGTGTTACTATAACACTATGCTTTCATAATCTGTACGTTTTATATGGTCGGTAACTCCATACCCTCGCCTTATTCCAGTGTGTAAAATGTAAGGCCATTTTCTCAATTCTGTATAGTTCGGTGATATGATTTTCAACAGAATATGGCTGTCCTGATGTAACGATAAAATGACAACAGAAAGCTTAGACAATACAGTATGTTACAGTCTGTAAAATGACAACAGAAAGCTTAGACAATACAGTATGTTACAGTCTGTAAAATGACAACAGAAAGCTTAGACAATACAGTATGTTACAGTCTGTAAAATGACAACAGAAAGCTTAGACAATACAGTATGTTACAGTCTGTAAAATGACAACAGAAAGCGTATACAGTAGTGTGTCTTACAGTCTGTCTCATGGAAAACCAAGTTGAATTCTTAAACAGTTCTCTTACGCCACATTATTGTGATAAGGAGGGGGTAAAACAGCTATGGACTGATGCTAATGATCTGAAAAGTGTAACCTTGTGTTCCAACATCATTCACTCTCTGACTAACATTTTAGGATTGTTTCCATTTTATTTTTGTCTTAAAAGATCAATAGGCGGCCGCTGATTTTTGGCAACATTTTAGATTTCTAATTATATCTCAACAGTAATAGATATTACTCAAAAGAAGAAGACATTTGACATCGAAATTAAAAGAAATCTGAAGTTCCGGTAAGGGGCAGGAGCTAAAATAACGACATCCAATCAAACAAACAACCAAGTGAAAATGATTCGAATGAGCAAGCTGTCTATGAAATGCTCTAACGCTTGTTATGCGCAGTTGCGCGCATACACAAAGACCTGCTGCTAACATATAGCTGCCTGCTAGCTACCTAGCTTTGGAGGCATCCTGATGCATTCTGATTAGGAAGGGCGTTGTCGATATTTCTAAGTTCTGCCCAAAATCAACGGCTGCCTATTGCTCCTTTAATCAAACAGGATGTATTGCAGAGCAAATTAGTCGGTATCCCTTCCTCCATGGTCTGAATGTTCTAAAATGGCTGCCACTCCTCAATTATTTTACTTTCAGCGTGACCACTGATTTATGTAAAGCCCGACCGGGTTTTCCACTTTCAAAGGGATCGACCTGCCATGTATAAATGCCATTAAAGGGGGATGTCCTCAACAGCCTGCAGAGAAGAGGCACCCATAGGAAGCTCCTCTCTCACACTGACTGCTAGTGAATTGGAAAGAAACATTTTCTTCCATATGGGCAATTCAAGCAAAAACAAAAATTATTAATAGCATCACAGATATAGTATTTTATTTATTTATGTATTTATGTATTTATATATTTATATATACACTGTATATTTAATATATTTATTTATTAATTCTTACATGTTCATTTGTTTTGACAGTGGGTGAGAGTTAATCAGTTTTATTCTCTGGAGGACACGTATTCTGTGTCGTATTAAATACATCTCAGCGAGATGGTAAAAAGCTGAAATTATATTATTATACACGGCTGGTATGAAGCCTTGAAGTATATACTGTCGGAAAAATGGAGTTTTCAAGTTAGTGAGTTTGTTTGACAACCGTTTACATTAGGGATGTCCGATATTATCGGCCTACCGATACTATCGGCCGATATTGGCATTAAAATGTGATATCGGAAAATATCGGTAGGCCTATTGGTTTTCAAATTTTTTTTATTTTTTATTTTATTTCTATAACCTTTATTTACCCAGGCAAGCAAGTAAGAACAAATTCTGATTTTATTTATTGTCAAAAGTATGCATAATGTTGTGTTAATTCCACAACAAGAGATATGTAATGTTAAAATGATGATGAATTACCTGAAATTATTCCGTTTTTTTGGGGGGGGGAACCCTGCATATATCGATATCGGTTAATATCGGTATCGGAAATTAAGAGTTGGACAATATCGGTATATTGGTATCGGTAAAAAAGCCAATATAGAGCATCCCTAGTTTACATTCATTGGGTGCTAATAACAGTCATTATCTATGCATGTGTCTATGCTTGTGAAGTCAGTAGTCTACATGTAGCACAGGGCAGTGGCTGGGTGAAGGGTCGCGACCCTTCAGAGAATGAAGAGATATTTTGGGGGGATTTTTTATTTTATTTAGATGCTTTATACTTGTGAAATAATTAATATTTTAAGTCTCAAAGTATTAATCAAGCTATTTAGTCTGAAAATGGAGAACAAAGGTGTGATCAGATTGGAAGCCTTTTTCTCGCACTCAAACGCGAGCGTGGCGGCGTACATGTGTGTACAAGGCGCAACGACCCGTTGCTACCTCAGCTAACGTTACATAAGTTACATACATTACTGCTCACAGCCCTCCAGGCGTTTCTGTTCATATCTCAGTCATGCTAAGATCTGGTCGTACAAACATGGTTTGTTGGAAACTGCCAAAATTTGCTTCTCCTCCGTTATCAATTGGTTTGTTTTGCCGTCGATTTCTCTTCAGATACCTCAGATTTGTAATCCCTCCCCTCGGTTGATTTGATTGGTCCGTCGACAAGAAGGTGACATTGACTTTGGCTAAAGTTGAAACAAAAAGCATTGCTTCAAAAACCTGAGGCGGAGGAGGAGGAGATGCGTGCCTGTCATGATAAAAAAAAATTGAAACCATAGAAAAATGGTGTCCAATGTGATCACAGCCACAAATTATTATTTGGTGTCAAGGTTTACCATTCTGTTTATGCACAAATATGCCAGGCGGGGTCATGAACAAGCATCCCTCTGTTTTAAGGGTCACAGACTCAAAAGGTTGAGAACCACAAATAGCACATACCCACCATATATTCCATAATATATATACCCACCATATGTATGTGACCGGGCCAAGAGATTCATGGCTGGAAGTCAGATCGCAAGATTTCTTTTGTCATCGTTTTTTTCCCATATTATCACAGTTTGAATGTTTAAGAACATATTTACTGCAACATCTAACAGTTATAGTATCTCTAAATAGTAAAAACCTTTGTTTAAAAAGGCAGTTTGTGACACCTACAGTAGTATCTGACTGCCAAGGTGTTAAAAATGCAGCCACATTTTTTTAGGACTTTCTCTGTTTTTCTCTGCTCTTGAGACTTGAGGTTTAACTAGATTCAAATAAGCATATCTTCTTCAAATATTTTCAGATGTCAATGTATGACATTAGAAAGCTTACATTCTCTACTTTCATAATCTGTAAAAATCTGAAAAATTACAGAGGGAGACTTGCTGGGCCACAAACTGCTGGGCTCGGTCACATATACATATAGATATATATACCCACCATATATACCGTATACCCACCTGTCATCATAGTTTCCACTGAAATACATCTCCCTCAGCAGCATATTGACACAAACATACTACATTAATAGATGAGCATCCAGTTTAATGTCGATTATTGCCAAATGTACATCATGTAAATTGGTCAATTTAATTGTTTTTTTACTAATTCAAATGAAAGCAAAACATGTTTGTCTAAATGGACTAAAGACTCCAACCATTCACACTGCAAACCTTTTTTACTCGGATCAGATCAATATCCCCTTAGGGAAATGTGGGCATCATAGCAGCATGGGGGAGGGGGGGACAGTATAAATATAGGCAATACAATTTGATCTGAGAAGAATAAACAGTGTAAACAATATAATGAACTCTGAATATACAAATATGAGACGATAAAGGTGCAGATGAGGGTCTGTGTGCCCGATCAGGCTGGAGAGAGAAAACAAGGAACGCTGCCATTTCAGATAGTGACATCATTATGTATTTACATCTACCGCCCACACACCTGGGGGTTTCATGTAGTGACATCATTATGTATTTACATCTACCGCCCACACCTAGGGGGTTCAGAGTGGATTCTGTGTGTGTGTGTGTGTGTGAGAAAGAGAGAGTGAGACCGTTAAAGCTAATTTACAATCCACCCACGGAAGGATCTTCATATCCGTCCCTTTTTCTTCCTCCAAGGGGACACTACTGTAATCGAGTCAAGTCCAGACTGAAGCGTTTTGAATGTATCTCACGGCCTTTTAAGTCAATTAGGGTTAAGGAGTGAGGCTCGTTATGAATGTAGAAGCATGTTCATTCATTGTGATTAACGTGTGCAAAAGGCATTCAAATGATCTCAGTGGCCATGTGGTCAAAAACAACACCACGTGAAGGAAGACTGAGAGAGAAAGGAATTTTTTTTTTTTTGTTGTTGCTTTTTTGTAATAAAGCCATCTGTACAAGGTTAATACGGTCAAGACACTGGGTCATGTGCACACGCAGCAGTGCAGACGACATCATTTTAATAATTGCTGCATGTGATTATGTATTACTTCCAATGTTTGTAGATCAGATGCATCTATATTTCCAGGCTCTGCTTGGCTTCCAATAAGATTTTTTCATTCTATGTGCAATGTCTTTAATCAGACTTTTCAGAGGAATAAAGTATTTTATATAAAAACCCTTGAGACCAATGCTTCTACGTTGTTCTTGTGTTATGAACATAACTGTCAGCTGAAGGACTTATGTTCATCTAGATTTCATAATGTCCTATTCGCCCTGTGTTTCTAGGCAACCAGTACTGCCACTTCATACATTGCAGGATTGCAGCTCAAAGTGCTTCACAGCAAATTGCATACAATTAACATAGGTATAAAAGTATCAGAGTTGACAGAATAAAAAGCAATGCAATGTAGAAAGTGCAGACATAAGAATAGGCATAAAATAAGTACAATAAGTACAGTGTTGCTCCAAAGCATGTGAACCCCCCCCCCAGAACAGCCAGTTCCACATCCCCATCCAAGACACCCCCCCTGATAAAGCATGTCATGACCGAAGCGCCACTCACACCGGCATGCACGACGATGGGAGTGCCACCCCTGCGGGTTTCCCCATCTCCCCCGGTCCCGGCGACCTCGCCACCACGAGGAGACCAGCGAACCCTGCGCTCCCACCCCCAAACTCCATGGAGGAATGACACATCACGTGCCCCAGGACCTGTAGCCTGGCAACGACTCCAAACAGACAAGCAGACAGACACAACAGCAGTCAAACGAGAAGACATGCAGCACCACGGACGGTCCGAGATGACACCGGGACCCGCCCAGGACACCCCGAAACACTGCAGAAGCCACAGCGAGCCCCCCACACAAGGAATCCCTAAAACGCCAGGGAACCGAGGGAGCCCAACTATGAAATCCAACCAAAATCCATAAAAGCACACGCAAGAATGAATGAATGAATGACCTTTATTTATATAGCACCCTTCACAGCACGAATGCACAGGGTGCTTTACACTACAGCATAACATATAAAACAAAACAAAAATCTGAAATAAATGACGACAACAACAACAACAGACAGCAGTTAAAAACAGTGAAACCAAATAAAATAATAGAATAAAAAGAATTTAAATAAAATCATCAGTCAATAACTAAAAACTATAGGAACAAAGGGTGCCTATACAGTATTATGACCAAAAGCCTGTCTGAACATGTGTGTTTTTAGCAAGAGACCAGCACCCAACTCCAGGAAAGGTCCGGGAAAGGCCCAGCCGAAGCCATAGGCTCCAACCAAACTCCCCCCCCCCAGACCTCCCAACGAAGTGTTAAGAGTCAGACACATTTATGGTCAGACATTAATTAATTAATGACTAATAATTCTGTACAGGAATATGTGTACACTATCATAATCAATCACTGGTCGACAAATGAACAAGGGAAACAGTTCTGATTCTGAGAACTGCCTTGGTCCCAGTGTCCTCATAAAGCCTCAGATTCAATTAATGATCACTGCAGCTCAAATGGACAGGGAAGCATAACTAATTACATTTTTTTTTTTTTTATTATCATGCAGTACTCAATTTAGCTGTTTCAAATCCAATCACTTTCCATAAAGGACAATCATGACGCAACAATAAGAAATGGGATAAAATCTAAAAAGGCTGCTAAACGAACAATAAACACTATGCAACAACCATCAAATGCACACAGCACACACACCCACACGCACACACTCACTTAAACAAACAACACACTGCAGCACCCACTCTCCACACTTTAGATCACACAAACACACTTTATATTTATTGATAAAGGATTTGCACTACAACTCGTACACCTACTGTAAATTGTACCTAAATTGCACCTCATCCCATTTCTGCCTTGCACTATATAGTATTGTATATTAGTACACTGCATAGTATTGTATATTATATGGTAACTCAGTTACGTCTATTCTGCATCGAACATTGTACATATGTCTATACTGAACACTGTGACCTCATTTTTTACTTCTAATTTACATGCTATACTATGTTATTTTATTCCATACTTATCTTGTCTTGCACAGTCTCTGGAGCGTAACAGTAAGAAGCATTTTGTATAAAAGTATTCTGTACTTCTGTATGACAACTATTAAAGAAACTTGAAACTTGAAACTTAATAAAGGAGGGCAATTAAAAGAATTATGAAAGCTAATTGAACTTGTGGTTTTGGAAACCGGCACTAAAATCATGTTGATCGTCTCTAAATCCCTCTTTTCAGATTATTACTAGTGCTGTCAATCGATTAAAATATTTAATCTGATTAATCGCATGATTGTCCATAGTTAACAGGTGATTAATCGCAAATTAATTGCATTTTTTTAATCTACCTTAACCCTTTCACCCCCAGTCAAGTAACCCTTTCACGACAGTCGGTTGTGTGATAGTAAAGGGTTAACCTTCTGCTGTGTGGCAGTGAAAGGGTTAACCGGCTGTGTATTGTCGCAGTGAAAGGGTTAACCGTTCTGGTAGTGCGGCAGTGAAAGGGTTAAACGGATCTTTCTCAAGTTCCAAGTTTTAATACTCTTACAACATGAGTCAACAAATGCTTGCTTTATGCAGCCATTTAACACAAAGGGATGGCCCTCATGCATAGAAAATGTGCATCAAATTCAAAACAGAGTGATGCACAAAATAACTTAAAAGAAAATAATAATTTAAAACAATGAATAAAGTGTGCATGAAATAATAGGGGAAAGAAAACGTTAGGAACGTGTTACATTCACCGACACAAGGGCTGAGTACTCACCCCCCCCTCTCTCTCTCTCTCATCTCTCTCAGCCCCCCCCCCCTCTCTCTCTCTCACACACACACACACACACACACTCAGGAGCTGTAGAGAGCATCTTGACCGGAAACATCACTGCCTGGTATGAAAACAGCACGGCACAGGACAAGAAGGCCCTACAGAGAGTGGTGCGCTCAGCCGAGCGTACCACGGGTATTGCACTACCTCCCCTGCAGGTTCTATACAACAAGAGGTGCAAATCCAGAGCCTGCAGAATAATGAAAGACCCCCACCACCCCAATAACAGCCTGTTCCAGCTGCTGAGGTCAGGCAGATGCCTGCGAACCCCAGCTACTAGGACAGAGAGGCTTAGGCTACGTTTAGACGGAGAGAGTCTGAACAGAAACCGCAAAAGTCGTCTTGCGGTCTCACTTTTAATTTTGCGTTTAGACTAGTGTTTTGGGATGGAATTCTGCGTGCAGACGACGCTGTAACGACTCGAGACCCACTGTCACACGATTGGCGCATATGTCACATGACGTGCTGTGAAGGCCCGCCCTACTCTGCCTCTGATTCGCAGACTGTGGGTGGGGAATGTGATTGGACCAAAGCAGAGTCACTCACAGACAGTGGGTCCAGTACTATTGTTGTGATAGCCGCGGGACAGATTCTTGTGTATTTAAAAGTACTGCCAATGTAGCCTTCAGGTGATCGCCATGGATAGAATCAGACATGCTTTGTTTACGCTTCTAGGCTACTGGCGCATGCCTGTGATGTAAGCAGTACGCGCGACGAGAGCCTATATGAATTGAAAATGGGGGACCCTAATGTAAACAAGACGAAAGTCTTTCTCTGGTCTGCATCCTCTTAACAATTGAATTGTGTGTATTGAGCCGTACTGTATTGTACCCATTCTGCAATCTGTTAAATAAAGTTTTCATTCATTCATTCATTCACCCTTTCGTCATCGTTTTATGCGGTTTGACAGTTTAGATGATAGCGCAAAGGTTTATCGTTTCTAGGAATTCCACCCTGGAAGGTGGTCTCACTTTTTTACGGTTTCACCCCGTAAAAACGCCGTTTCCGTATAAACGAAAGGCACATCCGAAAAAATATTTTTGCGGATTCACCTGCTAGCGTTTCCGTCTAAACAGGGCCTTAGGCTCAGCTTCTTCCCCCAGGCCATCAGAGCCTTGAACAATGAACACCGAGTGCCACAGAACACTGAACTATCCACACACAAGCACACATGAGCACACACACGACTGTGCACGCTCACACACTAGCAGCCACTTTAACATGAGCGGGCACACACTCATGCCGCACACACCCACACTTATGGCCAAAAAGAAAGGCCACTTTAAATTAGTATAACAACAGTAACAATGTATTGCACTACCAAAGCTACCTAGCATGTCCTATATGCTCTGTAAATAACTATGTACAGATACCGAGATGTCCCACCATGTTACCTGTTTATTGCACAATGTTGTTTTTATTGGATTCTATTATATGTTGTACCACTGTATTGCACATCGTTGCGGGCAAGACCACCTGCATTTCATTGTATACTTGTATGCCGTGACAAATAAAACTCTTGACTTGACTTGAGTCAGAAACAAACATAGTATCAATGAGAGTATCAAGTGAAGTCTAGTAAACTTTTTTTTTCTTTTTTTTTTATTCTAAAAAGTTAATTGTGAGTTAAAAAAAATTGTGGTGTTAATAGAATCATGCATTAATGCGTTAATACCGTGTTAACTTTGACAGCCTTAATTATTACATTTGAGCAGTTGTATGATATTGATTTGAGTTTATTGACTATTGATCAAATACATAATACCTTGCAGACAAAAGTGCAGACTTTAGTTTTCTTTATGTAAAGGAAGGCGTTTGATTTGATCCCTTTTACCTTTCAGAAGCACCTCCAGGCGGGTCTGGAGTTTGATTTCGATTAACTTGGGACGTTGTTTTTCTACGCCTTCACCCCCAACGGTCGATACACAGCTTATTGATGTTCAAATGTTGAGTTATGAGAACTACTAACATCGTCTGACACAACGGGCACCAGAACAACAACTTTAAGATCAGCACTTTAACCCTTTCACTGCGACAATGCAGAAGGTTAACCCTTTTCACTGCCACATGACAAATGGTTAACCCTTTCACTTCCACACTACAGAAGGTTAATTAACCCTTTCACTACCACACTACAGACAGTTATATTATCGTACTTGGCCATCGCGTCCCGCTCTTAAGCCTATCGAGATATACCTCATCTCATGTACCTACTGTACTCCATGAACGAAAACAAAAATACGCCCATCACCTGCCGGGCCCCGCCCCTATAGAGGCGTACTCCATAAGATACTCGGCATGGTCACCAAACACCCTTCCTCTATTTTCGTTTCCATCATAACGGTCGCAAGACGCCTTATGTAACTAGTGCTATGAAAAGATTAGAGAAATTGCGTAATGTTGAAAGTTTACCGGAGGTTTGCTTACCCCTGGAATCTTCGGGGCATGTTTCAGCGACACGTCGGGCCTATTCTGATGTTTCCTCGTCTGGTGGCAGCAGGACAAGGAGCAGCGTGCAAGGTTTGGCTATCGAGCCGGCTTGTACACAGGTAGGCCCTGTGTCATCAGGCATTGATGTTGGTGTTAGTAATGTTGTGGAGTGTGTTTCGGCGCCAGGGGTGGGGTGGCTTGGTGAACGTTCCACTGCAGTGGACGATTTCCTGGCTATCCTGGAGCATGCTGCTTACACTAATGCTACTAATGCTACTGCTAATGCTAATGTTGATGCTGAAATGGGTCGTTGTTCTAATATTCCCCGCCGCGGGACGTTGCAGCTTTTCCCTCCTCTTGCCCGGTTCATTGATGAAGGTCAGTCGGTTGCTAATGTGGGGGGTTTCGCTGAGTCTTATTTACCTTTTTTACGGGTAAAAGGGCTAACAACAGGGTGCAGGCCGGGTGTACCGTGGCTACGTAGCCAGGTAGCTTTGATCCTGTGCCCCGGCGGGGATGAACGATGTCCCACCCGGCCGATGCTTGAGAGCGAATCGGCTCGGAGGGTGGCAGTATGGACGGATGAGTGGTATACTGCTGCAGGATGGTTTGTAGCGGCGGCCAGTGTTATGGCTCAGCTGTCTATTTTCCTATCCACATTGGCGTCGGGTAGTGGGGCTATGGGTCCAGCCGACATTGTAAACATGTTGCATGTTTGTGGTGTTATAGAGATCTTGACTCAGTCGCAAGCTATAACTGCGGGGAGGATTAGGATGCTATCAACGTTTGTTATTAGGCATGTCTGGTTGGAGCACTCTCCTCTTGGGGAAGAGGATAGGTTTTCTCTCCTCACGACTCCTTTTTTCAACGGAAGGACTTTTTGGTCATTCTGTGGAGGCGCAGGCGGTTGTTGATCTGGGTCTCACACCGCCTCATGCTGTGCAGCCAGAGGTTGGAGCACGGCCTCGTCAACGACTGTGGCGACTGTGGATCCACAAGGCCGACAGCCTTGACGGCCGAGGGATTGGCCATTTTGGGTGTATTCGGCTTGGATAAAACAAGCCGTGGTCATTCTGCCGCGAGCAGCCCGCTCCCTGTTCAATCCTCTCTCCGTTACCCACGGAAGCGGGGCTCTGATCGTTTTCCTTTGGCTGCAGGCCGCGAACCTTCTTTTCACTTCTCATGGGGACAGGGGCTGACACCCAGTTGATGGCTGAGCCTGGGTCTGTCCGTGAGAATGTTGTGCTGTCGCGTGGCTCCTGCACCACACGTTGTGTGATGGGTGAGCCTGGTGTTACGGCTGCCACTAGCTACAGTGGTCAGCAGGGGGACTCGAGGCCTCTTCTGTTGAATGTACAGCAAGGGTTACCCCGGCCTCGCCTTCGCCAGGCGGGGTGTCACGCTGATGCCTCCCACTCCCGTGAGAGCGGCAGTGGTCTGCAAAGAAGAGGCGAGCGTGATTTGGGTGATAGCAATATCACTGCAGGGCTACGGCGTGTAGGAGCCCATGAGGTCCTCATGCCTTGCGTGTCTAGCTGTAGAACAACTCCTCAGCATGCGCTAGAGGGGTGTTCAGGGGGGGGGGGGTGTGTCAACCAGTTTGATGACAGCTTCTCCCGTATCAAACCGGCCTTTTCTGTCGGGGTCCCCCCTTGGGTGCGTCTCACAGCGGGAGGGACCGGGCCAACTATCTACTGTTCCTTGCGGCCCAGCGTCAGTTGACGGCAGGTGCGCTGTGGGATTATTTTCACATATAGCGACAAGAATGCCGTTTGGAGGGGTGGATAGAGAGAACGTTGAGGGAGGGGCTTGTTTAGCAGTTCGCACAACCCCACCCTCCGTTCTCAGGTTTGGTGCCGACCCTATTGTCAGGGTCAGAAGCAGTGACAGCCCTGGCCGACGAGATCCAATCTCTGTTGGCGAAGCAGGCCGTAGTCGTGGTCCCGAGAGAGGACGCGATGTCAGGCGTCTACTCCCGTTATTTTCTGGTGCCCAAGAAAAACGGGGGTGTCAGACCTATACTGGATCTGTCCGCGTTCAATCGGTTGATTGTAGCGAGACCATTCAGGATGTTGACCATCAAACTCCTTCTGCTTGCTGTCAGAAGGGGAGACTGGTTCACCTCCATAGACCTGAAGGATGCGTATTTTCACATCCCGATTTTCCCTCCTCACAGGAAGTTCCTGCGGTTCCTGTTTCAGGGCGTAGCGTACGAGTACCAGAGGTTGCCGTTCGGCTATTCTCCCCGCACATTCACCAGGTGCGTAGCGACTGCGCTGGAGCCTCTACGTCGTTGGGGAATACGGGTTCTATTCTATCTCGACGACATTCTACTCCTCAGTCGTTCGGAGGAGGTTGCCAGGTCTCATACCAGGCTGGTGGTGGAATTCCTAAACCAGGCTGGGTTTTGCTGTGAACTGGAAGAAGAGTACGCCTCTTCCCAGTCAACAGGTGGAGTACTTGGGCTTGACGCTGAGGTCAAGGCCCATGGTTGTAACCCTCTCGGAGCAGCGGCGGGTGTCTATCCTTCACATGCTCGGGGGTTTCCGTCTGGGAGGGACGGTCACGGCGCTGCAAGTGATGCGCCTGCTCGGTATGATGGCGTCTGCTCACATGGTGGAGGATACAGAGGTGGTTTTTCTCTATGGGAATAGATCCGGTGAGGGACAAATGGAAACGGTTGACGGTTCCTTTGTCGATATGGGGAGATCTCGCCCATTGGAGGAGGCTGGGTATCCTCACCATTGGGGTCCCCATGGGCAGCAGGCGCTCACACGTCACGGTCTTCACCGACGCCTCTCTCACGGGTTGGGGAGGGACGTGTCGGACGAACGCAGTGGGGGGCAGCTGGACGAAGGTCCATGCTGGCCCGTCTACCCCGCACATCAATGTGTTGGAATTGAAGGCGGTCCTCCTGGTCCTCAAACGGTTCGACCACCTGGTGGTAGGCGAGCACGTTCTGGTCAGAACGGACAGTATGACGGCAGCGGCGTATATCAACAGGCAGGGTGGGACTCATTCCAGAATGTGGGCGCGGATATGATGTCTCGGGTGGTCCTCGTTACGACGAGTGGGAACTCCGCCCCGACATAGTCAGGCAGATCTGGGATCGCTTCGGTGAGGCCTCGGTAGATCTGTTTGCGAGCCGACGCTCTCACAAGTGCCCCTTGTGGTTCTCGGTCAGTCGAGCAGATCATCCCCCCTTGGGGGTGGATGCCTTCTCGATCTTTCCATGGCCGCCCGGTCTTCTGTACGCCTTTCCTCCTGTACAGCTGTTGGGTCAGCTGTTGGAGCGGATACGGAGGGAGCGCAGGACGGTGATCCTGGTCGCGCCGGACCGGGGCACGGCAGTGTGGTTCCCGGTCTTGATCCAGCTACTGGTCGCTCCGCCTTGGGTTATTCCTTGGTCGGCGACGGCCCTCTCTCAGCAACACGGGTCGCTGTTCCAGTACCCGGTGTTGAGCCAACGCCTGTTGGTGTGGCTGGTGGGAGGGTAAGTCTGGAGAGGATGGACCCTTCTGTGGTTAATACCATCCGGAATGCGCATGCTCCCTCCACTGTCGCGCTTTACGCGGGCAGATGGCGTATGTTCCAAGAGTGGTGTAAGGCGGGGGGCCGGGACCCAGTCTCCTGCCCCCTGGATGCTGTCCTTGGTTACCTCCAGTCTCTCCTTGGTAGACTGTCGGCTTCGACGGTGAGGGTATATGCAGCAGCTATATCCTCCTATCATGAGGGGTTTGAGGGGGATGTCTTGTTCAGCCACCCTCTTGTGAAGCGTTTCCTGCTTGGCGCTCGACGCGTTAAGCCGGTGCAACGCTCTTTGGCTCCGAGTTGGGATCTTCAATTTGTCCTCGGTCGGTTGTCCTTGGCCCCGTTTGAGCCGCTTGAGCAAGCGACGTTGGGACGGCTGTCTTTCAAGACCGCGTTCTTGCTGGCTGTCACCTCCGCTAAACGCGTGGGTGAGCTCTGTGCTCTTTCGGTACATCCAGAGTGCCTGTCTTTTCGTTCCGATTGCGGTGCCACTCTGTGGCCTACTCCTGCTTTCGTGCCTAAAAATATCCGGAGTTCCTTCCGCTCCAGGGATATTGTGGTTCAGGCGTTTCATCCACCTCCTCACGCTAGTGAGTTAGATGCGGGCCTTCACCTGTCATGTCCGGTCCGTGCTTTGGAAATTTACCTCAGCCGTACTCAGGACCTCAGGGTTACCGATCAGCTTTTTGTCTGTCACGGTTGTTCTCGTGCCGGTAAGGCACTATCGAAACAGCGCCTGTCCCATTGGTTGTGCAAGGGCATTGCCCTCTGCTACACGTTGGCCGGGCTGGATCCCCCTGGGGGCATCAGGGCGCACTCCACTCGTGGGGTGGCTGCCTCTGCCGCTCTGCTGGGTGGGGCCTCGGTGGAGGACATCTGTGCTGCAGCTTCATGGTCCTCCCCGGGCCCCTTTGTAAGGTTTTACCTCATGGACATGACCGGGGGTTCTGTCTCCCAGGCTGTTCTGGGGTCTGTGGCCTTTCCTGCTTCCCGTCCTTTGGTAGGGTAGCAGGAGTGTGTGGGTATGGGCCACAGTGTGTTGGGTCACACGTGGTTCCGCCTGTGCTGTGTGTTCAAGGGGTTCTAGTTCCCTCTTGCTCGCACTTGGGTGGAGTTGACTGCGCCCCCCCTTCATTAGGAAGGATGGGGTGACGGGACTCCCCAACCCCTTGATGTGGGCTTACGGGTCCTCAGGGGGTACATCTGTCGGGCCTCGCGTCCGCTCTACCCCATATCTCGATAGGCTTAAGAGCGGGACGCGATGGCCAAGTACGATAATATAACGACAGGTTATGTATATAACCTAGTTATATGAGTACTGGCTAAGCGTCCCGCTCTTAAGCGGCCCTGAGTTCCCTTGGGAAATCTTTTCCTGGAAACGGGTTTTTTGCGAGGAAGAGTGTTTGGTGACCATGCCGAGTATCTTATAGAGTACGCCTCTATAGGGGCGGGGCCCGGCAGGTGATGGGCGTATTTTTGTTTTCGTTGATGGAGTACAGTAGGTACATGAGATGAGGTATATCTCGATAGGCTTAAGAGCGGGACGCTTAGCCAGTATATATTATAACTAGGTTATATACATCGTTAACCGTCTGTAGTGTGGTAGTGAAAGGGTTAACCTTCTGTAGTGTGGTAGTGAAAGGTTTAACCGTCTGTAGTGTGGTAGTGAAAGGGTTAACCTTCTGTCCTTTGGTAGTGAAAGGGTTAACCTTCTGTAGTGTGGTAGTGAAAGGTTAACCTTCTGTAGTGTGGTAGTGAAAGGTTAACCTTCTGTAGTGTGGTAGTGAAAGGTTAACCTTCTGTAGTGTGGTAGTGAAAGGTTAACCTTCTGTAGTGTGGTAGTGAAAGGGTTAACCTTCTGTAGTGTGGTAATGAAAGGTTAACCTTCTGTAGTGTGGTAGTGAAATGTTAACCTTCTGTGGTAGTGAAAGGTTAACCTTCTGTAGTGTGGTAGTGAAAGGGTTAACCTTCTGTAGTGTGGTAGTGAATGGGTTAACCTTCTGTAGTGTGGTAGTGAAAGGTTAACCGTCTGTAGTGTGGTAGTGAAAGGGTTAACCGTCTGTAGTGTGGTAGTGAAAGGTTAACCTTCTGTAGTGTGGTAGTGAAAGGTTAACCTTCTGTAGTGTGGTAGTGAAAGGGTTAACCTTCTGTAGCGTGGCAGGGAAAGGGTTAACCGTCTGTAGTGTGGCAGTGAAAGGTTAACCTTCTGTAGTGTGGTAGTGAAAGGTTAACCGTCTGTAGTGTGGTAGTGAAAGGGTTAACCTTCTGTAGCGTGGCAGTGAAAGGGTTAAGCCTCTGCCGAGCTAGAATGCCCTGTGCCCGAACTTCAAGAAGCTAGTGTTCCCATCCTTATGTTCCCACGGCCCTATGTTCCCCCATTTATTTTTTTTATCCACTTTTTCTCCCCTTTTTCTATTTTCTCCCATCCCAATTCCACTGTGCCAATTCTCCCCTCCCCTGTCTTGAACGTTGCTCGCATATGCCCCCCACTGGCCGGTTGTAGGGAGGATAGAAGCCTTGCATCACGTGTCCCCTCCGATACACGAGGAGGCAGCCTGTCACATCTTTTCACCTGCCAGCACGGACTCTCATTGGTGAGGTGTAACGTGTGGGAGGCTCACACTACCCTCGCCATTTCCTTTCTCTGCTGTGCAGGCGTCCCCAACCGACCTGTAGGAGTCGCTGTCCACAACGTCCAGATTACCACCCATCGACTTCCACCCGCTAACTCTGCCAATTGAGTTAGTATGACGGCTGGCCCAAGCCGGAGGCAACGCCGACAGCCGGAGTCAAACCCGGTGTCTCTTGCGTTGGTGACAAGCGCAATGTCCGCTGCGCCACCCAGCCGCCCCATGTTCCCCCATTTCTGAGACATGTTCCTTCCATCGAGATTAGACCCTATGTTCCCACCAGGCCAACATCCCCACAGCACAGGTATGGGCGTTCCCTAATGTTCCCACCAGGCCAACATCCCCACAGCACAGGTATGGGCGTTCCCTAATGTTCCCACCAGGCCAACACCCCCACTGCACAGGTATGGGCGTTCCCTAATGTTCCCACGAGGCCAACACCCCCACAGCACAGGTATGGGCGTTCCCTAATGTTCCCACCAGGCCAACATCCCCACAGCACAGGTATGGGCGTTCCCTAATGTTCCCACCAGGCCAACACCCCCACTGCACAGGTATGGGCGTTCCCTAATGTTCCTACAGGCCAACACCCCCACAGCACAGGTATGTCCCCACCAGGCCAACATCCCCACAGGCAGCACAGGTATGTTCCCACCAGGCCAACATCCCCACAGGCAGCACAGGTATGTTCCCACCAGGCCAACATCCCCACAGCCTAAATATTAAAGGCAACCAACTTGTGTCTAACCACGCCCAACTTGCGTCTAGCCACGCCCCCGCGGCGACGCGGCAGCAGCAGAGCGTAGCTCTGCCGCGGAGCTCCGTCGCGGCAGCATTATATGCCAGTAACCGCCCCTTATTCAGTATCCAGAAATAGCTCAATTGGCAATGCTGCATGGCTGTGGATCCTACGGCTTGTTGCTGGCTAGTTCGATTCCCTTCAATTTCTATTTTTTTTTTTTTTTTTACGTGCATTCGCATTCTTTCGCCGTTAAGTTTAGGCATAACTTTAAGCATTGTTTCGGAGTTGGTTAAGGTTAGGCATTGTTTCGGAGTTGCTTAAGGTTAGAAGGGTTAAGTTTAGGCGCTGTTAAGGTTAGAGTTTGACTTAGAGAATGGCAATATTTTTTAACGTGCATTCATTTCGCCGGTTAAGTTTAGGCATTGTTTCGGAGTTGGTTAAGGTTAGGCATTGTTTCGGAGTTGCTTAAGGTTAGAAGGGTTAAGTTTAGGCGCTGTTAAGGAGCTGGTTAAGGTTAGAGTTTGACTTAGAGAATGGCAATATTTTTTAACGTGCATTCATTTCGCCGGTTAAGTTTAGGCATTGTTTTGGAGTTGGTTAAGGTTAGGCATTGTTTCGGAGTTGCTTAAGGTTAGAAGGGTTAAGTTTAGGCGCTGTTAAGGAGCTGGTTAAGGTTAGAGTTTGACTTAGAGAATGGCAATAGACAGCCTATTTCCGCGCTGCAGCGCGAGGCAATAGACAGCCTATTTCCGCACTGCCGCTCTCTCGCGCTGCCGTGGTCACATGGGCGTATTGGCCAATCAGAGAAACGCTAAACACAAGTTGGTTGCCTAAAATATTCACGCATCCCCACAGGCAGCACAGGTATGTTCCCACCAGGCCAACATCCCCACAGGCAGCACAGGTATGTTCCCACCAGGCCAACACCCCCACAGCACAGGTATGTTCCCACCAGGCCAACATCCCCACAGGCAGCACAGGTATGTTCCCACCAGGCCAACACCCCCACAGCACAGGTATGTTCCCACCAGGCCAACATCCCCACAGGCAGCACAGGTATGTTCACATCAGGCCAACATCCCCACAGGCAGCACAGGTATGTTCACATCAGGCCAACACCCCCACAGCACAGGTATGTTCCCACCAGGCCAACACCCCCACAGCACAAGTATGTTTCCACCAGGCCAACACCCCCACAGCACAGGTATATGGCCTTTCCCTAATATACATAACGTGTTGTAAAGATGTAATGTACAACAGCGCAATATAGTGCAGGGGACCTTGACCTCTGACCTGTTCCCTGTTCCCCACACACCTGTTTTTACACCTGTTTTTACACACCTGTTTTTATACACCTGTTTTTACACACTTGTTTTTATACACCTGCTTTTATCTCACCACGCTCTTATTGATATTGATAGATATGATTTCATTGGATTTTATCATGTGCTTATTTTTAATTCATCATGATGCAGACATAAGTTAAACTGAATGTGAACTGTCAACATCTGTAAGCAGTGTGAGCTGTGAGATACCCTGAAGTGCCCCAAGGGTATTAATAAAGTATCTATCTATCTATCTATCTATCTATCTATCTATCTATCTATCTATCTATCTATCTATCTATCTATCTATCTATCTATCTATCTATCTATCTATCTATCTATCTATCTATCTATCTATCAGTGGTGGCTGCTGACCAAATTTCTTGGTGAAGCACAAATTATTATATTATATTATATTATATTATATTATATATTAAATTATATTTTTAAAACATCCCCAAGGCTGCAACACCCCCATTCCTCCCAGGTGTCAGGCTCCTCATTCGCTTCCATTCATTTTGGCGACCATGTTTAAATATCATACTTCTGAAGTATAAACAAACTATACTGCTGTGACGATTTCAATAAAACAGACCATTCTGAGTCAATGGTACATGCTTGTACAACTGTACAAGCAAAACTGTACATTGGAATATCTAACATGTATTTACCACCTTCCTCTGCACGAGGCCACAGATGGGTTTTATGTAACACAAGGACAATGAATGAATGAATGAAAACTTTATTTAACAGATTGCAGAATGGGTACAATACAGTACGGCTCAATACACACAATTGTTAACCCATTCCCCGCCAAAATCGCTGTTCAGCGTTATTGCCCGCCATGCGTTGTCTGCCAATATCACTGTACAGCGTGTTTCAAGTTCATATTTCATATTTTCGTCATGGAATTCATATTTCACCCACGGAGCCTTGTCATATGCTGCGGGAGCCATCACAACTCTGCAACGCTTCAATACCGCCACCTGGTGGCTGATCGGCGAGTTGCAACCGGAAGTCGATCTCTTGGGTTCCCGGTGCGTCTCACTATTCCGTCCGGGCAGCCTATTGCTTATTAACAGCGGAGGAGTGCTGCCGAGTGCTTCCGCGTTTTCCCTGATTGGCTGCGACACGCCCCGCGGCAGGCGCGGCAGAGCTTGCGGCATTATGTAGCCGTAATTCGCCATGATTTTCATTCGAAGCTTAGCTCACCTGGCAGCGCAGCGGTCCTGCGGTCCTGCGGTCCGTTGGTGACAAGTTCGAATCCCATCATTTTTTTTTTTTTTTTTACATGTATTCTTTCGCCGGTTAAGGTTAGGCATGGTTAAGGTTAAGGTTAAGGTTAGGCATTGTTTCGGAGTTGGTTAAGGTTAGAACGGTTAAGTTTAGGCGCTGTTAAGGAGCTGGTTAAGGTTAGAGTTTGTCTTAGAGAATGGCAATATTCTTTCTATGGTTAAGGTTAAGGTTAGGCATGGTTAAGGTTAAGGTTAAGGTTAGGCATTGTTTCGGAGTTGGTTAAGGTTAGAACGGTTAAGTTTAGGCGCTGTTAAGGAGCTGGTTAAGGTTAGCGTTTGTCTTAGAGAATGGCAATAGACAGCCTATTTCCGCACTGCCGCTCTCTCGCGCTGCCGCGGTCACATGGTCACATTGTCACATTCTTGCACTCCTCCGCTGTTAAAAAGCAACACGCGTCCGGGCACTCGTTTATCGTCCCTGGACTCAAGACACACACCGTGGATATCGATCCGTTGCCATAACTCAATAATCCACATGATTTGGGCGTATATTAATATTATACAAACCGGAACTGGATCGCATCGATCCACATCACATAACTGGGATCTGTTGGCTCCACTCTCATCGGCCATCGCTATGAGGAAGCTGCCGTGAGTTTCAGCGTTTTTCTTTATCATTTTCGATACAAACTGCTCTGATCTATATATCACCCATACTACATAAATCATTTAACGTCGGTCACGGAATTATAAACGACCCCCCCCCCCCCCCCTCCGTTCACCCGTGGATGATCAGTCATAACGCTTAGGACCATGTACAGTTGACATTTTTAAAATAACGTTGATCGGTATCAAACAGCATCTGATAATATATGCATTTATGTCTATATCTCATGTTCTAGGAAATACTGCAGAAAACGATAAAAACATATTTATACTCTAGACGGTATTTTCGTATGAATGTGTGAATGAAAAAGTAAAACGTTCCTACATCCTGAACGATAGCTAATCGATGTTGAATGGGCCATAGTAATGTCAATTTAGCAATACAATTTAAAAAGTTATAGCCCTGCAAAGAAGGTGAACATCTCCATAGACTTATAGTACTGGCAGAGAATGGTTTAGGATGATCAAAGTGGTGGCAGAGAATGGGTTAAGGGGATGCAGACCAGAGAAAGACGTTTGTCGTGAATTTATCAAAATGAAACATGAAAATAGCAACTGAACTGTACAAAATGATTAGACGGAAAATGCTGATTTGACAGAAGGGCCACTTGAAACCCCATGTTGGTTATCTCTGTGGCCCCAGGCTTACAGAGGTTGAGACACAGTGACTCCCCCGACAAGGCCGGACCATTAAGGTCATAAACTGACCCCTCAAGACCAGGTGGTGAGATGGGCAGGAAGGAGTGGTATTTACTTTTAGCTAAAGAAGAACAAAAGCTTACTTTGGGTGACCCATTTCCCCCACGGGACCTATTTGGTAAGAGACTAAAGAGGAAGGAGATAATTATCTTTTAGAACAGGAACTTAAAATACAGTTGAGGTCAAAGGTTTATTTACACTAGCTAAGCAATTTCAGGTTACGACACGGCAGCTGCTCAGAAAACCTAAGGCCCAGAGGTCAGAAAGGAAACACCAGACGGTTGGAATCTCCCTTACACATCAGATTTGATTGACGTAAGACCTACCACACAGGCTCAAGGATATTCTAATTTAAGCAGAATGCCCCCAGTTACACATTTAACTATAGGATAGATAGACTAGACGGTTTTAGACCTTGAGGAAAATAGATAAAACTAATGGCTTTGTCAGAGAGATTAGTTAGATGTCCTTAGAAAACAGTGCAATCAATAATGTACTAAAAGGGAGCTGTCATACAAAATTACATTAGATAATAGGTTTGGCAGGCATGAAAGTTGACAATAAGTGAACCAAATACAAAGACATCGTTTGTAAATTAATGTTAATACTGAACAAAATACTTAGTGATCAAATAGAGCTACAAAGGGTTACTGGAAAAGATTACACTCCTCCACATACAAATTTATTTGGAATAACAAACCACCACGTATAAAAAGATCCACCGCACAGAGAAATAAAGCAGATGGTGGCATGGCATTTCCAGATTTTTTCCTATATTTTAAGGCGTACTCATTAAGTCCATTGACAACATGGTTTGACTCCCAAGCATTAGCATCTTGGAGAAAAATAGAAGAAAACATAGTAGCCCCACATAGACTGAAGGACATAGCATACACTAAACTACCAATCAAGCACTGTGAACGAAAATTTGGCCCCATAATTACTCATGCGATCCGGATATGGCGTGAATCACAAAAAAAAAATCCTAACCCACAAGAATGGCACAATCATACTCCCTTATTCAATAACAATGCTCTCTTAATTGGAAAACGACCTATAAGATTCCCTATATGGGAAGAGCAAGGCATACACTCATTAGGGGATATTTTTAACAAACAGGGTTTTTGTAGTGATAAAGAAATACGCAAAAAATTTTATCTCACCAAGTCCACATGGCTTTTTCACAAACAGTTAGAGCTATGTTTGAAGTCTCACGGTGTTCCATTAGACAGACCAATTGAACACCACAGATACCACAAATTCTTCTACTCAAGAGAGACATCGAGAGGTTTTGTTTCAGAATTTTATCATCAATTACTAACGTCCTCGTATGAAACCCTCCAACTTGACTCTGTCTGGAGGAGGGATATACCAGACCTGGAAAATGACTTTGATTGGCAAGGAGCCTGGGCAAATGTCCGACTTACATCAAGGAACCCGGATCATCAACAAATCAATCTTAACTATATTCACAGGACATACTTGACTCCTATAAGACTGTGCCGAATGGGGCTCAAACAAGATTCCAAATGCACCCAATGTACAAATGGGGACGAAGGGACATTTATGCACATGTATTGGGACTGCTCACCAGTTAAGGCATTCTGGGAAGATGTGACCCAACAAATATCAAAACTCGTATCTTGGAATATACCTGTACACCCCTCGGTATTGCTGTTGAATGATGTTTTTGAGTTTGCAGTGAATCCACAGCTAAAGAGATTGGTTTTATCGGGTATCACAGTAGCCAAAAAGCTGATCGCATCACGCTGGTTTCAACCGGAAAAAATGTGCCGTAAAGTTTGGTTTCTTACATATCTCGATGTAATTTACCATGAAATATCTACAGCAAGAATTCTGGGTCTCAATGAATCCAAAATGTCAATGTGGTTAGAAGTGGTGGAGAGAATAAAAGCTAGCTTATAATGGTAGTGTCTGGTTAGGTGCGAGGGATAGTGGAGGTACTTCTCAAGGTGGGGTCCGGGAGGGGGGGGTTCGAGCTGAGCATATGTATGTAGGGTTTTTTTTTTTTAGATAACAGGTATTATGGGTATATCTTATATAAAACAACTAACCAAAAGGTGATCCCATTGGATGTGCCCTGACATTTAATGCTTGTATATCTTATCGTGTGTTGTCATGTTTGTTTATATGTTTGTTTAAAAAAGAATAAAAAAATAAAATACAAAAAAAAAATAGAGCTACAAACTAGATTACAGATTACTTTAGCATAGAAATACCCCCGTAGGATGAAACAATCAAATAAAGTTCGATTTCATAAGTAACATGGACATAACTCTTAAAACTATTAGGAAAACGGTAGTCACAATAAAGAATAAACTCTTGAATAATAAAGGATAAAAGAAACATGACATAGGACTCCTTATTGGTTATTCAGAGACCAAGTATTCTATTTTCTGTTGAAGGACGTATATGCTATTATCTGTGCACGGAGAGCCAGTCGGAGTCTCCCCAATTTAGACTGTGTAAACATTGTGTCAGCAGACTAGGCTGACGTGTCACTCAGCGAGGAGATCCTTTGGCCAATGGAGAAGCCCGAGCCCTGGGACACACGTCTCCGGGGGCTTTTGGGGGAAGTTCTTTCTTCCCTTTTTAAGCAGGGCTGATGGAGATGGACGACAGACTGAGACACAGACCTGGAGTGAGACAGAGAGACCTGGAGACCTGGAGAGGAGGAGTGCGCTGGAGGTAGACGGAGAAACCAGAGACTCGAGAGCCGAGCCGGAGACGCACAGAGCTATGGACCCAGACGATGATAGACGATCGCCTCGCAGCAGGAGATCCTGCCACGGAGAGAGACGAAATCAAGTGCTCCCTGCCTGAGCGCGGAGACTCACGGAGACCCAAGGTTGTCCTGGCGACCACCCACCACAAAGAGAAGCCGCGTGTTGTCAACCCGAGACAGAGAACCGCACCGGAGAAGAAGCGTTGATCGGCCGCAGCTGATCAGATAATGGACAAAACTGCCACATCAAAGAGACGTTTAGATTACAGTAAAGATCTTGTACTTGTTTGATTCATAGCTGTGGTTTATTAAGAAATGGAAATAAACACTGCAGTTTGTTTTATTCAGATCACCTCGTCTGCGTTTTCCTTAATAAGAACCGAACACCTGACATGCAAACAATGCAGAGAGAAAAGTAAAGACTATACGATCATAGAAAATATATAAATGGAGTGAAAGATACTTCACGTTTGTCTTGTTTACATCAGGGTCCCCCATTTTCAATTCATACCTAAGAGAGGAGAGGAGAGGGAGAGGAGAGGAGAGGAGAGGAGAGGGAGAGGGAGATGGAGAGGAGAGGAGAGGAGAGGAGAGGAGAGGAGAGGAGAGGAGAGGAGAGGAGAGGAGAGGGGAGAGGAGAGGAGAGGAGAGGAGAGGAGAGGAGAGGAGAGGAGAGGAGAGGAGAGGAGGAGTTGGGGACACAAGTTCCCAATGCATTGTCCCGTGGGATTATGCCCCCCCCCCCCCCTCCCCGCGGCGATATTAATATTTGATTAGAAATGCAAGGCTTGCCGCGGGCGACTCATGTGGTCCTTGGGGGCTACCTGGTGCCGGCGGGAACCGTGTTGGTGTATTACACACGCAAGGCCACAGCGGGCCAATTAATTCATAATCAACACACAGCTACTAAAATATATATATTTATTTTAAATCCACTCACCACACAACAGCCAAAGCAGTGACCGATCTCATCTTCCGTTGAATATTGTAGCTTCTCCATCGTGACAAGTCCGACTCGAGACACGTTCTTTTATCCCATGGAAAGTGTAAACAATTGACCACTTCCGGTATTTTGAGCTCATGGGAGGTTCGGGGGTAAGGCAACACATTCATTTTATTCCCTTGCGCTCTCGTCCCCCCGCCCCCCTCCTCCTCACAAGCTCCATGTAACGCGGAAGTGCAGTGGTCTATGCCATGTCGCGCAGATCCTCTCTGATTGAGTCTCAGACCGTTGAGTGCTGTCAATCATTCAACCCGCGTTCGTGAGTAGCGTGCGCAAATCTGCACGGGCGGGGCTTAGATGACTCAAATAGCCTATTTTGATTGGATAATAGAATAAAAAGATCAGCTAGCCATTACTGCAGTTATGTGATAAGCATGCCTGATCAGAGAGCTCAGAGCTGTCATTTGGCAATTTTGAAGAAAAAAAATATTCACTGGCATTTTTTTACAGAGGAAAATATTTCTAATAAAAAAAATAATAATAATAATAAAAAAAAATAAAAATATATATATATATATATGTACATTTATAATAATTATGCGTGAATTTGTGCTTCACGTCTTGTCATTGAATAACCTCCACTGCTATCTATCTATCTATCTATCTATCTATCTATCTATCTATCTATCTATCTATCTATCTATCTATCTATCTATCTATCTATCTATCTATCTATCTATGTTTTGTTTTGGTTGTCGCAATTTGGCAGGATGGAGGATTCATTTACTAGGAGAGGTTTCAATCAATTGACTGTGAAAGACTCAGCCTCTCAGGCCCACCAGAACTGCGTGGTGAAATTGGACAACTTCAAACCCAAGTGGATCTTCAGGGTCTTTTGCAGCTAGATTATCAGACTATCCGTGGACAAATAAAACTGATGTATCTCTCCAAAGTGGTTGATATATAAAGTTGCTCTCTAACCTTAATGCATAATGCTGTTATCCCCCCCCTTTCCCATCTTTTGAACCCATGGTCGTCTATCCCTGGTTTGAATTTGTTGTTGTGTGTTATCCATCTCAGTATCTTGGATTCTTTTTCCAGCTTGTATTTCTTTACTATTGTGTTCCATACGTTTATAGTGAATTTGGTAATTTGGTCTAGTATTTGTTCCTGTCTTCTGAACAGCTCCCTATCTCCTATTAGTGCCTGCAATTTGAATTCCTCTCTTTTGGTTTCTATTAGGGATGCACCAAATGGGAAATTCTTGGCCGAAACCGATACCGAAAATAGGAAACAGTTGGCCGAAAACCGAATGCCGAAAGGCCGAAAATGATTAATATAAATATATATATAATGTATTTTTTTTTCAGCTACCTGATTATGGCAAAATACATGATTATGGCAAAACTTAACTTAAAGGGGCTATGTATTATAAATGTCATTTTTCAGTCTCTAGCATTGTATTATAGTAATAGGAGTTCGTATCAATGTGTTTTAGGGTCTAAATACCATATTGGCGGATTGCTCCGATTCAGCCCAGCCCCTTTCGTCCTCTAGTAAATCGGGTCATTTTGATTTGAAGGCCTGAGTCACGTCATTCGGGCTGTGGGTAGCGCACAGTGATGCGATTGGCTCTGTGGTTGGAGCTAATGCCCGCCCCCATTCTACCTAGATTGACTGTACACAGCGAAACCATTTCCTCATACTCGAGAGGGAGAGAAAGGAAGAGAGAGGGAGAGAGAGCACTTGGGGGGGGGGGGGGGGACCTGCAGCGCGCCACACACGCAAACGGGAGATTGAAAGAAAGAAAAAAAGAAAAACATTTCCTCATACTCGAGAGGGAGAGAAAGGGAGAGAGATAGAGAGCACTTAGGGGGGGGGGGGGGGGACCTGCAGCGCGCCACACACGCAAACGGGAGATTGAAAGAAAGAAAAAAAGAAAAACATTTCCTCATACTCGAGAGGGAGAGAAAGGGAGAGAGATAGAGAGCACTTGGGGGGGGGGGGGGGTACCTGCAGCGCGCCACACACGCTGAAAAAAAAAAATCTGCCGGCGGACTGTCTTTTTTTTCTCTCTCTCTCTCTCTCTCTCTCTCTCTCTCTCCCACCCCCTCCCTCTCTCGCTCTCGCTCTCTCTCTCTCTTCCCCCCCTCCCTCCCTCCCTCTACCAGTGCAGACTGTGTGGCACTGTCACTCAAAGTGCTTATGGGCGGAGCCAGGCCATAACAGCCTGATTTCTTGAGGCTGAAAAATGATGGTTTTGAGTACTTGATTAGAAATATAAAACAATGCATTTTTTTGAAAAAAAACTTACAAATGTCTTCAATAGACCAACAGGAATTGTGTAAAGTTGCCCAAATAGTGCTAGGAATAGCAATGCATAGCCCCTTTAAATAATATTAATAATCACTATTATGGGCCCATAAAACATTTATTCAGCACTTTTGAATGCATACATTAATTTCAGACTGACTGCTGAAAGATTGTACAATTTAAACATTTTCTCTTTGCATACAACAAAATGTGCATTAAAGTCAAGTGCATTTTCTTTTCTCTGTAGGATAACTACAACAAAGTGCATTCAGAACAAAGCCAAGGTGCTTTAAAACTGCATAACGATCTGCATAAAGACACACACACAGGACTGTTGTATTTACTACATCTCCCATGACTCTTAGCGGGGGATGACGTAGCTTACGAGAGACGGGTCAAAGGGGAATGGAATCGTTAGCTAGCTTAACGCTAACGTTAGTTCAAAATGTTTGAACCGCGACGGGCATATAGTAATGGCGAGGATATAAAGCATGTTAAAGACGCATTTATTGGATGCGTTGCTCGCGGTCGCGGAGTTTATACATAGAAACAGCGCGACTCCCAAGAGGAGTTAGTTATCACAGGCTGCAGAACGCAGGAAGAGCTGCCAAGCTGCTCACGTTACACGTTGCACGTTTTGATTACGTCATCACAACAACACTTTCGGTTACGAACGTTACGTATCCCTGTTCTTTGACATTCAGTGATATGTTTTCGGTGCTAAAACCCTTTCGGCCGAAAGCCGAAAGAGCCTTTTTAACCATTTTCGGCCGATAATTTTCGGTGGCCGAATGTTCGGTGCATCCCTAGTTTCTATATATTTCCATTTGGCTTCATAATTCACATTGCACCAGCATGCTACTGTCCTAAGTTGTGCTGCATAGTAATAGTCTTCTAAACTGGGTACTGCCATTCCTCCTTTCTCCTTTGGTAGTTGTAGAGTCACATATCTGATCCTTGGTCTTCCCCCCCCCCCCCCCCAAATGAATCTTGATATCTGTCTGTCCCATTCCCTGAATTGTTTTTGTGGTATTAATATAGGTAAAGACTGAAATAGGTATAATAACCTTGGTAATATGTTCATCTTTTTTTTTCATTTTTTTTTAATCTTTTTCCCCCTCCTTTTTTCCTCCGATTTTCTCCCATCCCAATGTTAGTCGTTATGCCAATTCCCAATCCCCTTCCTGGTCGCTGCGCACTTACCCCCCACAGTCTGTCTGGGAGAGTGGAGGCTATCACGTGCGTCCTCCGACACACGTCTAGCCAATCAACCGCTTCTTTTCACCTGGCAGCGCAGTGATGATGGCGCCGCCCCGTTCGGCTGCCTCTCTGTTCGCTCCGTCGAGACTGTGTTTACTTTTGTTAATATTTATAGTTTTTAGAGTTTTGTGCGTACCAACTGTTGGTGCATTTAATGTATATGACCGTCAGTCACTCATAGACATTGGATTACGGGAAACTTACCAAATGGATTAGTCGCTGGATCAGCTTTCCGAACCACATCAATGGCCTGAAGAAATCCTCCGGAGATTAGGACCAGACCCTTTGTTCCCAGAGACCAGGAAAAGACGACGAGGAAAGAGGGCTGGGATCCGAAACAGGCTGAGATCCAGACGACACCGTACACCACTTCCCAGTATATTGCTAGCCAATGTACAATCAATAGACAATAAACTGGATGACATCCGAGCAAGGATTCAATATCAAAGAGACGTTAGGGACTGCAATGTCCTTTGCTTCACCGAAACATGGCTAACACCGGAGGTTCCAGATCACGCGATTCAACCAGCGGATCACTTCTTTATCCATAGGAAGGATCGGACACAATCAGAGTCCGGTAAACAACGTGGAGGAGGTATTGCCTTCATGTTTAACAAAAATTGGAGTGATCCAACGAATGTGAAGGAATTATCCAACCACTGCTCCCCAGAACTGGAATATATAACCATCAAGTGTCGTCCTTTCTTCCTCCCGAGGGAGTTAACGGCGATCGTCCTGGTCGGAGTGTATATTCCACCGCAAGCCAACAACAACGCCGCGCTCTCCAGACTCCACGACGAGGTAAATAGTATACAAGCGACGAACGTTAACGCCGCCATTTTAGTACTGGGAGATTTCAATAGCGCCAATCTGAGAAAGGTATTGCCTGATTTCTATCAGCATGTGACTTGCAACACCAGAGGCGGTAACATCCTAGATCACTGTTACACGCAATTTAAAGGTGGCTACAAGGCTCATTCTGATAGTGGCTTTGGCAAGTCAGATCACGCATCCATTTTCCTTACACCAAAGTACAGACAAAGAATTAAAAGTACTCCCGTAGTCTCGCGAGAGGTGCAGAAATGGGATGTGACGTCAGAGGATACGATCCGGTCAGTGTTTCACAACACAGACTGGATTGTGTTCCGCGACACAGATAACATTAATGCCTACACGGAGACAGTGCTGGACTATGTCTGTACTAGGGTGAAAGAAACAATCCCCACTACCAAAATGAAAGTTTACCCAAATCAAAAACCCTGGGTAGACAAATCCGTCCGTGAAGCTCTGAGAGAGCGCACCAAAGCATACAATGACGGCCTAGTGGCAGGCAACATGAATGACCACAAGGTGGCGCGACACAACGTAAGGAGGACAGTGTCAGAGGCCAAACGGCGCTACAGGGATAAAATTGAACTCCAGTTTGAACAAGCTGACTCTAGAGCTATGTGGCAGGGGCTCAAAACGATGACAGACTACAAAGGCGCCTCCCTCAAACTGAACAGTGACATCTCCTTAGCAAACGACCTCAATACCTTCTATGCGAGGTTTGATGCTGGTAATAACAACACCAGCTCACAAGCCTCGGCAATGGGGGGGGGGGGGTCGGCTGCTGATGGAGGCGCAGTGTTCAGGGTAACAGAGCATGAGGTGAGGCGGACCTTTAAAAAAGTGAATATCAGGAAGGCAGCAGGTCCGGACGGCATCCCCGGCCGCGTCCTAAAAGTCTGTGCCGACCAACTGGCCCCAGTATTCACTGACATATTTAACCTGTCCTTAGAACAGGCTGTCATCCCCACCTGCCTGAAGAAGTCCACTATTATCCCTGTACCCAAAAAATCCAAGCCTGCTTGCCTCAACGACTACCGCCCTGTAGCTCTCACCTCCATAGCCATGAAGTGCTTTGAGAAGCTAGTAAAGGGCTACATCTGCTCCTCCCTCCCCATCAACATGGACCCCCTGCAATTTGCATACCGCCCCAACAGGTCCACGGAGGACGCCATATCCCATGTGCTGCACACAGCAGCATCACACCTGGACAAGAGGCAGGGGAACTATGTGAGAATGCTATTCATCGACTACAGCTCGGCATTCAATACCATAGTCCCCTCCATACTCATAGCCAAGCTCAGGGACCTGGGCTTGGGCTATGACCTCTGCCAGTGGGTCTTGGACTTCCTGACTGGCAGACCCCAGGTGGTGAGAGCAGGCAACTGCACCTCCTCATCCATCACCCTCAACATAGGGGCCCCCCAGGGCTGTGTTCTGAGTCCCCTCCTCTACTCCCTGTACACACACGACTGTGTGGCTCAGCGGAGTAGCAATACAATCGTCAAATTTGCTGACGACACAGTGGTGGTGGGCCTGATCTCTGCCAACGACGAGAGGGCCTACCTGGAAGAGGTCAAGGTCCTGGCGGGATGGTGCCAGGAAAACAGCCTCTCCCTGAACGTCAGCAAAACAAAGGAGATGATTGTGGACTTCAGGAGGTCGGGGGTCAAGGACTACAGCCCCCTCAGCATCGACGGGGCACCGGTTGAGAGAGTCAACAGCTTCAAGTACCTCGGAGCCTACATATCCGAGGACTTGACATGGACCACACACATGAACGTTAGTTCAAAATGTTTGAACCGCGACGGGCATATAGTAATGGCGAGGATATAAAGCATGTTAAAGACGCATTTATTGGATGCGTTGCTCGCGGTCGCGGAGTTTATACATAGAAACAGCGCGACTCCCAAGAGGAGTTAGTTATCACAGGCTGCAGAACGCAGGAAGAGCTGCCAAGCTGCTCACGTTACACGTTGCACGTTTTGATTACGTCATCACAACAACACTTTCGGTTACGAACGTTACGTATCCCTGTTCTTTGACATTCAGTGATATGTTTTCGGTGCTAAAACCCTTTCGGCCGAAAGCCGAAAGAGCCTTTTTAACCATTTTCGGCCGATAATTTTCGGTGGCCGAATGTTCGGTGCATCCCTAGTTTCTATATATTTCCATTTGGCTTCATAATTCACATTGCACCAGCATGCTACTGTCCTAAGTTGTGCTGCATAGTAATAGTCTTCTAAACTGGGTACTGCCATTCCTCCTTTCTCCTTTGGTAGTTGTAGAGTCACATATCTGATCCTTGGTCTTCCCCCCCCCCCCCCCCCAAATGAATCTTGATATCTGTCTGTCCCATTCCCTGAATTGTTTTTGTGGTATTAATATAGGTAAAGACTGAAATAGGTATAATAACCTTGGTAATATGTTCATCTTTTTTTTTCATTTTTTTTTAATCTTTTTCCCCCTCCTTTTTTCCTCCGATTTTCTCCCATCCCAATGTTAGTCGTTATGCCAATTCCCAATCCCCTTCCTGGTCGCTGCGCACTTACCCCCCACAGTCTGTCTGGGAGAGTGGAGGCTATCACGTGCGTCCTCCGACACACGTCTAGCCAATCAACCGCTTCTTTTCACCTGGCAGCGCAGTGATGATGGCGCCGCCCCGTTCGGCTGCCTCTCTGTTCGCTCCGTCGAGACTGTGTTTACTTTTGTTAATATTTATAGTTTTTAGAGTTTTGTGCGTACCAACTGTTGGTGCATTTAATGTATATGACCGTCAGTCACTCATAGACATTGGATTACGGGAAACTTACCAAATGGATTAGTCGCTGGATCAGCTTTCCGAACCACATCAATGGCCTGAAGAAATCCTCCGGAGATTAGGACCAGACCCTTTGTTCCCAGAGACCAGGAAAAGACGACGAGGAAAGAGGGCTGGGATCCGAAACAGGCTGAGATCCAGACGACACCGTACACCACTTCCCAGTATATTGCTAGCCAATGTACAATCAATAGACAATAAACTGGATGACATCCGAGCAAGGATTCAATATCAAAGAGACGTTAGGGACTGCAATGTCCTTTGCTTCACCGAAACATGGCTAACACCGGAGGTTCCAGATCACGCGATTCAACCAGCGGATCACTTCTTTATCCATAGGAAGGATCGGACACAATCAGAGTCCGGTAAACAACGTGGAGGAGGTATTGCCTTCATGTTTAACAAAAATTGGAGTGATCCAACGAATGTGAAGGAATTATCCAACCACTGCTCCCCAGAACTGGAATATATAACCATCAAGTGTCGTCCTTTCTTCCTCCCGAGGGAGTTAACGGCGATCGTCCTGGTCGGAGTGTATATTCCACCGCAAGCCAACAACAACGCCGCGCTCTCCAGACTCCACGACGAGGTAAATAGTATACAAGCGACGAACGTTAACGCCGCCATTTTAGTACTGGGAGATTTCAATAGCGCCAATCTGAGAAAGGTATTGCCTGATTTCTATCAGCATGTGACTTGCAACACCAGAGGCGGTAACATCCTAGATCACTGTTACACGCAATTTAAAGGTGGCTACAAGGCTCATTCTGATAGTGGCTTTGGCAAGTCAGATCACGCATCCATTTTCCTTACACCAAAGTACAGACAAAGAATTAAAAGTACTCCCGTAGTCTCGCGAGAGGTGCAGAAATGGGATGTGACGTCAGAGGATACGATCCGGTCAGTGTTTCACAACACAGACTGGATTGTGTTCCGCGACACAGATAACATTAATGCCTACACGGAGACAGTGCTGGACTATGTCTGTACTAGGGTGAAAGAAACAATCCCCACTACCAAAATGAAAGTTTACCCAAATCAAAAACCCTGGGTAGACAAATCCGTCCGTGAAGCTCTGAGAGAGCGCACCAAAGCATACAATGACGGCCTAGTGGCAGGCAACATGAATGACCACAAGGTGGCGCGACACAACGTAAGGAGGACAGTGTCAGAGGCCAAACGGCGCTACAGGGATAAAATTGAACTCCAGTTTGAACAAGCTGACTCTAGAGCTATGTGGCAGGGGCTCAAAACGATGACAGACTACAAAGGCGCCTCCCTCAAACTGAACAGTGACATCTCCTTAGCAAACGACCTCAATACCTTCTATGCGAGGTTTGATGCTGGTAATAACAACACCAGCTCACAAGCCTCGGCAATGGGGGGGGGGGGTCGGCTGCTGATGGAGGCGCAGTGTTCAGGGTAACAGAGCATGAGGTGAGGCGGACCTTTAAAAAAGTGAATATCAGGAAGGCAGCAGGTCCGGACGGCATCCCCGGCCGCGTCCTAAAAGTCTGTGCCGACCAACTGGCCCCAGTATTCACTGACATATTTAACCTGTCCTTAGAACAGGCTGTCATCCCCACCTGCCTGAAGAAGTCCACTATTATCCCTGTACCCAAAAAATCCAAGCCTGCTTGCCTCAACGACTACCGCCCTGTAGCTCTCACCTCCATAGCCATGAAGTGCTTTGAGAAGCTAGTAAAGGGCTACATCTGCTCCTCCCTCCCCATCAACATGGACCCCCTGCAATTTGCATACCGCCCCAACAGGTCCACGGAGGACGCCATATCCCATGTGCTGCACACAGCAGCATCACACCTGGACAAGAGGCAGGGGAACTATGTGAGAATGCTATTCATCGACTACAGCTCGGCATTCAATACCATAGTCCCCTCCATACTCATAGCCAAGCTCAGGGACCTGGGCTTGGGCTATGACCTCTGCCAGTGGGTCTTGGACTTCCTGACTGGCAGACCCCAGGTGGTGAGAGCAGGCAACTGCACCTCCTCATCCATCACCCTCAACATAGGGGCCCCCCAGGGCTGTGTTCTGAGTCCCCTCCTCTACTCCCTGTACACACACGACTGTGTGGCTCAGCGGAGTAGCAATACAATCGTCAAATTTGCTGACGACACAGTGGTGGTGGGCCTGATCTCTGCCAACGACGAGAGGGCCTACCTGGAAGAGGTCAAGGTCCTGGCGGGATGGTGCCAGGAAAACAGCCTCTCCCTGAACGTCAGCAAAACAAAGGAGATGATTGTGGACTTCAGGAGGTCGGGGGTCAAGGACTACAGCCCCCTCAGCATCGACGGGGCACCGGTTGAGAGAGTCAACAGCTTCAAGTACCTCGGAGCCTACATATCCGAGGACTTGACATGGACCACACACATTAACAGTGTGGTGAAGAAGGCACGACAACGCCTCTACTTCCTCAGGCGCCTAAGGAAGTTCCAAGTCAGCCAGAAGATCCTTAAGAACTTCTACTCATGTACAATAGAGAGCATCTTGACCGGCAACATCACCTCCTGGTTTGGGAATAGCACTGCAAAAGACCAAAGCAGACTACAAAGAGTGACACGTTCAGCCGAACGCACAATTGGAGGGGGGCTCCCCACCCTCCAGAACATTTACTACAAGCGTTGCAAGGGGAAGGCTAAGAGAATTATTAAGGACTCGAGCCACCCGAACAACTGCCTCTTTGAACTGCTGCCGTCAGGCAAGCGATACAGGAGTCTCAAGGCGAGCACAGAAAGACTCAGAAGTAGCTTCTATCCCCAGGCCATCAGGCTGCTAAACGAACAATGAATGAACACTACACAACAACAACCACCAAACACACATAGCACACACATCCACACGCACACACTCACTTTAAACAAACACACTGTAGCACCCACTACACACACTTTATAGCACACACCCACTTTAAACAAACACACTGTAGCACCCACTCCCCACACTTTATATTTATGGATGAAGGATTGCACTACAACTCGTACACCTTACTGTAAATTGTACCTAAAATTGTACCTCATCCCATTTCTGCTTTGCACTAGATAGTACTGTACATTAGTACACTGCATAGTATTGTGTATTGTATATTATATGGTAACTCAGAACATTGTACATATGTCTATACCGAACAACTGTGACCTCATTTTCTTCTTCTAAATTCATGCTATATTATGTTATTATGTTATTTGATACTATCTTGTCTAGCACAGTCTCTGGAGCG
The DNA here is from genome assembly GCF_963971535.1 of Notolepis coatsorum. Classification (NCBI taxonomy): domain Eukaryota; kingdom Metazoa; phylum Chordata; class Actinopteri; order Aulopiformes; family Paralepididae; genus Notolepis; species Notolepis coatsorum. The sequence continues at coordinate 13,388,620 of NC_140179.1, read as the reverse complement.
TAACAGTAAGAAGCATTTTGTATGAAAGTATTCTGTACTTCTGTATGACAACTATTAAAGAACTTGAACTTGAACTTGACTCTCACTGAGAGCGTGTAACGTGTGGAAGGATCACACTACCGCCCTTAGATCCTATCCGCGCTTAGCTGGCGCCCCGACCGAACTGTAGGAGTCGCTGTTTACAACGACCCGGACCCACCCCGCCAGCTTCTCCCACCCTCTAATACTGCCAATTGTATTAGTGTGAACGGCCAGCCAAGCTGGTGACAACCCCGGAGCTGTGAGCTGGATTCGAACAGGCGAATCCAGCTCACAGCTCTGGGGTTGATGACGAACGCAATCTCTGTTACGCCACCTGACCGCAGTAATATGTTCATCTTAATGATTTTGATCCTTGAGCTGAAATCTAGGGGCATCACTGTCCATCTTTCTAGGTCTCTCTTGATTTTCTGATTAATCTGTGTATAGTTTGCCTCGTATAACCCCTCCACATAGACTCAGTCGTAAAAAAGGCAAAGCAGCGCCTCTACCACCTGAGACAGTTAAGGAAGTTCAGAGTATCTGGGAAGATACTCCAGTCCTTCTACTCCGGAGCTGTAGAGAGCATCTTGACTGGAAACATCACTGCCTGGTATGGAAACAGCACGGCACAGGACAAGAAGGCCCTACAGAGAGTGGTGCGCTCAGCCGAGCGTACCACAGGTATTGCACCTGCAGGTTCTATACAACAAGAGGTGCAAATCCAGAGCCTGCAGAATAATGAAAGACCCACACCACCCCAACAACAGCCTGTTCTGCCTGCTGAGGTCAGGCAGACGCCTGCGAACCCCAGCTACTAGGACAGAGAGGCTTTGGCTCAGCTTCTTCCCCCAGGCCATCAGAGCCTTGAACACTGATCTCTCCACACTCAAGCACACATGAGCACACACACGATACACACACTGTACACGCTCACACACTAGCAGCCACTTTAACATGAGCAAGCACACACTCATGCTGCACACGCCCACACTTATGGCCACTAAGGAAAGGTCACTTTAAAAATAGTATAGTATAACCTGAGACTGTATAAAATAGCAATGTACAGAAAGACACAGTGCCTCATCCGTAGCTAACAGTGTATGCACTACCACAGGACCTAGCATGTCCTCCATCCTCTGTAAATAACTTATGTACAAATACCGATATGCCCTACTATGTTACTGTTTATTGCACAATGTTGTCTTATTGGATTCTATTACATGTTGTTACTACTGTATTGCACATCGTTGCTGGCAAGACCACCCGCATTTCATTGTATACTTGTATGCCGTGACAAATAAAACTCTTGACTTGACTTGACTTGACACCCCTCTTGTAATGTTCACCCCTAGGTACTTGATCCTGTCCATGTCCCATTTAATTTTGTATTTTTCTTTGATCTCTATCGTTGGAGTGTAGTTCAGTACTAAAGTCTGTGTCTTCGTCACGTTGAGTCTATACCCTGAGTAATATCCATATTCTGTCAGTAAATCCATCAGTATCGGAAAGCTTGTGTCTGGTTGTCACTATCACGTCATCTGCGAATGTGACGGATCATATTGGTCTGCGTTGTGTTGATGTTAAATGTTAATGTCCCGAGGGGGAGTCGAACAGGGGGCTCCCGCGCAGCGGGCGACGACACAGGCCGCTGCACTAAGAAGTGAATTCACTAATATGTACCGTACCTATGCGTCTGTTAACCCTGTTATGAGGAAGTGAGTTTAACTTACCAGCCCGTAATGCCACAGTCACTTGTCAACACCCCTGTTTCTGTGACTGTGGATAGACTCACAGGCTTCTCCGTTACACTAACCGTCCCAATTTACGTTCTGTTCCACTTATCTCCACCCCTTTGATGTCTTTGGTCTGTCTAATTAGTTGAACCAGTGGTTCGATGAATACATCGATGAGCGTCAGCAAAAGACAGCAACCCTGTCTGGTAGCTCTCTCTAGTTTAATCCGGCCCGTCAGACTATCATTTACCTTAATCCTTGCCGTCGGTTCTTGATATAATGCCCTAATTGTTTTCATAGCGTTTTTGTCTAATCCAAATTTCTCCAATACTTTATATAGAAATATCCAGCTTACACTGTCGAATGCTTTTTCTGCATCTAGGCTAACTAATACTGCACTTCCTCCTTCCTTTTGTATCTCCTTTACTATCTGCACTGTCTTCCTTATGTTATCCCGTGTCTGTCTTCCTTTAATGAATCCGGTCTGGTCTTCGTCTATAATATCTGTCATAAATGTCTCAAATCTTTTGGATATTATTGATGTATACATCTTGTAATCTACATTAAGTATGGACACTGGTCTGAAACTGCTACATAGTTCTCTATATTTCCCTTCTTTTGGAATTGTAGTTGTCGTATAATCCTATCAATATCTAAGGTTATTGTACAGTACAATGAGATCGCTAACTGGAAGGAGGAAGGAAGGGTCATAAGTGATAGAATTTGGTCTCCTCATCTGACTTCCAATATAGCCAGCAAGAATAAACGTGCAGTCCAGACAGGAGAGTTCGAATTCAAACTCATGGATTTATTTGTCCCGGCGGCCCAGAGTGAATAAAAAGGTTGCTTTTCACATACAAGGATTATCAGAATACATTAACATGTCTGTTTTGTACACAGGATCAACAAGGTTTGCATCTCAAAACCCCAACATGTAGGTACATACAACAGCCATGGTTAACATCAATGAAAATAGAGAATCTACTGTAAGCCCCTTTTCATATGAGTAAGCCTGGTTTCTAAGATAAGTATCATTACATTCTATTCTAACCAACCATAATGGGTCCATCCAGCTTACTTACATGAAAATCAGCCGACAGCATTTCTCTGGGTTGGGAGCGGGGGAGCCACAGACCTGGGGGCGGTCTGGGCTCCTGAAGTAACACTATGTTCCCTCTTAAATACTATAATCTCCCATCAATAGTAGCACATTTTAATAATACGTTTGGTCCAATCCGGTTGGTTCTTCTGGAAGGGCGGTCCGCCCCTCCCCCTGGTTTCCTCTGTGGGGGCTGGCTGCCCCCACCTCCTCGATCTCCTGTGTCGGTGTCTTCCTTCAGTAAACAGAGGAGGGTGCTTTTAATGACCCCCCTCCTTGGCTGCTCAGGTCTTCTCTGAATGCATCAACATTCCTTTGTGTACCCTTATTGAACTGTGATAACTATACCAGGATTCTTAATTCTAAATATCCATATAGATGTTTTTATTGGTTTCTTTATCCAATCAGAGCCAATCAAGTATCATGCTTTTTCATTTAACTTTGAACCATGTCTTTATTGATTAATGATCTTTAGTCCTGTCTTATACTTATCAGAGCCAGCTATCTGGTCTCTGCTGTCGGTGCTGACATCTGCTATCATTCGGGTGTGACTTTTACATTCTGCTCTTCAACAAGTCTAAGCTGGTCTGCCCTCTGCACCCCGTGGGGGCTATCACCATATTTACATACAGTACTCAGTCCTGTGTGGGGGTTGAGAATGGCTTTCTCTGTAACACCAGTATCGGCTCCTTACTTTAGCACTGAAAATCTGTTGAAAGGTACACCTGGCTTTTACATTATGGTTCTCTAATTATTCACACATATTTAATTATGAAATTCAAAGTCAATATCACAACATAGTAATTATGGCTTCTTTCCATGAAGGTGGCATTGTGCCTTCTTTCTTTGTGTGTCTGAATGCTGCTTCTAATATGGGGCTCAGTTCCTGTCTAAATGTTTTGTAGAATTCAGAGGGGAATCCGTCGCTACCCGGTGACTTACTGTTCTTTGCTTTACTGATCGCATTCCCCACTTCCTGTTCTGTAATCTCTGCGTTTAATATTTCATTCTGTTCCTTCCCTATCGATGGTAGATAAAAATTTTCAAAAAAATTCTCTATCTCCTCTTCTCCTGCCGCTATCGGTTGCGTGTATAGTTTCTTATAGTATTCTTCAAATGTCTTCTCTATTTCAGCTGGTTCTCTTAGTATCTTGTTTGTGTTCGTGTCCCTTATTGTGTGTATTGTGTTCAGTTTTTGTTGTGTCCTGATTCGTCTAGCTAAAAGTCTGGTCGCTCTTGATCCTCCTTCATAGTATGTCTGTTTCATGTACCTAGCTTTCTTCTCTATTTCTGTCAGCAGTTCTTTGTTTATCTTTCCTCTAACGTCCTTTACCTCTCTAAGTGTATTTTGGTTCTTTGAGTTTTGGTGTTCTTTCTCTAATTCTTTCAGTTTCTTTATCAAGTTCTGGTATGTCTCTATTCTGGCCTTATTGAGTAATGACGTCTTTGCTATACATTTTCCACGTATTACTACCTTTAGTGCATCCCATAAAATGTTTGGGTCTACCTCTCCATTATCATTTTCTTCTCTGTATCTAATTATGTCTCCTTTTACTTCGTTAATCAGACCTTTGTTATTTAATAGTACTATGTTCAGTCTCCAAACTGTATTTCTCCGCCTACTTTTAAGATTCACTGTCAGATATATTGTGCTATGGTCTGATATGTCCGTTACCCCTATCCTGCAGTCTTCTACCCTGTATCTGTCTCCTGTTGTCATGAGAAAATAGTCTATCCTTGAATATGTTGTGTGTGGATGTGAGTAATGTGAGTATTCTCTGTCTAGTGTGTGCATTTCTCTCCATATATCCATGATTCCTAATTCTGCCATTTGTATATTCATATATTTGCTAATGTTTGTATTCCATTTCTTTGTGCTTGTCGTGTCTATGTCATAGTTCAGTACTACATTGAAATCACCTGTACAGATTAGGACCCCTTCCCCTTCCATCGCTATGATATTAAAGATTGTTTCAAATAGATATTTCTCACTTTCTGGTGGAGCATACACATTCACTAGTGTTACCATTTGACCCTCCATTTTCCCATTGACCATTACATACCTCCCCTCTTTATCCCTTATTTCCCTGATCATTTCAAACTTCACTGTGTTCTTAATTAGTTTAGCTACTCCTCTTCTAAGGTTCTGTTTAAAATAACTGTAAAACTCATTCTCATACCCAAATCTCTTCAGTTTTTCATGTTCTTGTGATATTAGATGTGTTTTTTGTAAGAAGATAACCTGCGCCTCTTCTTTCTTAAGTTTCGTCATCTTACTCCTTTTGATCGGATTATTCATACCATTCACATTCAGCGACATCATTTTGATACCCTTAACTTGTGTCATATTTCTTTTCCAAATGTTCTCCCGTTTTACCCATGTCACATAAAATAATATTTGTGTTTGTAGCCACTGCTATCCCTGTCTGATTTACATACGTATAACCATAATAAACATTAACATCGACATTAACATCTGGTACTTCCATGGTAGTAGAGGATCTCAGTCGTATCCCTCTTTTCCCCCGCTGGCGGGTGGGGAGTAGTGGCTCTCCTAGTGAGAGGGCTCCCCCTAGTGGCTAAAAAATGCGCACTATACATGTCCAACTTGTTCTGTGTGCGACCTCCGAGCTCCCATTCAAAGCTCTGCTTTCATGTTCCCGTCTATTTGTATTATGTGTCACGTGTAAACCTTTTTTTTGTATCCACTTTTTCTCCCATTTTTCTATTTTTCTCCCATCCCAATTTCGTATCATCCAATTCAACCCTCCCCTGTCTCGAACGCTGTTTCTTGCCTCCCACAAGCCGGCTGCAATGTGGACTAAGTCATACATAGCACGAGTCCCCTCCGATACTCGAGGTAACAGCAGTCGCATCTTTTCACCTGCGCGGCGCGATCTTTCAGTGTCAGGGATCTGCGCTTTGGAGGGGCGCCGCCCCCATCGCTTCCTGATTCCACTGCGCAGGCGCACCAACCGACCTGTAGGAGTCACTGTCCACAACGCCCGATCCCCACCCATCAGTTTCCCACCCCCTAATACTGCCTATGTGTATTAGTACGGACGACCAGCTAAACTGAAAGCAATGTGGAGCGCTGGGCTCGAACAGGCGAACCCAGCGTCTCTAGTATTCGTGGTGAGCGCCTTGCCCACTGCACCACGTAGCCGCCCGTGTCACGTGTAATCCTATGGTTCTTTCATGTCCGTCCCAATATATCTCTTGAATCTCCATGTCCTTTTTTACAACTTTTGGTATAGTTATCTCGCATGTACTTTACCATCTTCTCATTGCATAAGTCATTTTCATGTTTACATTTACTTGTATTATGTGTGTCACATGTATACCAGTCCAATGTGTATTGTACTTATCCTTCCTTGGATCACCGTATCCCCTCTCGTCTCCTCTCTGCTCCCCTTCCCCGTGTTTTTTCCATTGTTCTTCTCAGTTGATCTACTTTGAATCGGTTCAGATCTCCTTCACCTTCCCGTCTTCCTCTCCTCGTTCCTGTCCCTCTACCCTGGTCCATCTGCGTGCCTTCTCCAACCTCTGCATCAGCGTCGGTCTCTCTCCTTCTCCTCCCGGTACACTCCATCCTCTCAGGTTCATGTCCCTCGTCGCTTCCCGCACGTCGTTGTACACCTTGATGCCTTCTTTCCAATGGACCTTCAGCGTGGTCATTGGTGATTGAAATCTGATTCCTTTCTCTTTCAAAGTCTTTTTTATCTCAACATAGCTCCGACATTTTACAGCCACCTCTGTTGAATAGTCATGGTCGAAGGTTATCCTCTGCCCCTCCACCTCCATCTTTGTCTGCCAGGCTGCTCTGAGAATGTTTTCTTTGACTTTGAATTTCAAGAAATGAACTATAACTGCTCTCGGTGGTCTGTTTATCTGTTTATCTGTGGCTTCGGCGCCTGGGCCCTGTGCTCCCTTTGAATCTCTATCTTGGCGAGGTCTGACATTTCTAATTCTTTTCGAATTAGGTTGTCTACATATTTGGTCATCGACTCTCCTTTTATCCCTTCTCTCAGTTCCCATATTCGTATATTATTTCTCCCCTCGAAGTCCGTTAGCTTTTCTCTCATCATGTTTTGTTGTTCGAGCGTCGCCATCAAAATTCCTTGTATTTCTGTATTCCATTCCTCCGTCTCAGCCGTCCTTTCTTCTAACATCTTTATGTCTTTCTCTTGTTTCTGTAGTTTTCCATCAATTGTCTCGAGTCTCTTATTTATTTCTTCTCTGAGCTTGTCCTGACCCTTCTTTAATTCTTCTCTGAGTCTGTCGATATTGTTCTGGATGTTCTGCGTGTTAGCTTGGCTAGCTATTGCGCTAGCTTGCATGCTAGTCTGTATGTTAGCTAGTAGCTCCTCAGCCCAGGTGGGCATTTCTGCCTGCGTCATGCTAGCTTGGTTTACCTTCAGCGCCACTCCCTCGTGTCGATAACTTTTCTCTGGTGTTTGTATTTCTTCTGGGGTCTTTTTTCTTTCGTTTGATCTCGTGTCCATCTTTCCTTTTCTCTTTTATCGTTGAATTGTCACTTTTTATGTTCTTTGACCGGAAGCTCTTTTCAATGGCCACCTACCCGAACATCTCAAACCGGAAGTCAAACAGACAGTATTGATTGATTGATTGATTGATTGATTGATTGATTGATTGATTGATTGAAAATGTTATTAACAGATTGCAGAATGGGTACAATACAAGACGGCTCAATACACACAATTGTTAACTCATTCAGTGCCAGGGATTTTCCTCATCCTGTTCTAGCTAGGTCATGCTTTAAAGATAGGGGTGCGTCACCTTGTTTGTAGAGCTATATCTATATTCTATATTATAGCTATGGGGACAATACTATGGTCATTTGACAGTCAGTATCTTCCGTCGAACATGCAATTTTTTTTTAAATTATGGCGAGGTGTTAATTTTCGGGGGCTGGTGGCTGGGTCCCAATGTGAACAAAGGGAGGGTACTTAACTTAAGTGCTTCCCCAGGGAGGGGGTCGGGGGCTACTGCCCTCAGACCCCCAAGATAATTTGTATATGGGCAGTCTGACTTGGGGTACTGACCATATATTAGTGTTGCAATGCATGATAAGTAAACAGTGAAAAAAGCTAAGGAATCGGATGGAGCTGGTGCGTTTGGGACGAATACAAATGTAAGATGAAAATCCCCCCAGCCTGTGGGAGGCAGTGGAGGTGTGAAATCTGGCCCGGTCCAGAACAATATAGGAGTCACAAAATCACAGCAGGAGAGGCAGGAGATGAGCAGGAGAGGAGCAGCAGATGAGCAGGAGAGGTTTGATTTTTGAGTGCTGCATCTGTAAGACTGCTGAAACAGGGTCTACTGAAGTGAAATATCCCTTTAAATCAAAATGCAGTGCACTCTGAAAGTCCTCCAGGGTCCTGGGTCGAGGAAGCCCTTGAGCCGTCATTCTTGGCCTTTTGAGTCAGAGGCAACGTTTCTTCAAACCCCTGACTTCAAACAAGAGTGGGGGTTTCTCTACAGCGGAGGGACATATCCGAGAGCACAGCCTTTATTTTCCTTTGATAGAATATATGTTTTTGCTTTCATCTTTTTTCAACTGTTTTCAACTGAATTCACAAATTCAGACATCATATCAGATGTCATCATATCTTTCCTGCATTCTGGCCAAGCCTGCTGCCGACAATATAATTATCTACCCCTCAGGCTCAGAGTCCTCCATTCAGCCGCAGTACCATATTTCCACAATATTTCTCCTTGGTCATTAATCATGATCTTACATATTCAGGACATATACTGTATTGTGTAATTACACCTAAAGCCCAAATATATTAAATGTAATACAGTTACATCTAAAACCCAAATATACTGAAAGCTCAAATGTTCTGAGTCAAAGACCTCTCAAACCCTTTCAGAGTTCTATGGGATATGATTATATTAAACAAATACAATCATACTCGTAAAAAAAATATTTAAAAGGGCTATTGAAATTAAGGATGGGTGTGAGTAATCGATTACTTGAGCTGAACTCAAATGGTTTTTGAGGGTGCTCGATCTTCTAATTTTTGTATTTCTATTTTATTTGGTTACAATACGTCCACCAAAAGTGCTTGTTTGTGCCAATGAATAATAATAATATATTTATTTTATATAGCGCCTTACATAAGGTATCTCAAAGCGCTTTACATACATTATAGAATATGGACAAACACAGTACATGGACAAACACAGTACATGGACTTTCACAATGACGACATGGGGGAAATAATACAGAGAAAGATACAAGACAGAGAGAACATTTAAATAAATAATAATACTAAAAAATAAGTGTTTGTACAGAATTGAAAATGTAAGTGATGCAGGGGTTGGGGGTCAGGAGTGAGGGTATACAAGATTGAACAGGTGGGCTTTGAGGTGGGACTTAAATGTTTCTACGGATGGGGCTTCTTTGATGTGTGATGGGAGTTGATTCCAGAGTCGGAATTAGTTATTTGTTTTCTGTGGATTTAAGGCGGTAGTGTGGTGTGCTCAGAAGGGCTAAGTTGGATGAGTGGAGTGAGCGGGAGGGAGTGTAGTGTTGAAGGAGGTTGTAGATGTAATCAGGTGCTAGTGGAGGGCTTTGTAAGTGAGGAGACAGATCTTAAAGTCAATCCTATACTTGACAGGGAGCCAGTGAAGTGAGGAGAGGACACACACTAGCTCTGAAATCCCGTTGTTGCAGGAAGTTGGAAGCTGTGGAGTATGGACAGTACACTTAATATTACCACGAAAAGTGTGTTACCTTAGCGTTATCTAAAAGATAAAAACAGCAGTTTGTGTTTGCTCATTTCCAAATCGTGCCAGCAACACTTCACCTACTTTGCGTAGCCGTGTTCATAGACTATTGATACGGACATGCCGTTCCATGAGCGGAGAGACCCGCTGCAGACTGAGTGGAGGTAATGTAATTATTATTACAAATGGTAACTGTTTTGAATGACACTACGCATTGTTATGTCCGCAGAGCTAGACATCATAAAATCGGTAGCGCGCGTGTGACTCCGCGCAATATCTTGAGTAATTCATGCGAGTACTCGATCTGGGAAAACATTACTTGTGTCCATTCCTAGTTGAAATAACACATAGTAGGTGTGTTGTCCCTAATTTACAGGTGCGTTGAAAAACAATACAAACAAAATGTGTTAACTCAATGGCTGCCAACAACGAGTATACTCGTTATAGCCCGTCAATCGTTGGACACCAACAACGAGTATACTCGTTATTATGATCGTTATTTCTTTTATTCGCTATTTCCATTCATAATTCATCCTGGAAGGCTGTGGTACTGTGTGGCAATGTGTCTGAGATCGCAATGGTCCGATACCGCCGCCTGGTGGTATGCGGCCAATGTCGCACTTCCTTTCTGACTCTGTGTATGTGGCTGTGCGTCATTGAAAGTCATCCGGGTGGAGTTTTCTTGTAACGTGGATCAAGATATTAACCCGATCGCATTGAATTGCCTTCGGGACGCCAGATTTATTATGCTGTTGGGGGTTATGGTGTGGGCCAAATGGACATATGATCTAGCAGCTCATGTTCCATTTTTCTTTTTAGAAAAACACAAAACCACCATGTTCAGTGGTTTAATTCAGTTTGAGACATAATTCAATTGGTTGTGTGTGTGTGTGTGTGTGTGTGTGTGTGTGTGTGTGTGTGTGTGTGTGTGTGTGAGGCAATATCTCGTTATTGTCGCTGCGCTTTAACTCTTTCAGTGCCACTCACGAGATTTCTCGTGTTTTTTTATAGGTGGTTGCTAGCCACTCACGAGATTTCTCTGATTTTTTTTTTTTTTTTTTTGCGATCTGAAAAATTATTGCATCACCCGAGCCTACCCGAGTATAGCCGAGGGGCGCCGACGATCACTGTGGAAAAAAGCGCCCCCTGTCGTCTCCCAGATGATATAAGTGATTTTGGAATGGACTCAATGAAAATGAATGGGGAAAAAAATCCGGTACTCCACATTTTCCAGTTCACTGATCCAGCCGGGGTTACTAGAGTTCATTCTGGAGCCTCAGATCCCCGCGGATCATGGAGTTCTACTGTATCGCGTTGGATCCATACACGTATCGATTTTTTCGAATGGTGATCAGGAATTGGAATATACCAGTTGGATACCATCTGATGTCAGGTAAGGACTCTATGTTATCAGTGGTAGGATAATCAGAGTAAGTTTGATGAAGTTATAAGCTGTTTTGTGAAATGTCTTCTTTCGTTTTCACTGTAAAAGTCCGAGAGGAAATCAACGAGGCGATTATCCGCGCGCGGCCGTAATGTGCGTGCGTGCACGTATAATATTGATCATCTAGCGTTTATTTGAAAACGATTCATAAAAAGGCCGACGAATATCAACGTTGTGGAATATTCCACTAAAAGACGATTTTCATAGAATGCTCCAGAATGAGTTGTTTTTTATATCAAAACGGGGGCTTTTCTAACTGCTCTGAAACGGCAACGACGCGATAAAAAAACAATCTGCCTTCACAGCACTGTCTGGAAAAGAGTCTTTGATAATGCGATGGGCAGATTAGACACATAGCCATAATTTAAAACATAGATTAGGCGATATTAACGTTAACATTGGCGCCGATGGTGGCATTCAAGCGGTAAAACGGAAAACCAGGCGTGGCATTGAAAGAGTTAAGATGCATTCTAAAAATGTATTTCCCTAAACAATTACTCAAGCACAGGGTGGCTACGTGGCGTAGTGGTCAAGGCGCTCGCCACGAAATGCTGGAGACGCTCGGCTCGTCAGTTCGAGCCCAGCGCTCCACATTTGCTTTCAGTTTAGCTGGTCGTCCGTACTAATACACATTGGCCGTATTAGGGGGTGGGAAACTGATGGGTGGGGATCGGGCGTTGTGGACAGCGACTCCTACAGGTCGGTTGGTGCGCCTGCGCAGTAGAATCAGGAAGTGTCGGGGGCAGCGTGAGCCTCCCACGCGTTACTCCTCGCCACTGAGAGATGGAGCTGCGCAGGTGAAAAGATGCGACTGCTGTTACCTCAAGTACCGGAGGGGACTTGTGCTATGTATGACTTAGTCCACATTGCAGCCGGCTTGTGGGAGGCAAGAAACAGCGTCCGAGACAGGGGAGGGTTGAATTGGATGATACGAAATTGGGATGGGAGAAAATATAGAAAATGGGAGAAAAAGTGGATAAAAAAAAAAAAAAAATTACTCAAGCACTACTTGCAATTCATGCAAGTAGTAGTCGATCCGGGAAAACATTACGCGTGCGCATCCAGGTTCTAGTTCCCATACAGGTAAACTTCTGGATTTAGGCTACTTGTGTCTTTTGTCGCTTTTCTGCTGAGTAGTACATGATCTGCAAACGTGTGAGCCTTCCTGTAGTGGAACATCCCCCTGCATCAGAGAATCACTTGAAGTATAACGCTCCTGTAATTAGGAGGCTAATTAGGGCCTTTCTCCCCCCCCCCCCCGCCCCCCTGGAGCAACACCCACCATTAACACATTAACTGCCACGCTTATATCCATCAATGTATGATCACTGCCACCAGTCTAAGCCTATGGAGATGTTCACCTTCTTTGCAGGGCTATAACTTTTTAAATTGTATTGCTAAATTGACATTACTATGGCCCATTCAACATCGATTAGCTATCGTTCAGGATGTAGGAACGTTATACTTTTTCATTCATATATTCATATGAAAATACTGTCTAGAATATAAGTATGTTTTTATCGTTTTCTGCAATAATTCCTAGAACGCTAGTTATAGGCCTAAACGCATAATATAGATTATCGATTGCAGTTTATTCACGATCCACGCTATATAAAAAAATCCAACTGAATACGATCCTAAACGTTATGACTCATCATGCGCAGATGAAAGGGGGGGGGGGGGTTCGTTTATAATTCCGTGATCGTCAGTAAATGCTTTATGTAGTATGGGTGATATATTGATCAGAGCGGTTTGCATTAATAATAATAAACAATCACGCTGAAAGTAACGTTACTGTCCTCCTCCCGTTCGCCGATGAGACTGGAGGAAAAAGATCCCACTTATTTGACGTCGATCGACTAGATCCATTTCCGGTTTGTATGGTGCAATAAACGCCCAAAGCATATCGATTATTGAGTTATGGCAGCGATCCATATACACGGATGTGTGTCTAGAGTCCCGCAACAATATGTGACTGCCGGACGCATTTCCCAGATGCACGGAGATCACCAGAGATCCATTTCCGGTTGTAACTCGCCCGATCATCCACCAGGCGGCTGTATTGAAGCGTTGCACGGTTGTGCCGAGTCTCACTGTCTCAGCCGAGGCTGGGTGAGGGAATTATGAATACCATGGCGAAAAAATTAAATATGATCTCTGTAACTGAGGGGTACAATTCCCTGACTGTATTACTAGATATGATACTTACTACCACTACCTTTGTACTTAATATTCGGCCACCCAGTACACGGCATAAATATATTATGATGAACACTGTCACGTAGATGAAACGGATCCAACACAAATGTACGAATTAGAAATAGGTCTTTATTTCTACACAGCGATGGTGTGTAGAGCAAGCACTTAATCAAATCAATCACATTTATGAATGGAAATTAGTATGCACTTTTATGGCAAGAGTATTCGTCGGTATATCAATAGAGAATGTCCAATCTCTGAAGGCGCAGGTGGTACATATACGACCTGGAATAGTTTAAGGAATAACAGCAATGATACTTTAATGATTATATACTGGACACACTAGGGGGGGGTTAATCCGGTCGCTTGTAAGCCGACAGGAGTAGGAGGGGGGGGGGGGTAGAATCCGGCTGCCTCATCCGGCCAAGGGTATCCCAGGTGAACCCACTGTAGTGCCGTTCAATGCGCCGGCGATCCTTGGACCACAGATGAAAGCAGGTGGACTCTTTGTGGGCCGGCGTCATCCGGTCCACGGAGGAGAGACGTGAAGCGACCTCGTCTTGCAGAGCGTCTCCTCACCTTGCGTCCTCTCCAGGGGGGGGGGTTCCAACACACGGCAGTGTCGGGGGTCTTTATCCATGGAATAATCAAAGTATACAAAGCATAATCCGTGCCTGGGAAGGCGGGCTGTCGTCGGTAGAATAATCCGGTATACAGGTCCACTCGCTCGTCGGCTCTGGGGCTCCTCGGGTGCAGCTTCACGTGGGGTCAACCACCCTGGATAAGCAGCCAGTTCTCTGCCCGAAACGATGGGGTACTGACTACGGTAGTATTCTCACCGCACGAAGCACTATATATTAACAGACTATTATTAGCTTAATAGACTACGTCCAACTCGACGATATAGTGCCAAATATGACTATTCAAATATTAATATACACGATGTCTCAATACCGATGGTAGGCGAACTTGGCCTTACTCCCACACGTGGCGTCGCGGGGAGGCTTTACGTCTGTGACTCTATTGGAGGGTAAGAAACTGGACTGAAAAGGAAGTCCTACTTTAGTAGCGCAGTATATATACGCACTATGAACAAATAGTCCCATTAGTGGTGCGGTAGTCAGATTCCTACGCGGAACTAGGACTTGTTCGTACATGTGGAGCGGTACGTTTGAACTGGGTCTGAGGGGTATGGCAGCCTGGCACCAAGGTCTCGACCAATAGTAGAATGGAGACTATTATGGGATGTTCAGTAGGCTAGAATGGATATTCAATGCATATTGTACAAGGAATATACAAGGGATATCAGGGAATATTAGAGAATATACAAATACAATTAAATATATATATATAAATAAATATATATATTCGGTTTAATCTGGCCCTTCACAACAGCCACCCCCTGATTGGTCCCAGACCTAATCAGTTAAACAGAGACAGATTAATCGCGTTGTCTATTTACACATAAGGGTTTGCTGTAGGGGTCAGTCAACTTCACAAAGTCATAGGGTTATAGGGTCATGGTCATCATCGATTGTGTCTGGGAGTCGGGGAAGTTCTATGAGCCTCGCCACGGGACGGGTGTAAGTGCGACCCTGGACGAGCACTTCAGCTGCTCGGACCTTGCCGTCGGCACCGGTGATCACTTTGCTTACGCGGCCGGCCGGCCACATAGCTCTGGGCAGTGATTGATCAATAATCATGACGACTGTTCCTTCTGTCAAATTGTCTCTCTGGGCTCGCTGCAGTAGAAGCAATTCTGCTTCCTCGTAGTTAGCTGCTGACATATCAGCGGGGGACTTGCACTCCGGGTGGTACCGCAGGAATGTTCTTTGTTGTGCACTCTCTATGGACGTGCAATCGTCTATGTTAGGGTCGGTGGAGGCTACGGTGCTCAATCCACAGAACACAGACTTCTTATTTTCCACCTCCTCTGGACTTGCTTCCCTCGGGATAGGCATGGGCCACTGTCCTTCCGGGAGTCTTAGGAATGCGGGGCCGTCACTGTAGACATTGCGACGGGTGAGGTCATCCAGGGGCATCCCCCGGGTGATGACGTCAGCTGGGTTCTGTTTTGTATCAACGTAGCGCCACTCTGTTTCTCCGGTTAACTCTTCGGTTAAGTCTTGAATCTCGGTGACTCTGACTCCCACGAAGACTTTGTACTTGCATGAGTCCGATTTGATCCAGGCGAGTACCGTCGTGGAATCTGACCACAGGATTGTTCTAGACACCGGTATGGTGAGCTCACGTTGGATGAGCGTGGCTAGGTGCGCTCCGGCTAGGGCTGCGCAGAGCTCTAGACGTGGGATAGATTGTTGCTTGCGTGGGGCTATTCTCGAGCGGGCGAGGACAAATGCTGTGTAGATCTCTCCCCCCTTCTCTTGGGCCCGCAAGTAGGCTACTGATCCGTATGCGACCTCTGAGGCGTCACTGAAGACGTGTAAGTCCATTTTACATGTCTCTGGCCTCACCGTGGGTGGGAAGTAGCTTCGGCGCATATTAACGCCTGGGAGTGAGTGGAGCTCCATCTCCCACTCTCTCCAGGTGGATGCAAGGTGTGCGGGAATGGGGTCGTCCCAGCCCTGGTCCTTGTCCCACAATGCTCGTACAATCATTTTTGCCCTGGTGGTGTACGGTAGAATACATCCTAGCGGGTCATATTGTCGGGCGAGTGTTGTGTACACACTCCGTCTGGTGGTCGGCGCCGCCGCCGGCCTTCCCTGCTCCGTAGTCAGGGGCTTGTGTCTGTAGTGAAGCGAATCTGTTTTGAATCGCCACACCAATCCCAGGGTCATCTCCTGGGCTTCTCCCGGGATTGTAGCCATCCAGGTCTCGCTGCTGGCTGCCTTGTCCTCGGAGGAGAGGCTGCGCAGTACTTGCGCATCGCTGCTGGCCCACTGCCTGAGATCAAAGCCGCCTTTGATCAATGAGGCGCGGAGTTTAATCAGGAGAGCCTCGGCTTCTTCCTGGGTTGAAAGGCTTTGTAGACAGTTGTCTACGTAGAAGCTGTTCTTTACGCTTTGTCGGACCTCTTCGTCCGCTGCTGGGTCCTCTGCTACATGTTTCTGTAGTGCAAATGTAGCACAGCAGGGGCTGCACGTCGTTCCGAAGGGGAGGACTTCCCATTGGTAGATGGCTGGGTGCTCATCTCCTGGCTTCTCTCTCCATAGGAACCGTAACAGGGGCTTGTCCGCCTCTACTAATCTCACCTGCAGGAACATTCCTTTAATGTCCCCGCTGATGGCCACCTTTTCCTGGCGGAAGCGGAGTAGAACGCCGAGTAGGGAGGGGCCGAGTGTGGGACCGGGCAGTAACTCTTTATTCAGATTTTGGGATCCGATCTGGTAGCTGCAGTTAAATACTATGCGGTCTTTACCGTTGTGATGGACCTTGTGGTGAGGCACGTACCACGATTCAGTGGTCTGGTCAGCCTCTTTAATGTCCATCTTTGTGACGTGTCCCGCTGTGATGAGCTTCTCAATCTCAGCGCGGTATACACTCTCTTGGGCGGGGTTCTTGGCTAAGCGCCGCTCCGTGTTCAGCAGGTACCGTTCTGTGGCGTCTGTCTTGGCGTGGAAAGTAGGCATTCCTTCTCGCCGCAGGAGTGGCGTGGCGTATCTCAACACGCCGTTGACCGGGACTCTCTTGGTCCCTGTCTCGAGGAGGTGAATGGCGTAAATGTCATCTTTAGAGCGAATGTCTTTCTTTCCGTTCTTAAAGGGCATTTGTTCCAAGGTCCATAGCCGCTCTACGTGTTGCAGGAGTGCGGTTTCTCCCTCCGTGACTCGGGAGTGGAGACATCTAGTGGCTGTACTTCGGTTGAGAGATTTGGCGAGCGGGCCTTGGAGAGTCCATCCCAAACGGGTCTCGACTGCTGCAGGACAGCCTCGGGGTCCGGTATGAACCCGGTATATCGGGACAATGAGGTCTGCATGGTCGGAGCCTATCAACAGGGTCGGCATAGCATTGTCTATGAGCGGGATCGGTAACTTGCGCAGATGTGCATATTTCTCCATCAGCTTGGCGACGGGGTATGTGTACCGCGACAGTCCTATTTCTTGGCTGGTGAAAGCGGCTGTAATCTGGTACCGTCGCTCAGGCTGGCCGCTTGCTGCGATAGAGAATGAGACATTCTCGCCCTTTATCGTCTTCAAATCTCGTCTTATTGTCCGAATTGTCATTTGGGTTTCGCTTCCCCGCAGCCCTAGCTGGGCCGCAGCGGAGGCGAGCAGCAGGGTCTTCTCTGACCCGTCATCGAGGACGGCGTAAGTGTCCAGGACTTTATTCTGGTAGCTTAGTGTCACACGCACTACTTTTAGGAGTACTCGGGCTCCACTGCTGCTGGCGGGATCGATGTACATGACGCTCGCTTTGCTGCTGGATGGTGCGGGTGAAGGGCGCCGTCTGTTACTGTCGTGAAGTATGTCCAGATGGGCTCCATCGCACTTGGTGCACCTTTTCTTTAAGCGGCATTCGGCTGCCATGTGTGAGCGTGCACAGCGAAAACAGCGCTTGTTGGACTTTATCCATTGACTTGCTTCCTCCGCGTTCAGCTTGGGGAAGGAGTCACATTGCGCTAGCCAGTGTTCTTTCTCACAGTAGGGGCACACTATCTTCCACTTCTCCGTTCTGGAGGGGGTACTGTGGCTCCTGCTGCTCGGTACTGACTCCGATTGGTGCATCACAGTCACCGATCTTCTTCCATCATTTAGTCGTCTGGTTCCTTCTCTGGAGCCAGGGGTGCTCCGTCCGAATGTATCTAGCCGTAGGCTGCTGACTTCTCTCGCCAGGAAGTCTGCTAGATCGAGGAGGTTCGGTTCGGGGCCATTCGGGTCTCGGTGGTCCCTCTGTCGCCTAAAACGCTCCTGTCGAGCGGGCGGCAGCTTCTCCAAGATCCTTTCCACATTTGAGTTGGCGTAAAGTTCATGCCTCCCCTTCTCTCTCTGCGCTCCCAACATCCCTACCAGGGACTGCACTCTGATGGACAGGTCGTCCAGTGCTCGATTGTCTATTGCTGGGGGTAAACGGTCGATGTGTCGGATCTCCTGGATCACGTAATCCCATATGCGCCCATACCTCTGGTCCAATGCTACCAGCGCTGCTGTGTATGGGGTGGTGGAAGTCGCGTAGGCGAGCGCTATATTATGTGCGCGGGGCACCTTTAAGTGCTTCAGTAGGATGGCGTATTTATGGCGTTCATCCAATACATCCACCAACATGGTCTCCAGACACATGCGGAGTTCCGTATACTGGGCCCGGTTCTCTTGGGTGAAGTCGGGTACCATAGGCGGGCCAATGTATGACGCTGACTGTGGATACATCGGCGAGCGTTGGGGGAGAGGCCTCCTAGGCGAGTCTCGTCCCGCTCCTTGGTATGGGCTGGTACCGGCAGTGTACCATGGCCCGCTTGTCCAGGTGCTGTTCCTCGGTGCGGGTCGTGCGTCGTGCTCACCCGTGTATAGAGTCGGGGGTCTGTAGCGCAGCTCCGCGGGAGTATAGCCTGGGCTGTACCGGACCTCCTGGTCCGGTAGAGTACTGTGCTGTCGTCGGGCGTGGTTCTCCTCCTCTTCCTCTTCGTCTTCAGTTAGGTCATCCAGTGCTTGTAGTCTCTGGTTTAGCCTCTCCACAGGATATGCTGCTCCTTCCCGGTTGCTAGGTCTCGCTTGGACCGGTGGGGGGAGGTGGTCTGTGGGGGATATAGACCTCGTCTGTTGGTCAAGTTCAGGGTTGTTTACTCGGCTAGGGGATGCCGCCCTGGAGGTGTGTCTAGACGAGTTCCTGGAGCCTCTGGCGGAGGGAGAGGGTGTTGTCCGTCTGATCAGCTGTTCTATTAGTTGCGCTTGCTGTCTGTCGCGCTCTGCGTCCCGTAGAGCACCAGCAGCTGCTCGCTGGCTGTCTGCTCGGTCTCGGGCCACATTCTCTTCTCTCTGAATGCGTCTTAGTTCTAGACGTATATGCTCTTCTTCGCTCCGCTGCTGGATCTGCAGTCGGTCGCGTTCAGCAGCGGCGTTCAGGCTGATGAGGAAGGCCTGCTGTAGGGTCCTCTCTGCCTCGCTGGGAGAAGGCGGTTGTATAGGGGAGCCTTCCCTCGGGGTACTCCTTGCGGAGCCTTGGAGCTCTATCTCCACGGTGCTCTCCCCGTCTTCTTCCGTGCCGAGTTCTCTCTCGGTAGCGTTGTATTCCTCCCGGGACTCATCGGGGACTACTTCTTCAGTACTGGCGGGGTGTGAAGTCATGTCTGGTTCCCACTGGTCCCCACCGTGAACTTGGTCAGTTACATTAGAGCCCGTAGGGGCCTCTATGGTCGGGGTAGTCTGGGCGTTGGGGTTAGACATACTTTTACTTTCTAGTTTTACCGCGTTTACTGTTAGTAGAAGACTAGGTTGTTGACTGACAGCGTAGGCCTCTAAGTACTGAGGGAGCCGTCGTTCGCGCTGCGGGCGTTGGTTAGGAGGATCGTTTCGTGGAGTGTTCATCATAGGCCATTTCAATATTAATAACACTATATTAATATTACACTAATTACCCTCCGGCTCGAAGGACCAATTGTAACTGAGGGGTACAATTCCCTGACTGTATTACTAGATATGATACTTACTACCACTACCTTTGTACTTAATATTCGGCCACCCAGTACACGGCATAAATATATTATGATGAACACTGTCACGTAGATGAAACGGATCCAACACAAATGTACGAATTAGAAATAGGTCTTTATTTCTACACAGCGATGGTGTGTAGAGCAAGCACTTAATCAAATCAATCACATTTATGAATGGAAATTAGTATGCACTTTTATGGCAAGAGTATTCGTCGGTATATCAATAGAGAATGTCCAATCTCTGAAGGCGCAGGTGGTACATATACGACCTGGAATAGTTTAAGGAATAACAGCAATGATACTTTAATGATTATATACTGGACACACTAGGGGGGGGTTAATCCGGTCGCTTGTAAGCCGACAGGAGTAGGAGGGGGGGGGGGGGGTAGAATCCGGCTGCCTCATCCGGCCAAGGGTATCCCAGGTGAACCCACTGTAGTGCCGTTCAATGCGCCGGCGATCCTTGGACCACAGATGAAAGCAGGTGGACTCTTTGTGGGCCGGCGTCATCCGGTCCACGGAGGAGAGACGTGAAGCGACCTCGTCTTGCAGAGCGTCTCCTCACCTTGCGTCCTCTCCAGGGGGGGGGGTTCCAACACACGGCAGTGTCGGGGGTCTTTATCCATGGAATAATCAAAGTATACAAAGCATAATCCGTGCCTGGGAAGGCGGGCTGTCGTCGGTAGAATAATCCGGTATACAGGTCCACTCGCTCGTCGGCTCTGGGGCTCCTCGGGTGCAGCTTCACGTGGGGTCAACCACCCTGGATAAGCAGCCAGTTCTCTGCCCGAAACGATGGGGTACTGACTACGGTAGTATTCTCACCGCACGAAACACTATATATTAACAGACTATTATTAGCTTAATAGACTACGTCCAACTCGACGATATAGTGCCAAATATGACTATTCAAATATTAATATACACGATGTCTCAATACCGATGGTAGGCGAACTTGGCCTTACTCCCACACGTGGCGTCGCGGGGAGGCTTTACGTCTGTGACTCTATTGGAGGGTAAGAAACTGGACTGAAAAGGAAGTCCTACTTTAGTAGCGCAGTATATATACGCACTATGAACAAATAGTCCCATTAGTGGTGCGGTAGTCAGATTCCTACGCGGAACTAGGACTTGTTCGTACATGTGGAGCGGTACGTTTGAACTGGGTCTGAGGGGTATGGCAGCCTGGCACCAAGGTCTCGACCAATAGTAGAATGGAGACTATTATGGGATGTTCAGTAGGCTAGAATGGATATTCAATGCATATTGTACAAGGAATATACAAGGGATATCAGGGAATATTAGAGAATATACAAATACAATTAAATATATATATATAAATAAATATATATATTCGGTTTAATCTGGCCCTTCACAACAATCTCAATAACGTCATACGCCGTGGAATGGCGGAATTCGCATGACCTTGAAACCCGTCGTAAGCCGTTTTTGGCTGTGAATGTGTTAATGATTATATTTACACCATAAAGTGTCAACGAATCTCATGTAGGATGGGCAGGGGTCTAAAGTACTTGAGTAATTGTACTCTGTTATAATACTTAAGTACTATTATTAGGTTTGTATACTTGTACTTTTACTCAATTACATTTCAGAGAAAACAAACACAACTTTTTACTCCTTAAAATGCAGACCTACAAAGTACAAATCTCACAGGTCCAACGATTTTAATTAGTATATTTGTTTCTCTGGCCGAACTAACATTAACGTTATTAATCCTGCGGCCGCACTTTATTTAAAAACAGCCAATCAAATCCCCATCAATGGAAAATTAACCCTTTCACTGCCACACGACAAAGGTTAACCATCTGTAGTGTGGTAGTAACGGGTTAACCTTCTGTAGTGTGGTAGTGAAAGGATTAAGAGTGTATAAATAATTATGGTGGCTGGAGGAAACGATGGAGTCCCCAGAGGAGGTGAGAAAAGCAGGAGCTCAAACACGTGGGAACTCTTTTATTTACCAAGGTCAAGTCACATGGGAATCCTTCTATCAGAATGTGCTGCGATGATTAAGAGTCTCTTCAAAAACTACCAGAGTGCATAAGGGTACACTACACACAATAACAAGGATACACTAGTACACACAATAACAAGGATACACTACACACAATAAATGGACAACGATTAAATAAAAAGAAAAACATCTCAGGACAAAGAAGGCTGTCATCTATCACCTGTCATCATCTATCAACATAATTGCCTGTGACAGTGAAAAAACATCCTTGAAGCGTAATTATCTTTCAAAACAACATGTTTATCCCAGAGAAACGTAGCACTCTTCAAAGTAAAACGATACAGCTATGGCATAACACAGGAGTATCAATTTGATATTGTTTGCAAGGCTTTAAAAAGTGATGTTTGTTTTTATTTGCCTGAAGAACAATTGTACCGATTCACCAAAGTCAAGAACAGACACTATAAACTGTACTTACCTTCCAATCAGCAAAGTTGTTAGGCTGTTCATAATAGACCTCTTCATAAAGGCACTACAATATTCCGGTACTGAGCTTGGGAACAGACTGTGCTGACAGTCTGTCTTTCTCACCTCGAGTTTACAAACCATACATGTGAAGTAAGATACTGTATGTTATCATACATGTGAAGTAATATACTGTATGTTATCATACATGTGAAGTAAGATACTGTATGTTATCATACATGTGAAGTAAGATACTGTAGTTGTTATCATACATGTGAAGTAAGATACTGTATGTTATCATACATGTGAAGTAAGATACTGTATGTTATCATACATGTGAAGTAAGATACTGTATGTTATCATACATGTGAAGTAAGATACTGTATTGTTATCATACATGTGAAGTAAGATACTGTAGTTGTTATCATACATGTGAAGTAAGATACTGTATATTATCATACATGTGAAGTAAGATACTGTAGTTGTTATCATACATGTGAAGTAAGATACTGTATGTTATCATACATGTGAAGTAAGATACTGTAGTTGTTATCATACATGTGAAGTAAGATACTGTAGTTGTTATCATACATGTGAAGTAAGATACTGTATATTATCATGCATGTGAAGTAAGATACTGTAGTTGTTATCATACATGTGAAGTCATATACTGTATGTCATCATACATGTGAAGTAATATACTGTATGTCATCATACATGTGAAGTAATATACTGTATTGTTATCATACATGTGAAGTAAGATACTGTATATTATCATACATGTGAAGTAAGATACTGTATGTTATCATACATGTGAAGTAATATACTGTATGTCATCATACATGTGAAGTAATATACTGTATGTCATCATACATGTGAAGTAAGACACTGTATATATTATCATGTGAAGTAAGATACTGTATGTCATTGTCACCAGAGGCCTCACGATACCATATTTTCACAATACTAGAGTCACAATATTGCCATGTATTACCTTTTTTCAACTGCAAATTATGTTCCCAATGGAAAACGTTTTCAGTTTGTTCACCTCACTCCAATTAGTTTCTTGCAGCAAAATGGGATTGTCAAAACATTCTTTATTTATTTTTTTATATCAATACTTGGCGCCACTGTATTGATACAGTATAATATCGGCAAGAAAAATGTTGCACTATATTGCTGTATCGATTTTCTGCCGCACCCCTAGGATACTTCCCTCTATGCTAATCAAATACAGCATGCTTTTAGAGCAGAGAAAGAAATGGGTTTTTCTAATACGAGCAGCGTTTCACTCATGTACCACTTTTGCACATTTTGTCATGCGACACTGAAATTAACGATGTCGAACGGCGGGAACAGCAGGAGGTTGGATGGTTGTTGATGAGTGTTAACGTCCAAACAGAATCTCAATCCCAAACAATGTCTCTAAAAGCCATAATAATGATCTCCTCTCAAGTCCCAGGGCAGGTGAAACCCCCCGTTCCTGTGCAGACCGGGGTCAAGGAAAGTCTTGGAAATGAACGGCGGCCAAATGGATGTCCACCACTGGTAATCTCATCTGATTTGCGCTCCACGTTTGGGTTGATCTGCACAACCGGTGC
The DNA here is from genome assembly GCF_963971535.1 of Notolepis coatsorum. Taxonomy (NCBI): domain Eukaryota; kingdom Metazoa; phylum Chordata; class Actinopteri; order Aulopiformes; family Paralepididae; genus Notolepis; species Notolepis coatsorum. Next base: position 13,364,723 of record NC_140179.1, on the reverse strand, counting down.
GGCCTTTGAACCCTTAACCTGTGGGGGGGTTCTGGGGAAGGGCTGTGGTCAAAAGTCACGGTCCCAGCCGGAGAACTCCTCGTCAGCCTGCGCCTGATCGTAAGGGAAGCGGTCGAAGTTGATGTAGCAGGGGCCCTGAGGGAAGAGAGAAGAGGATGAATACAGTGGACCCTTTTCACAAACATAATAATAATAATAATAATAATAATAATAATAATAATAATAATAATAATAATAATAATAATAATAATAATAATAATAATAATAATAATAATAATAATAATAATAATTATTATTATTATTATTATTATTATTATTATTATTATAATAATAATTATAATTAGTATAATAATAATAATAATAATAATAATAATAATAATAATAATAATAATAATTATTATTATTATTATTATTATTATTATTATTATTATTATTATTATTATTATTATTATTATTATTATTATTATTATTATTATTATTATTATTATTATTATTATATATTTGATTTGTAGGGCAAAATTTTTTTGGAGCAAATCTCAAAAGTGCTACATTTTAAAAACGAGCAAGAGAGTAAAAAAATATATATATAAAATAAGCAAGACTAAAACTAGTAAGGAGTAAAAAAGAACACTAAAATTAGTAAAAGAGTAAAAAAACATAACATTTAGATAAAAATCAACAAAAGGCTCTATTAAAAAGAGTTTTGAGGCCCTTTTTTAAAAGCATCCACGGTCTGTGGTGCTCTCAGATGGTCAGGGAGAGCACTCCACAGACGGATGAGCAGAAAGCCCGATCTCCCATGGTGTGGAGTTTGGTCCTTGGGCGCTGGAGGAGGTTTGTTACGGGTCCACTTGGTTTAGGTATGCCAGTGAGCCAGCATTGACGATACTATTGACTATTGACTGTTGAAGACATCTTGGTCACAAATCAACAGGTGAGTGTAATCAAATAGCAGATGATTATCAACTGTGTTTGGGCATAGATCATGCTGTTTTACAGCCTTTATTTACTGTACATATATTTACTGTATCTACTGTATTTACTGTACATATATCCCTATAGCTTAGAGCTGTAGTACATTGCACTGAGCTTACCATTGCACTACTCTGCATATTCTGTTTACATAGCACACTGCACCTCACTGTATATCCTGTGTATACAGCTCATAGCTTGTGTAGATTTTTCTTACCATTGCATATTGTGCTAGCCATTGCACTTTACTGTACAGATTGCTTTATATATACTGTGTTTCATTGCAACTAATTGTTGATTGTCAGATCCTGTTTAGACGCACACAATTTTGTTGCACTTGTCTTGTACTATAATGTAATGACTGTAATGACAATAAAGTGAATCTAATCAAATTATACGACAACTGTGGCCAAAAGGCTGTGGCGTTGTGCAAGTATTGTAGGGCGAAAGATGTCTTGAGAATACCTAAGTGCTCCTCCCGACGAGAAGGTTATAGTGGGACTGTGTGAGTGAACGGGTGAATGTGTGAGGCATAAGTTGTAAAGCGCTTTGGATAAAAGCTGCTACATAAATGCAGACAGTCCATTTAGCATTTAGATCATAATGTTATTACCTGCAGCTGTGTTTACCCTGCAATGACATGTTTGTGAAAATGTGGCCAATTTACATAATATAAACACTAAATTAGTGGTTGTTTAAGAGGAATCCCAAACACACTGTAAAAAGAATATCAGTGTGCCCAAATTAAATATGTTCAGGCCCAAGTGGAATCTGATTCATCCTCTTTTTCATCCTCATTTTCGGCGACCTCCAGTAGTAGGAAATTCGACTACCACGTTATTTATAGTTTCTGTTGTATCTGAGACTGCAGATTCCGTACGAGCGCTTACCTACTGTATACAGTAATAGACTGACCACATGACATGAACCATACAGTCAGTCGCCTGGGCCCTTACTGCTATCTTGAGCCTGATGCTGAAGATTATATAACCTTACATCTTCAAGTCAGGGTTGAAGTTGTTTAGTTTATCGAGTCAGTCCTGAGAAACCCTATCCTACGGTCACATCTGATTTACTGCCAGTCAACTATTAGGCGTTTGGGATCCACTATCTGCTCGTTCATTTCTTGGTGTCAACGGACTGAGGCAGTTTATTGTGGTTATGTGTGTCTTGGAAAATATTATCATGTCCATAAGCGCTGTGTTAAATACAGATTTTCTGTACAGCCTTGACTAGTTAACAATGGTCAACTAGTATAACAGCTCAAGACACTAGGGCGACAGTCTGACAACAGCCAAAGGGCCAGGAGATACTGTATGAGACGTCCAAGGTTCTTTTCGACTCCAGTTCTTGTGTGAGACATAACAAAGCCCGGCCTAGACCCATCTTTTGTTTAAATGTTCTCACTAGGGCATTTTTTGTTTACCTTTCTTGTCAGATCTGTTATTATAATTTGTCATCTTTTGACGTCATGTCAACTTTGTACTTAACGGTAAGTCTGACCAGAGCTCTTTGTCACTTTCTGGTCAGACGCTTGTGTGTCTCTGATTATAAACTGATCATATTCTTTCTATGACCATGGAAACAGATAATAAACTGTGTTCTATTTTTTATACAATTTGACTCATTCTGAATTTCTACAGTTTCACTGTTTGGCTCATTTAAAATATTCCACAACATGTGTTAACCCTTTCACTACCACACGACATAAGGTTTACCCTTTACTATCACACTACCGATGGTTAACCGTCGGTAGTGTGATAGTAAAGGGTTAACCTTCTGCCGTGTGGTAGTGAAAGGGTTAACCGTCTGCCATGTGGTAGTGAAAGGGTTAACCTGCTGTGTGGCAGTGAAAGGGTTAACCTTCTGTGTATTGTCACAGTGAAAGGATTAACCGTTTGGTAGCGGGGCAGTGAAAGGGTTAAAGCGCTGAGGCCGCGGGCTGCTGACCTTCCGTATGAGCCGCACGGTGGGAGCCTCCACTTGACCCACGCGCAGCTTGTGCCAGTTCATACTGCTGAACCACCTGGAGGGGAAACAGCAGAGATGAGGTGTTTCAAGGTGAGGAGGAGTGAGACTGTGCAACAGTCTGAATGTTGCGCTAAAGCAATGTCCAAACATGAGAGAATTCAAACTGAATTATAAAGAAATTATTTTCACAAGGTACAGGGATGAGGAAGGGATTTGACATTGACATTTTTTTATTATTATTTTTTATGTTTTACATAGAGAGAGAGAGAGAGAGAGAGAGAGAGAGAGAGAGAGAGAGAGAGAGAGAGAGAGAGAGAGAGAGAGAGAGAGAGAGAGAGAGAGAGAGAGAGAGAGATAGAGAGAGAGAGGGAGAGATCTGATCCTCAAAAGCTGTTGTATCAATGTAGGGAGAAAAGTTTGTTATCAAACTCTAAGAGAACAAGCTCTGTAGTAAATGATTGTGAACACCCACCATTATATTTACACCATAAAGTGTCAACGAATCCCACGTAGGATGGGCCACAAATGAGACACACA